>NW_027596128.1:0-600000 GCF_964194155.1 Cetorhinus maximus
TCACGGGGAGGTTAAAGGGACAGACAGTGAGATCACGGGGAGGTAAAAGGGACAGAGAGTTTGATCAAAGCGAGGTTAAAGGGACAGAGAGTGAGATCACGGGGAGGTTAAAGGGACAGAGAGTGAGATCACGGTGAGGTTAAAGGGACAGAGAGTGAGATCACGGGGAGGTTAAAGGGACAGACAGTGAGATCACGGGGAGGTTAAAGGGACAGACAGTGAGATCACGGGGAGGTAAAAGGGACAGAGAGTTTGATCAAAGCGAGGTTAAAGGGACAGAGAGTGAGATCACGGGGAGGTTAAAGGGACAGAGAGTGAGATCACGGGGAGGTTAAAGGGGCAGAGAGTGAGATCACGGTGAGGTTAAAGGGACAGAGAGTGAGATCACGTGGAGGTTAAAGGGACAGAGAGTGAGATCACGTGGAGGTTAAAGGGACAGAGAGTGAGATCACGGGGATGTTATAGGGACAGAGGGTGAGATCACGGGGAGGTTAAAGGGACAGGGAATGAGATCACGGGAGGGTTAAAGGGAAAGAGGGTGAGATCATGGGGAGGTTACAATCAGGCAGTAAAACAGCTGGAGCCGGCAGGTTAAAGACAGAGGGAGAGGGCTGGTCACGAGGCATTTACACCGTCATCTCATTTCAAATCTGTTCCCATTGTCTGTGTTTACTAACAGGGGGTGTGTTTACTAAATGATGCCTCTACCCCCACTCCACCGCCCCTCCGAGATTGTGGATGTAAGTGAGTGAGAAGAGCCCTGGGATCTTGCTGTGTCTTTTTTGTTTCAGTAATGTTTGCTTTATTTTAATCATTTTGAATTGAGTTTATTGAGGCCCTGACTGTGGTTTTCTCTCTCTCTGCCTCTATATTCTGGCATGGGAGAAACAGAGAGAGAGAGAGAGGGAGAGAGGGAGGGAGGGAGAGAGAGAGGTGGGAAAGAGGAAAGATTGAGGGAACTATTGAGTGGGGAGGTTAACAGATGGTGGGAGGGGACGGTCATGAGGGAGAGAGACAGACAGGATCTGGGGTTTGTCCAGTCCATGTCCCTCGTGGGGCTGTTTGTGGGATCCTGCTGTGCGCTGCAATTGTAAACATTGATGTGTTGACTTTCGGAGGTCCTGGAATTGAATTTCTAAATGTGAGGCTGCGTAAAGGCCTGTTATTTTTATGCTGCTTATTTATTGTTCTATTTCCTGTGTGGAAGGCCAGATGATGAATTGGACTGGGGGGGAGGGAGGTTGGGGGCTTGAATCCCCATCACTGATTTCTCTGAAGTTTTCATAGATTTTGTAAATCAATTAGTTCCCAACCCCGGGCCCAGTTTTAAAGAGGAAGATTTTCTGGGAATAGGGGGTGGCGGAAGGATACCTGGCTAATATCACCTTGCTTGTGGGATCTTGCTGTGCGTGTCCAACCTGCAGCCTGTCCTGCACTGCAACCCTGTGGCTGCCCTCCCCCTGAATTCAGTTCAGTGACGGGCTGATTGAGGATTGCTCCCATTTCCCGCCGCCCCCCCTGTCATTTCTCTCAGTAAACCCTGGATAAATATAAAACATGGCCACAGTGCATCATTATTTCAAATGGTCAGAAAGAAGCTTTTCTGAGCGCATTTCAGTCAAGATTGATCCTGAGGTAAAGAAAAGGAAGAGAGATAGCGACAGATTAGAGAGGTAAAGATGAGCAGAGATAGAGAGGAGGCTAGATAGGTACAGAGGGAGGGGGAGAGAGACAGAGGGAGAGAGGTGACAGTGTTAGAATCGGAAAGTGCAATGTGAATATTTAGTGTGCAAACAGCAGCAGCCCTGGAGTGAGCAGGTAGAGGGGGTGAGGACAGTGAATGGGAGAGGGACGGCGAGAGGGGAATGATCAGTGTTTGTGTGGTTTTTACAATGAGGCAGTAAAACAGCTGGAGTTGGCAGGTTAAAGACAGAGGGAGAGACGCAGCCTCTGGGAGTTGGGGGGACAGGGGGGGCACTGGGGTGGTCTCCAGTGTTTAGTCACAGCCCCAGCCTCAGAGTAAAGGCCCCACACGCCCACCTCCCTCTTTTGATTGAGATTGTGGTTGTGAGCGAGTGAGAAGAGCCCTGGGATCTTGCTGTGTCTTGTGTTTTAAAATTCTGTGCTTTATTTTAATCAATTTCCATTTCTCTCTCTCTCTTTCCCTCTCCCCCCCAAGGAGAATGGATTTGGCAGCTGCAGCTCGGACGATGCAGAGAGAGAATCGATTTGCCGCGAGGAATCCTCGGACAAGAGCTGTAACCGGAGAGAAAAATAATAAAAATGTGTCCGTGCCTTTGTCGCTCATTCTTATACCCGGAGAAAGGACGTGTGGAATTTTCACACCGACGATTGGGTTCAGTGTCGGTTGGGTGGGGGGGGTTTGGGGAATGGGGGTTTTACTCAGGGGGATCCAGGTTGAGACACGGTGCTGCAGAGAGCCCAATCTAATCCCATCGAGTTCAATCCCTCCACCTCTTCCTGCCTCTCTTATCTCTGCTCACTCTTACTCAGTGATAGTTTCAGGGCCTGTAACACTCACAGGGTCTGCATTCGATTCACGGCCTGGATCATTATCCTTTAACGGTATCAATTCTGCATTATTTTCAGGGTCTCTATTAGATTGGGGGCCTGTCTTTGTTTGATGGTTTTGATCAGTTTGGGGGGGATTCAGTTGTCGCTGGGTGGATTTGTTTCTGCTTTTGATTTATTACCGCCCAAGGAGGATCAGCCTCTGGCACAAAGAAACTGTTCAGCACAACCTTAACCAAGACATAAGGGCCCCCGGCTTCTGTTAGGCCTCAGGCCTCCGCTGGCCTCTGTTAGCTCACACCCAACAAATCATACATCGGCGGGAGAGGCATCATGCCCATCGTGTCTGTATTACTTTAATGGCCTCTATGAATATTTATTTCACGGCCCGTGTGGGTTTCAGTGTTTAATATTGGATTTGAGGGATTCTGTTAGTTTCAGTGATTGAATAAATTTCAAGGTCTGTATTTGCCCTTGTGTCATTGTAATTTCAGGGAGCAGATTCATTTTTTGGCTCAGTAATAGTTTCAGGCACCGTCTAATGATCAGGGCCAAAATGAGTTTCATGGTGAATCCTAGTCTCAGGGGCTCCATTAGTTTCAATGCCCGATTTCGATTCTGGAACTAGATTATTTAATCCAGGTCTGCATTTTTTTCATAGTCTCTATTAATTCCGGGTCCAGTATTAGTGTTGGGTCTGCATTGGTTTCTGGGCCTGGATTAGATTCAGGGTCAGTATTAATTCCAGACCATGTATTAGTTTCAGGGTCTGTATTAATCCCAGACCATGTATTAGTTTCAGGGTCAGTATTAATTCCAGACCGTGTATTAGTTTCAGGGTCTGTATTAATCCCAGACCATGTATTAGTTTCAGGGTCAGTATTAATTCCAGACCATGTATTAGTTTCAGGGTCAGTATTAATTCCAGACCGTGTATTAGTTTCAGGGTCTGTATTAATTCCAGACCGTGTATTAGTTTCAGGGTCTGTATTAATTCCAGACCGTGTATTAGTTTCAGGGTCTGTATTAATTCCAGACCGTGTATTAGTTTCAGGGTCTGTATTAATTCCAGACCGTGTATTAGTTTCAGGGTCTGTATTAATTCCAGACCGTGTATTAGTTTCAGGGTCAGTATTAATTCCAGACCGTGTATTAGTTTCAGGGTCAGTATGGGTTTGAGGATCTTTAGTGTCAGGACAATGATTAGAGCCGGGGGGTGGAAAATTACAGGGGGGGAAAGAAAGAGCGTTTGGGGGGGGGAAAGAGCGTGGGGGGGGGGGAAATGAGCGTGGGGGGTTGGATAAAAAAAAAAGCGTGGTGGGGGGGGTATAAAAAAAAAAGAGCGTGGGGGGGAAAGAAAAAAGAGCGTGGGGGGGAAAGAAAAAAGAGCGTGGGGGGGAAAGAAAAAAGAGCGTGGGGGGGAATAAAAAAGAGCGTGGGGGGGAAAGAAAAAAGAGCGTGGGGGGGAAAGAAAAAAGAGTGTGGGGGGGGAAAGAAAAAAGAGCGTGGGGGGGAAAGAAAAAAGAGCGTGGGGGGGAAAGAAAAAAGAGCGTGGGGGGGAAAGAGAAAAGAGCGTGGGGGGGGAAAGAGAAAAGAGTGTGGGGGGGGGAATAAAAAAGAGCGTGGGGGGGGAAAGAGAAAAGAGTGTGGGGGGGGAATAAAAAAGAGCGTGGGGGGGGAAAGAGAAAAGAGCGTGGGGGGGGAAAGAGAAAAGAGTGTGGGGGGGGGAATAAAAAAGAGCGTGGGGGGGGAAAGAGAAAAGAGTGTGGGGGGGGAATAAAAAAGAGCGTGGGGGGGGGAAAGAGAAAAGAGTGTGGGGGGGGAAAGAGAAAAGAGTGTGGGGGGGGAATAAAAAAAAGAGCGTGGGGGGGGAAAGAGAAAAGAGTGTGGGGGGGGAATAAAAAAGAGCGTGGGGGGGAAAGAAAAAAGAGCGTGGGGGGGGAAAGAAAAAAGAGTGTGGGGGGGGAATAAAAAAAAGAGAGCGTGGGGGGGGAATAAAAAAAAGAGTGTGGGGGGGAATAAAAAAAAAGAGTGTGGGGGGGGAATAAAAAAAAGAGAGCGTGGGGGGGGAATAAAAAAAAGAGTGTGGGGGGGGAATAAAAAAAAAGAGTGTGGGGGGGGGAATAAAAAAAAAGAGAGCGTGGGGGGGGAATAAAAAAAAGAGTGTGGGGGGGAATAAAAAAAAGAGTGTGGGGGGGGAATAAAAAAAAGAGTGGGGGGGGGAATAAAAAAAAGAGTGTGGGGGGGGGAATAAAAAAAAGAGTGTGGGGGGGGAATAAAAAAAAGAGTGGGCGGGGGGAATAAAAAAAAGAGTGTGGGGGGGGAATAAAAAAAAGAGTGTGTGGGGGGGGGAATAAAAAAAAGAGTGTGGGGGGGAATAAAAAAAAGAGTGTGGGGGGGGGAATAAAAAAAAGAGTGGGGGGGGGAATAAAAAAAAGAGTGTGGGGGGGGATTAAAAAAAAGAGTGTGGGGGGGAATAAAAAAAAAGAGTGTGGGGGGGATAACAAAAAGAGTGTGGGGGGGAATAAAAAAAAAAAGTGTGGGGGTGAATAAAAAAAAGAGAGTGTGGGGGGGGAATAAAAAAAAAGTGTGGGCGGGGGGGAATAAAAAAAAGAGTGTGGGGGGGGGAAATAAAAAAAAAGTGTGGGGGGGGGAATAAAAAAAGAGTGTGGGGGGGATTAGAAAAAAAGAGCGTGGGGGGGAAAAAGAAAGAGAGAGAGGGAGAAAGGGGCAGAGAGAGAGAGAGAGAGAGAGAGAGAAAGGGGCAGAGAGAGACAGAGACAGAGAGAGAGAGAGAGACAGAGACAGAGAGAGAGAAAGAAAGGGGCAGAGAGAGAGAGAGAAAGGGGTAGAGAGAGAGAGAGAGAGACAGAAAGGGACAGAGAGAGAGAAAGAAAGGGGCAGAGAGAGAGAGAGAGACAGAGAATGAGAGAAAGAAAGAGACACAGAGAGAAAGGGGTAGAGAGAGAGAAAGAAACAGACATAGAGAGAGAAAGAAAGGGGCAGAGAGAGAGAGAGACAGAGAATGAGAGAAAGAAAGAGACAGAGAGAGAAAGGGGTAGAGAGAGAGAAAGAAACAGACATAGAGAGAGAAAGAAAGGGGCAGAGAGAGAGAAAGAAAGAGACAGAGAGAGAGAAAGAAAGAGGCAGAGAGAGAGAAAGAGACAGAGAGAGAGAGAGAGAGAGAGAGAAAGAAAGGGACAGAGAGAGAGAAAGAAAGGGGCAGAGAGAGAGAGAGAGACAGAGAATGAGAGAAAGAAAGAGACAGAGAGAGAAAGGGGTAGAGAGAGAGAAAGAAACAGACATAGAGAGAGAAAGAAAGGGGCAGAGAGAGAGAGAGACAGAGAATGAGAGAAAGAAAGAGACAGAGAGAGAAAGGGGTAGAGAGAGAGAAAGAAACAGACATAGAGAGAAAGAAAGGGGCAGAGAGAGAGAAAGAAAGAGACAGAGAGAGAGAAAGAAAGAGGCAGAGAGAGAGAAAGAGACAGAGAGAGAAAAAGAAAGATGCAGAGAGAGAAAGAGGCAGAGAGAGAGAGAGGGAGAAAGAGGCAGAGAGAGAGAGAGAGAGAGAGTGAGAGAGAGAGAGAGAGAGAGAGAGAGAGAAAGAGGCAGAGAGAGAGAGAGAGAGAGAGAGAGAAAGAGGCAGAGAAAGACAGGGAAAGAGGCAGAGAGAGAGAGAGAGAGAGAGAGAGAGAGGCAGAGAGGGATAGAGAGAAAGATGCAGAGAGAGAGCAGAGAGGTATAGAGAGAAAGAGGCAGAGAGAGAACGAGGCAGAGAGAGAGAGAGAGAGGTAGAGAGAGACCTATTGAGACAGAGAGAGAGAGGGATAGAGAGACACAGAGAGAGGGATGGAGAGACACAGAGAGAGGGATAGAGAGACACAGAGAGAGGGATAGAGAGACACAGAGAGAGGGATAGAGAGACACAGAGAGAGAGGAAGAGAAGGAGACAGAGGCAAAGGGTGGAGAGAGAGTAAGGCGAGAAATTGAAGAGTTTCATACTCACCAATCCATAGGTTCCGACTTCCCTTGGTGGATTCTCACTCCTCCTTCCATCTCCTCTCCCATGGCGGGGAGAGAGACCCTGGGCCTGGGTTTGTGTGCTGGGTGGGGAGATTCAAAGGCCAGATCTGGGACTTGGTTCAGATACACACTCACCCACACAGGCAGACACACACCTACCCACCCACCCACACAGACACACACTGACCCACCCACCCACCAACCCAGACAGACACAAAGACAGAGAGAGAAAGAGAAAGATATATACTCACCTCACACAGGCAATGTTACTCATCCCAATGCCGCATGGCCCAGAGACCTGAACAATGGGTGATCCAGACCTTTTATACTCCCATGTCTGTCACTCAAACACTCCACACCTCACCAATCTGCCCTATCCAACCAGCATTCAGCACTGCACACCTGAGACACACCTACCCAGGGGTGGCACAGACCAACAGGAAACTTTCTCTGTGACTGGGGGGGTGGTGGGTGTGCTGTAATCCACCAGGCAAATGGTTTAACCCAGGGCAATCTCCCTGTCCATCTCTCTCATCCCCCTAGGCCAGAATCCACACAGCTCAGGAACAATGGAGCTGGCAGAGAGAAAGAATTAAAGAATTAGGGGGAAAGAATTAAAGTGGAGCAGCTCTGTGGAGAAACAGGACAGGGAAAATGCTGCCATGTGTCTTCACCAAGCTGCTCTGGATCCAGCTGCACTGGTTTCTGCCCAGGCTCATCCCCGAGGGCTCTGTTCACACTGGGATGTACACAGGCTCCCACACACAGAGACACACTGAGAGAGACATCCATTCTTGTACACACACACTGAGAGAGACATTCAATCCTGTACACACACACACTGAGAGAGACATTCAATCCTGTACACACACACACTGAGAGAGACATTCACTCCTGTACACACACACACACTGAGAGAGACATCCACTCCTGTACACACACACACACTGAGAGAGACATCCACTCCTGTACACACACACACACTGAGAGAGACATTCAATCCTGTACACACACACACTGAGAGAGACATCCACTCCTGTACACACACACACTGAGAGAGACATCCACTCCTGTACACACACACACACTGAGAGAGACATCCACTCCTGTACACACACACACACTGAGAGAGACATTCAATCCTGTACACACACACACTGAGAGAGACATCCACTCCTGTACACACACACACACTGAGAGAGACATCCAATCCTGTACACACACACACACTGAGAGAGACATTCAATCCTGTACACACACACACTGAGAGAGACATCCACTCCTGTACACACACACACTGAGAGAGACATCCACTCCTGTACACACACACACACTGAGAGAGACATTCAATCCTGTACACACACACACACTGAGAGAGACATTCAATCCTGTACACACACACACACTGAGAGAGACATCCACTCCTGTACACACACACACTGAGAGAGACATCCACTCCTGTACACACACACACACTGAGAGAGACATTCAATCCTGTACACACACACACACTGAGAGAGACATCCACTCCTGTACACACACACTGAGAGAGACATCCACTCCTGTACACACACACTGAGAGAGACATTCAATCCTGTACACACACACACTGAGAGAGACATTTAATCCTGTACACACACACACACTGAGAGAGACATCGACTACTGTACACACACACTGAGAGAGACATTCAATCCTGTACACACACACACACTGAGAGAGACATTCACTCCTGTACACACACACTGAGAGAGACATCCACTCCTGTACACACACACTGAGAGAGACATTCAATCCTGTACACACACACACTGAGAGAGACATTCACTCCTGTACACACACACACACTGAGAGAGACATTCAATCCTGTACACACACACACACTGAGAGAGACATTCAATCCTGTACACACACACACTGAGAGAGACATCCACTCCTGTACACACACACACTGAGAGAGACATTCAATCCTGTACACACACACACACTGAGAGAGACATTCACTCCTGTACACACACACACACTGAGAGAGACATTCAATCCTGTACACACACACACACTGAGAGAGACATCCACTCCTGTACACACACACACACTGAGAGAGACATTCAATCCTGTACACACACACACACTGAGAGAGACATTCACTCCTGTACACACACACACACTGAGAGAGACATTCAATCCTGTACACACACACACTGAGAGAGACATTCACTCCTGTACACACACACACACTGAGAGAGACAAGTCTGGAAACTGGGCAATTAGCTTTCCAAAGAATACATTTTTCTATTATCTTTATTCTATTCAGGAAATGTGTGAGGGTACATTAAATGCCTCCCATGTTGACATAAAATGCAATGCAGTTCACTCTCTTTCAATCCACTGTGTGTGGGGCAGTCTGAGGGACTTCAATCCAATTGAACATTGGTTAGATTTACAATTCTCATTTCATATCAAACATTCTCTGAAGCCTTGTGTTACAGAGACCCAGCTTACAACACTGCACAATGATATCCCCAGATCTCCTGCAGGCTCTGCCACGTCTTCACCCACTGACATCTCTGCTCAGCTCCCAGCTTGGAAGAGAGGTGAGTCCCGAACTTCATTTCTGCATTGATTTTCTCACCTCCCCAACCTCCACTCCAACCAAGCTGTGTGCTCCCAGCTCAGATCTGTCAGGGCCACTGTCAATGTCGTGAGACAGCTTCTCTGGACTCTCTCTCTCTCTGTGCCAACACTCATAGCACTAATTCTGATCCTCTGGGACCTCACTTGACCTTTCAGGTTAAACAGGGAGCTGCAGACACAACAGTCATTCCAGGATGCATTGGAGCCTGGCAGCATTTAGAAGATATTTACACAGGTTTCCAGACTTTCTCGCAGTTGTGATCTTTCTCCATCCTGTCCACTCGGGGTGTTTGATAACAGAGTTTCCCCGGCTGATATCAAGCTGTGTTTCATTCCTGATTTGAAATGTTGAATCTGGTAATCACACAATGGGATAAACGCACTGACAGCAAAGGATTGTCTTTCACTGACTTCATTCGCTGCAATAATACAGACTGAACTGTGAAACAATAACTCATCCCCTTCATCTTACACTTACAGCATTTACAATATAAAGCTGGACATCATTGGTAAAGTATACGACAGGAGCAGTGGATTCCATAGGTACAGGCTCACATGTCACTTTCAATAGTTATCAGGTTAACAAGGGCAGGACACAACAAAGGAGAAACTGGTGCAAATTTTCCCAGGTATGGGTTAAAACCCAGAGATATTTATCAATCTGCAATGCAGCCCTGCTTTACCCACTCACCTTTACTGATCTACCCCCTGCTGGATGTTCCCTGAATTACACACTCACCTTTACTGATCTACCCCCTGCTGGATGTTCCCTGAATTACACACACACCTTTACTGATCTACCCCCTGCTGGATGTTCCCTGAATTACACACTCACCTTTACTGATCTACCCCCTGCTGGATATTCTGAGAATTACACGCACACCTTTACTGATCAAGCCCCTGCTGGATGTTCCCTGAATTACACACACACACCTTTACTGATCTACCCCCTGCTGGATGTTCCCTGAATTACACACACACATTTACTGATCTACCCCCTGCTGGATATTCTGAGAATTACACACACACCTTTACTGATCAAGCCCCTGCTGGATGTTCCCTGAATTACACACACACACCTTTACTGATCTACCCCCTGCTGGATATTCTGAGAATTACACACTCACCTTTACTGATCTAGCCCCTGCAGGATGTTCCCTGAATTACACACTCACCTATACTGATCTACCCCCTGCTGGATCTTCCCTGAATTACACACACACATTTACTGATCTACCCCCTGCTGGATATTCTGAGAATTACACACACACATTTACTGATCTACCCCCTGCTGGATGTTCCCTGAATTATTGACTAAATTGCCTCTTTGTAACCGATGAAACACTTCATTCAAGTGTTGAAAATGATCCTGCCAAGCTTTGCTTAACACAACCAGATCCAAAATATTTACAGCAGAGTTAGATAATCCGTGAATATCCCTGTTGGTCAAACGTTGAAACGTGACTGCTGCTTTCTTCATTCTGAAAGTCATGACATGACATTGAAAAAGACAATTCGGGGTTTGCAAATCTGATGTTTCTTTGGCCATATCCGTCAATGCAAGTTGCCAATATTCCTTCAATAAAGTCAAGCTTTCTCATGAAATTTGCTTTTAGAATATTCACAATGGAGTTTTGGAACAGTGGAATCGGAAATCGATTCGCAATTGTGACTGAACTAACTTTACCATCGACTATACTCAATCATTGTGTCCCAACTGGGTTATGTAACATTACAAGGAGTGTGCTCCTACGCTGTGCCTCGTTTAAATATTGCGATCTGCCATCATGAACCTGGCCTCTTATTTCACTTGGTCTAAGTTCCCCACATTAAGTCTCAAAGAATGTTGCTTTATAGGTGACACGCCACGTACTTTACAGCATGCAAGGCAAAAGACGTTCTTCCGCTGTCCTATTTAAATTCATTTTTATCATGAGTATTTAATAACTTTCTTAAGGCATCTCGAAAGTATTTTCTGGAAGATAGCATAATATGGCATGGGAAACAATCAAAGGTTATTGGAGTTTGATGGGGATATGGAAATGGAAATACGAGAAGATCAGCCGTTATCTTATTGAATGGCGGAGCAGGCTCAAGGGGCAGCATGTTCAATTCCTGTTCCAGATTCTTATATTCATGTCCAACCTTGAAGTTTCAGGCTATAACTCAGATGCGAGGAATCAAAAGTTGGTGTCACAGCTGATGACCCTCAGCTGCAACCAGTGGAAATAGGTCATTTAGACTATTTACAAAAAAGAGGCAAAAATGGGAATAAAATTAGAAATACAATTGGAGGCCCAGATGTGTCATTCACAGAATTTGACAGTTGCGTCAGTGGTATCATTCTTCGGAGAAGCAGTTCAACATCACTTCTGAAAGAGACGACGGGAGGCTTCACATTGCTGTCAGCATTCAAGGAATCTGAGGCCGTTGAATGATAGGACATTTCCAAGCTTCTTTCACTGATTTCCGTTACGTAGGTTTAACATCACACTTCAGGAATTGTACTTAACACATCAATATGAGTCATTCATATTTGTTAGGTCAGGCACAACCGAGGGCTCATTGTTAAAAAATAAAAAATCAAACATTCAGATTTGATTGAAAATTAATGTCTGGAACAAGTATCGTTTTAAGTGAGTTGTGCTTTTATTTCTGGGTGTAAGGAACAGTATATAAAGTTCAGTTTAATTTATATTCTTTTTAACATGTGTGTGTTAAGAAAGGGTGGAAACTGTGTTTGATTTCATTTTAAGATTAAGTGAGGCTGAGGCGGCAGTCCTCGGGCCCTGTTTGCATACATGCATTTACAGCAAGTGTTTCTATTTCTTGAAATGAAGAGCTTAATGACAAAGGGTTTGTAATTTAGGGAAAGTAACAGAAAAATAAATGGTAGAGAAAAGTAAACTGTGCTGCATTGTAGCAACAGGGGATCAGAGAGAGACCCACAGAGGCATAGGGACACGGGGAGAAGCAGTTTTAGTTAATTGTAATGTGGAGGCAATAGGGTCAGTACAGGAAATATGGATCAGACTCGGTCTTGCTGAAAATCCTGACAGATAGTTAAGGAGCTCATATACATTGCTGTAAAGTAAAAACAATAGTGGACTTGGATTTAGTTTATGGACATCCCAATGGGAATACCAATTGTCGAATATCTTTTAGTGAATATTCAGAAGTCCACTGGGAAAGTGCCATCTTTTCAACTGAGCCGGTTTCACGCTGGACGTGGAAATAATGGCAGCTCATCGCTGGAGTCTTCGGCCTGTAACTGTTGCAGCGAAAAAATGGATAGCCTGATTTTGAGCCAGTTACTTCTTGGTGCCTGTGTTGAAATCTTTCCGAACTCTTTGTTGTCTCATGGTATATGATCAATTCTTACAGTATAGTAAACGTTTTAATTTTTGTTTCAAAAAGAACACAGCAAGACCAGAGTCTATTTCAGTTAATAACCTCCACGGTTTAAAAATATAACAAATGGCCTACCAATCCATGTTCCATTCCGCAATCTGACTTGTCAAGTGAGGACATCAGCTGGGATCACAACAACCACTAAGTCTTAGAAATGTTCACATGGTTCCCACATCCCATGAATGAATTGCAGAAAAAGCGACAATCAGCTCATTCACTGCAGCCTGGCTGGATCTCAAGGGATATTTGTGCTGCTGAAGTCAAAGGGATATTCATGTGCCTCGCCACGACACCTCATGGCTGCCATCGCTAATAGCTGTGTCCCTCACCTGGAACAGGGAATTCCGACTAGAAACATGTCGCGAGGTAGGAACGGCCTTATATTTTATCACAGTCAGTAGAAAGCAAATCAGCCTCATCGCTGTTGGAGAATACGCATCTGTCATCGTAATGCCTTAGAGTTGCGTGTGTGTAAGCGTGTGCGTGTGTCCATGTGTGTGTGTGTGTTCGTTTGTGTTTCGTAAGGCTGGTGTTAGGGGGTGCGGGTTCGACAAGCAGGGTTAAGAGTCTCAAGGATCCTTTCCAGTATTGTGAAGATGGCTGAAGCGGCATCTGCGATGGTGAGGAGAGATTTACAACGCGTTGGCAGTTGCGCAGAAAAGAAGTACTTGTACACAGCACAAAAACGGGCCTCTTGCACTCAAGTCAGCACAACAGTCAAACTCCGCAACTGACTTACAAATAAGTGAGTAAACTATGCATTTAGAAGATATTTCAAAAATGCAAAAACGGAAACCCGACTGAACCTTAACAAGCCCTGGACAGAGTCTTTGTGTACTCATGGGAATGCAGAGGGTACGTTGAACGAGTTTACTTCAGAATGTCATTCAAAATTAAAGGATTCACATCCCACGTGTAAATGAGACCTGGGAAATATCAACATATCATTGCAAGCTGACTCGTCCATCCATACATACAGATCCAATTTTCTATAACATAACACCACGAAGCGTTTACTGAACATAAACACGGGACTAAAATCGTGTAGTCATAGCCACATATGTGATATTCTGGTGATTTCCATTACACATTACTGGCCTAAAAGATCACTGGTGAATTTAGTGGTATAAAATCATTATAATAATTTGATTAATTCCATTGCAATTCAATGCAGATTTAAAGCATCTTATCTATTATTGTTACTCAGATACTAAATATCTTTTAGTTCCTACAGAGCCACAGGTATGACAGTTTAGCTGCAGCCAGTCAAGCTGTTTAGAACCGCCTTTCATTTGGATATTTCAACACAGAAGTCCGCCAGTTGAGCAAATGTGACTGTTGGCCTTAAACTCAATTGGATCCATCCTGTGAATTGCTGCTTCCCTGTATTACCTACAGCTTCTTTTATTTTGCCGTGTTCACTGTTCGAATAATATTGGCCCGAGAATCCTTGAGGTGAAGATTTAGACATTCTACTAAGTCATTTGTTAATAAACGACTTCGAACAGCGCCCGTCACTCTTATGCAATATTTGAATGTTGCATTAATAAAACAAAATGACTGAATGAGATTCGTCATGCAGCAAGGAGCAATGGGACTTAGGGAACAAGAGCACTAGGTCATTCGGCCCGTTGAATCTGCCCCAAAATTAACTTGGATAATGGCGCATCTTCTACATCAACACCATTGTCCAGTAACATCAGCAAACCCTTGTATATTTTAATACAAACAAAGTTATCGATTTTTGTTTTTAAAATGCTCAATGACTCTTCTTTCACAGCCCTCTAGGTTAGCGAATTCAAGAGGTTCACCGCATTATAAGTGTCGGAATTGCACTGAATCCCTGTCCAAAATGTTTGGCCTCATATTCTGAGGCTTTGACCTTACTCTTGAACACCTAGACTGGGGTCAGAACCTTTCTGTATCTGAATGGCTGAGCAATTTAGCCGTCTTATATGCTTCAATAAGATTATCTATCAATCTTCTAAACTCTCGAGTGCATAGACCCAGTCTCCTCTAACTTGTACTATAGGAGATCAGCCTGGTGAACTTTCCTTGCACCCCTATATGGCACGTATATCCTTCCTCAGTTCCAGTAGCTAAATCTGTGCAAATTGTTCGTGCTGCTATCTCACCAACGTTTAATGTAAATGCAGTAAGCCATAATTACCCCTACAATCAAAACCACTTGCAAGAAATGACAAGATATCCTTTGCAATTCTAATTGCTTGCTTCACCTCATAGTTTATCAATGACTGATGATGAATGATATGCAGGACAACATCGAAATCAGCAATTATCATTTAGTAATTAGTCTGCATTTCCGATTTTCTGACCAAAGTGGATAAATTCACACATATTCCCAATCTCACTCTGCCCTATCCTACAACAATTTTCAAAATAATCAGTCACCACGCCATTTATAATAGCTTCTAGCATTTCTGCTGTTACTGATGTTAGTGTAACATGCCCACAGAGGGATTTCACTCTTCAGCTATTCCTTCAAATTGTGGTTACATTTTCTCTTTCCCAATTGTTGGGGGTACATTTCTACTAGATACATATTGTTTTTTTTTGAAAACTAGAAGAATATTGAATTATTTGGAAACTTTCTTGGGAATGGACATTTTTAATGTAGAGTTTATGAGTTCACTTTGGACAGTGAGATAGCTGCCTGTTCCAATCAGACACATGTGTTCAGCTAAATGACCAGCGGGGCAAATGAGAACTTCAGCAATACACGTTTATTAAATTTTAATTGCTAGATGAAAAAAGAACGTTTCAACATGCTGTGAGCTCCTACTCTATTTCTGAAAAACACATGACTGAGAGTAGTGTCTTCTTTGAACTTGTGCTTTGTAACATACCCCTCCCCACATCGGAAATGTGAAATTCTGTGTGAAAAGTCCAGAAAAGTCAAGAGATTCATTCCCCCCAGTGAAATTACCCGCCCCCCGTTGGAAACGCGAAATTCAACATGAAAAATCAGGAAACTTCCAGTGTTCCATCCCCTCCAGTTTTAGAACAATCCCCGCGCTGGAAAGGAGAAATTAAATGGAACAATTCTGGAAATTCCAGTCCTTCGGGTGCTGTAATCATTGAACTAATTGAAGAATTTGAGTAAAGCGATATTTTAAAATATTCCAAAACTGTTCCCTGAACTTCTTTTGGGTCACAGCGTAAATCGCAGTGTTTGTGCAGCAACTCAAGAGCTGCAGCATAAAACCCAATTCCAGAACAAAATAATGTAGATACAGAGAATTATAACCAAGATCATACATCCGGATCCATATAGAATAAAACATTAACATTGACCATAACAATACGAAATTGGCTGAGATCACAAACAGTAAAATGATCGATTTCTTTCGACTCTCCATCTCTGGGTCTCTGGGACACTTCCCACTGTTGCGAGCTTGGAGTCTCCGGCGGCCCTGGCTGGCCACTAAAATGTACCTGACGGTCAAAATATTGAGCAGAACAATCAGCACAATTGGGACACACGGTGTTAGAATGTGATGGGTGAACTCGATACTTCCCCAGAACGGTGAGAACAGAACTTCTTTTGTGTAACCACAAAACCAGGGGAAGTTTATGAGCCAATACAGACCTGTGAGCATAAAATACCACAAAATGTTCTTTGAAGAGCTCATGACAGTCACGGCGCCCAGAACCACAGCTGCCGTTTTTTCGCTGCAAAATTTTCTTTTCAGCTTTGGGCAACAAATGGCCACAAATCGATCAAAGGTGAAAGCAACAGTAAACCAGACGGAACAGTCAGTGGCTGCATAAAGCAGGACGGCATGGATATTACACACGGGGATTGATTTCAGGAAAACAAAATACTTATCAAACACAATTGGAATGTGCCTCAAGTTCAGGTCCAGGATAATGATCAGTAGATCAGCCACTGCCATGGCCACCAGGTAACGGGTAACACAATCGGAGAGACCACAACTCTTGCGCTTGAGGATTATAATCGCCACTAGGTTCACTGCAAAGCAGGGAAATAAACAATGAAAATATACATCACACTGGTATCAAAGTTGCCAACAAGATCGAGGTTTTATTGAGATGTCTTACAGCAACCTCTAATGTATTGAAATGAATGGCCCCGAAAGAAGGAAGAAGAAGGTCTGTGACACTGTGGAAGGGAGGATAGATTGAATAACAGAAGAACAGAGGTGTAGGAGTAGGGGAGACAGGCTTGGCAGGGGAGCCAGAATTTTGGGGAGAAAAACTCAGGAGTGACAAGGGAGCTGGTGTTGACAGGGAGGAATCAATGGTGATGGTTGTGTAAATGACAGAGAAGAGCTATGTGATGATTCTTCTTTGGTCCCAACCTATCTGCCCAACGGAAGATTATGTAATACTGAGACAGAGAGTTTCCACACACCGTTCATGTAATTTCAAGATTTGTCAAGTAACATGCTTCCTTGTGAATAATAAAACCTAATAAAATGGTACACATTCATATATTACAAAGTCGGAAATAATAAAAAACATAACGAACACTTGACATTCAAATTCGCAAACAAACGCATCAGAAAAATTATTTCCAGATATGTAACATGCAATTAGATTAATACGAGATTATAACATACACAGGTAGATTATTTACAAAGATTAAGCTGTTGGTTGAAAGCGTTGCAGGCACGAAGGGTTCTCTACTCGGTGCTTCAAGATAAATGGAGTTTGGGAAAATCTGCCTTTAGTTACACAGTGAGGTTGAACCTCTGGTTTGAATAAATGCAATAACATGTAAAACGCATTAGCCCCTTTTACTGCCCGATTACCTAAAAACTGTTTCCCAAGGAATGTTATTTTGAAGTGTTTCTTTCATCATCAGTAGTCTCCCTGCCCTTTGACCATGGTGTCGGATTCCCAATGTCCCACACATTGAAATCCCCGTTGCGAACAACCTTAGAATACGATGTTACCGGAACTGGAGTCTTTGGAAGCGCATCCAGGCAACCTGTCAAAGTCAAAGGCATCCAGGGTATACCTTACCTGCACTCTCCTCCTCCTCCTGTGGTGTTTCTCGGGTTCCTGCTGCCAAACACTATATCCTCATGATGGTGATGATATGAATGGAGCAGCAGAACATGGTTTAAATGACCACCTGCTCCAGCGTGTACCTGAGGGCTCAATCTGCACGGCTCCAGCATCCGAAGCGTTGCTTCATCACACTCACGGCTTGATCCACGATGTTCAGGGCAGCTCCATTGCTCCCACTATTCAGGTGTAGTGTTTACTTGCTTGGTTGACGTCAGGAGGTATTGGGGGCGTGTGTTTTTGATCCATTTATCTGCGGGGCAGCCTTCATCTCCGAAGAGCCACATTATGGTTCTCTAAGCAGAGCTGAATGTTTTGGAAATCGCCGACTGCTTCAGTAGGAAGGTATCGTGTCTGCAGCCAGTATATAGGATATTCACCAGTGTGACGCACTGTGCATAGCCGCACATCAGCTGCACCTCAATGGACTGAGAAACCTTTCATATCACGTAACACTCCCCCTTCAAATGGAGACACGACAGAGCCACGGACAAAACCGGGAATCCCGCTAACCTATGAAACCAAGGCACCACACTTTCTGCTTCTCCCTGTTGAGGGAGCAAACAGTGCAAACGCTTCTCCCAGCATTTATGTTCCCTCTCAACTATTGGATACTTTTTTAGACAAAATACTGCGGGAAAATGAATATGTCACCTGTTCCTGTTTGAATCTTTCCATGATCCTCTGACCTGAACGGCCACAGACTGCACCTCCTCACCCTGATGTGAGGCCCGAGCTCCTATTGACAGAGGTGACACAGATATGCGGCCACCTCCTCGCTGCATCAGACTAACATCAGCCACTGCGCCTGTGTGAGTTGTTGATTTCTTAATGTTCCTGGAAAACCCGGGCTGCGTAGGGCAGGACACCCCTCCTCCTCCCCCATGTTCACAGATATTTCCCTCTATGTGGCATCTGCTACATTTGCTGGTCATTGTGCAGAACCAGATGCACAGCAACGGCAGCCCCCACGCCTCTTCCAGGCAAATCAGTTTTCCTCCCTGAATGTACACAGCCCCTCACAACACAACATCCAGGAACCATCCACAGAACCGCAATGAACTTTCCAAAGAAATTAAACAGTTAAAACCGATCAGCCTTGTCCATTTAAATGACACTCCAGAGGGTTTCTAATGATGTTAAACACATATTTAGCTGGGAATGGGTAACACAGGCTTTCAGTGGACAGATAAAAGCTGAGATTGAAAGGCATGTGACAAACCTGCAGGAAACCCCTGTCAATCATGGAGCACCAGGTCCTGGCAATGGGATTAATTGGAGGAGTGAAGTTATTCAGTGATATAATCACAGGATTAGGTTTACGTAAATTGAGGAGCTTGCAGAACCAAGACCAATGTTGGTCCATGAGCACAGGGATGATGGGGAAATGGGATTTTGTCTATGTTACCTAACAGAAGGCCGAGCTTTGGACAGGCAGTGGTTCTTGAAGGTTTGTAAATGGAATTGTGGGGCCAGATTAACATTTGATTAGTCGAGTCTGCCTTTAACAAAGGCACAGCCAAGTGTTACTCTGCTGTTGTGCTAAAGGCAGAGGCGATGGTGGTTGATGTAAAGGGGCTGGCAGGAGACACAATTTAGAATGGAGAGGATCTGGCCTCATAAATCAGATAAATATTAAACGGAGCACGGAGGTGGGTGACAGTTTGGTTCAGGCTTATACAATGGCGCCAGAGGGGAGTGGAGACTCTTGATAGGGAACACACTTTAGGATGGTAACAGTTGAAAGTGTCTGCTGTGTTGCAGAAATGTAAAAGACAGGAACGGTAATGCAGTTAGCTCTGGTTTACGGAATGGATTGCTGAATGGAGCGTCTTACCTGGGACACCAACAATGGATAGGATGGGATAGTAACCCACCTGAATCACCGCAAGAACACCATGGAACCAATCAGCTAACGATATCCAATCTTGAGAAAGATAGTAAAGTCCTGCGGATAAACTCCTTTCCATAGTTGTCACATCCCAATATATTGTCCTCAGAATCTGATCCATTGTTGTAACATTACAATCTATTTTTCTCAGATTCTGATCTCTGCTCTCGCTCTCTCAGGCGCCTCTGATCCTTGTGACCGCTGGATGAGATTCTCCCGCTAACGCTACGGGATAACACATTGTAATGAGCCCCGTATTAATAGAAGAGGGGTATCCTCCAGTGACACAATTAGCATCCTTAGAGACTGACATTAATTACAGACTGAACAAATTGATTCAGTTTACTCCTTTCAATACAAAAGTTATTATACCACTATAAGTTACAAAATTAACCTGGTATGGATGGGGAGTATGCGGGTCGCTGAAAGAAGGAACAATGCGAATAGTGGCCGGACTGACATCTATATGTAAATCCACCTTAGGGTGGTATCTGAGGGTTGGAAGGTTGTAAGTGCTCCAAGCTGTTTATAATAGCAGAGAGGGAGAAACCCTGGAACTACAATTCAGAATGGAGCTTTCTTTGATGAGCTATATTAAGAACTGTTCATTTTTAAAGCGTGAAGGTTGCTCAGTCAAACAGATTCACATGAGTCTGCTTTGCCTTTGTAAAACAAAAATAATTGACAATAATCATGACCATATTACACTGGACAACAAAAGTCTTGGGAAGATTTCAACACAGAAACACCGAAAGAATTGTTTCAAACTCTCGCTATCCCTTCTATCCTAGCAATCCATTTACAGGACCAGGGCGGGCCCCAGCGAACAGGTACCAGGACATTTGGGCAATGATAAAGCTGGTTCCTTGGTCAATAAGTTAATTTTACAGTGGGCATCTCAACATTCACTAGAAAGCCTTTCATAATTGGTATCAGTCTTGAGATATCCTGAAAACTCACTCTAAATGCACCACCACTTTAACTTTAGAGCATTATCCATGAGTTCCGTAATAATCTGTCATCATTTCCAGTGAGAGAGAGACTCAGGCCTTCGGTTCCAGGCTTGACTCGATGGTATTTTCATACCAACTCAACCTGCAAAGTGGTTGCCTTCTTGTCTCTATGTCTCTGTGCATCTCTCTAATCATCTGTTGCGAGTGGACAGCACAGATTTATTTGGGACTTCTTGGTATTGTTTTATGTTCACTTAAGGACCAGCCCTCTTGCTGGGCAACGTCTTCATTGCAATCGTCGTCAAACCTCATAAAAATGCAGGCATTCAAAAAGGGCCCCAGACTTGCTGGACGATTTTCGCAAAAATCCAAACTGAAACCAAAGCCATGCTTCACACTTCAAATACAAATGTAGCTTACTTCAAATTATTTCTAGTTCCTATAACGTCACCCGCAAAAGAAAAATAAATTAAAAGTTATTTTGAAGAGCATTTTTCATGTCCTGTTCCTGTCTCCTCTGATCACTCCATCTTTTGTACTTGAACAGCGTTACTATAGCTTTAACCATGCACTTACACTAACCACACAAATATTATCCATAAGAATCATATTCTTTTCAAGTCCATGATCCTCACGATATTTTCCATATGCCTTATTTGAGCTTGAAAAAGCATCTGCTCTTATATTGTACGTCGCCACTACATGGCTGCGTTTTAATTTGTAAGGGAGCATTAAACCACACCAAAATAGTCACAGATCATTGTTTTTTTAATTTTTATCAGAACGGATAAAGGAATCCAGTCAGTATAAAACACAATTTCTGCAGAATGTTTGGATAACTACACATGCAAATGTTTTACAGCCAGCACTAAAGTCAGAGTATCCTTTTCACACCGTAGTATTGCCTCTGGCAATAATTTAGCTTCCAGCGAAGTAAGTGTCTGGCCGTTCGATCCCCATCTCGGCGCCTTGTGGTAAAACTGAGCCAACACTCATTAACAGCCAGTTGAAATGGCTTCTTCCTAAATTGGTGCCACTAAAACAGGTGCAGTGATCAGTACAGCTTTAAAGTTTCCAAAAGCACGTTGACACTCCTTTGTCCATTTAATTTCAATGCTTTTCTTTAACATTTTTTTCAGGGGAACCACTGCAATGCTTATATTCAGAACAAACCTCCGATAAAATCCACTGGTGTCGATAGCCCACACAATCTCTCGTTTAATCTTAAACACTCTCAATCCAAGTTGGATGCTGTTTTTGCTTATTTGGAGATCAATTTGCGTTCCCCACAGTGTGGCCCAAATAAGCCACTTTCCCTTTGGCAAATTCACTCCATGCAAATTTATTGACTAAATTGCCTCTTTGTAACCGATGAAACACTTCATTCAAGTGTTGAAAATGATCCTGCCAAGCTTTGCTTAACACAACCAGATCCAAAATATTTACAGCAGAGTTAGATAATCCGTGAATATCCCTGTTGGTCAATCGTTGAAACGTGACTGCTGCTTTCTTCATTCCGAAAGTCATGACACGACATTGAAAAAGACAATTCGGGGTTTGCAAATCTGATGTTTCTTTGGCCATATCCGTCAATGCAAGTTGCCAATATTCCTTCAATAAAGTCAAGCTTTCTCATGAAATTTGCTTTTAGAATATTCACAATGGAGTTTTGGAACAGTGGAATCGGAAATCGATTCGCAAATGTGACTGAATTAACTTTACCATCGACTATACTCAATCATTGTGTCCCAACTGGGTTATGTAACATTACAAGGAGTGTGCTCCGTACGCTGTGCCTCGTTTAAATATTGCGATCTGCCATCATGAACCTGGCCTCTTATTTCACTTGGTCTAAGTTCCCCACATTAAGTCTCAAAGAATGTTGCTTTATAGGTGACACGCCACGTACTTTACAGCATGCAAGGCAAAAGACGTTCTTCCGCTGTCCTATTTAAATTCATTTTTATCATGAGTATTTAATAACTTTCTTAAGGCATCTCGAAAGTACTTTCTGGAAGATAGCATAATATGGCATGGGAAACAATCAAAGGTTATTGGAGTTTGATGGGGATATGGAAATGGAAATACGAGAAGATCAGCCGTTATCTTATTGAATGGCGGAGCAGGCTCAAGGGGCAGCATGTTCAATTCCTGTTCCAGATTCTTATATTCATGTCCAACCTTGAAGTGCCTCCCCATAGTCCAATCTAATTACAGGAGGGTCGTGTTTAAAGTTTTGTATTCCTGGTTTATTCCCGAAATGGTTTGATACTTTAAATTCCCTCCTTTCTCTTTTCACTGCTGAAAACACATTCCTCTCCTGGTTACCTCACCTGCCATAATATGGCTTTACTATGTTGACGGGACACTCTCAGTGTTTGCTTCCCCCTGTCTGGAGAGATCACTATATAATTCACAGTATTGAGTTTCCTTTTGATTTGGTAAGGATCAGTGAACATTGCATCTCATGGTTCAGCGGAGAGAGCTCACAATGCTTTAACATTTCCTCCAGCAACAAGACTTCAAGTCTTTACATTTTATGTGCTTTGCCTTGCATTCTTTTTTGACATATGTTTTGAAGTTTCTGTGGCCAACACACACACCATGGTTAATTGTTCACAGAAATTTGACACAAAGGTGAAAAGTGACGTCTCGGAACTTTGGTTCATTTTACTTTCTTTTATTAATTTAAGTGATCCTCTCCCCTCCGCCCCATACATCACTTCAAAAGCATTTGGACACATTCTGGACATCCCTATTAGCAAACAGTACAAATGGAATGTATTAATCCCAATAATTACTTCCTTCATGACAATAGACTTTAATCTGGTCTTTAAAGTTTGATGTCATTTTGCTGAAGTTCCTTGTGGATTGTGGGTAAAACGCAGAAGACTGAAATTGTTTTCTTCTCTCAAAAACTATTTATTATTTCTTTGAATATATGTGAAATAAGTTTTGAGCATTAAACTGATTGTTCATCCTGAGGCAATCCGTACATTGTAAATAATTGAACGGCCTTTCCCACTTTAATTTTCACCATGATCTTCCCGAAATGCACTGCCAATTGAAATCATGTTGAAACGACCATAATTGTTGAAAGATGCTGATTCCCACTTTTGATTTAGGTAAGGACCCAACACAATCTAATTAGAGACTGCTGAACGGTTCTCAGCAGCTTGTATAGGAATTACAGGTGCAGGTTTAATTGATGATCAGAATTTCCCCATTACCTGACATGTATGAAATGTCTTGCAGAATTTAGCCACGGCATTACGGTTAATAAAATAACATTTTCGATGATCTGGCCTGTGTTCTCGTAATAACCAAATGAATTGCCTTTAGAAAACAGTGAGCCAGCTGTAAAATGAAATTATGACACCCAGATGGATGCTTATGAACTACTGCCTATTGCCCATTGGCTGGTATTTGAGGTGTATCTATTTCCTCATTAGCACATTGCATTTTAAATAACAAAACTCAGGTGTTTTGTACTGATTCACTCTCTGAGTGGGCTGTTTGATAAAGTTTTTATACCTTAGAATGAGCCTGTTGAATTTCGAATCAAGAATATGGTGTTGAATATATCATCTCCATTATCTTTACATTCCTGGCTTTACTTCATTTCTCAAAAATTAGTGGAGAAGAATTGAATTTCTGATCTATTTCCCTCCTTTAAGGCTTCTTCGCTTCTTTTCTAAGTTACATTGGGCCTGAGATCTAGTCACGATGCAGTCAAGAAACAACCCACGATGTTCCTCAAGTCAGGCCTCAGTTTCTTTCACTCCCAATTGCTGTTACAAAATTCTCGGTAAAGCTAGTTGTTTTGAAACAACCATGTCATTCCCCAAGATAAAATCAATACCATCTATAGGGATTTGATGCATTTCTCCAACTGAAACCTTTCCATTCACTAAGTGGCCTCTTAATCTGAAACTATATAAATATAATGAAAATTGTTTATAACCTCTATGTAATAATCCAATTTGCATATTTTAACCCAACATCAGCCACTCTGGAAGCGAAAAAGTTTAAATAACCAATATCAGCGACAGACTTGCCCCAGTGTCTCTCAATAGATTTATAGATTTGCCTCCTTGATTAGGAGAATGAGAAATATATCTTCTCTATTGACAACATCTTCAAAACTTTCCATAACTTGTTTAGTTACTTTGTTGGAAGGCCAAGGGAACACCCCACCCACTTGAAATCACATCCAGGACATTTAGTTTGCCAGGTTTATTTAACAGTAATTAAGAAAATATTTTCTTCACCACCATGAGACATTTCCTCCTTCCTAACAGCTTATGAAGGACGGGTTTCAATTGTAACATTGGATTTTAGTACCCATTCTCATTCATAATACAACCTTCTGTGTCCATTCCTAATGCATTCCTACTACTGTTATCATTCCCCTTTTAATTCGCAGCAATTACTTTTATGTTGCAGTTTTTTTACAAAGGAACCATACAAATTTTTTACATCAATTGTAGATTCTCCATTAATTTTTGCATTCTTCTGCTTGTCCTTTAAAACAGACAGGTTTTCAATCAGTTGAGTCCCATAAGGCCATTTCCCCACAGATAATTGTCTGTGTGAGATATCATAGGTATAAGCCAAAATGGCAGATTCTCGTACCTTCGATGGAACAAAGGAACCTTGGCGTGTGTTTCCATTGATCTCTGAAGGCTGAGGGGCATGTTAATGGGGTGGAGAAAAAGGCATATGTGGCACTTTCATTTAGCAATCGGAGCATACATTACAAAAGTAGGGAGTTCCTGTTGGAGTTGTACAGAACCTTGGTGAGGCGACAGCTGGAGTACTGTGTGCAGTTCTGTTCGCAACATTAAAGGGAGGATGTGTTTGTTCTGGAGGAGGTGCAGAGGAGATTCACCAGGATGTTGCCTGGGATGAAACATTTATGTTATTAAGAGAGGTTGGATAGACTTGTGTTGTTTTCGTTGGACCAGAGAAGACTGAGGGGCGACCTGATCGTGTACAAGATTATGGGGGGCATGGACAGAGTGGATAGGCAGCAGCTTTTATCTTTAGTTGAAGGGTCAGTCGCAACGGGGCATATGTACATGGTGACCAGCAGGAGCTTAAGGGGGGATTTGAGGAAAACCTTTTTACCTACAGTTTGGTGACGGTCTCGAATGCACTGTCTGGGAGTGTGGTGGAGGGCTGTTGCCTCACCTCCTTTAAAAATTACCTTGATGAGCACTTGGCAGGTCATAACATTCAAGGGAATGGGCCACGTGCTGGTAATTGGGATTAGGTAGGTAAGTCAGCTTTTTATCACGTGTCGGTGCAGACTCGATGGGCCCAAGGGCCTCTTCTGCGCTGTGATTCTGTGATTCTGTGTTATGCTTGACGCTCATGTACGTTTTAAACGTGACTTGAATATGATATCGGAATTGTTACATTGTCATCACCTTGTAAAAGGTTTTCTTTAATTTCAATCACATGAACGATTGATTCCAGATTTCTTCCTCAAATTCTACAAATGTCTCATTCGGATCGTTTCTTATTGTGTTGAAAATTGATTGAAAAGCTTTCGGGACAAGCTCAACATCATTGAACATTATCCTTTAAACACTCCACACTCTGCAGTTGCAGATAATCAAACCATTGTATACAGTCACAGCTGTATCTGACAGGACACATTGTGGCACTATAATGAAAGCATATTTTGTTCGCTTCCACTTTGTAGCTATCTTTTCAAATGAGGTAAATCTTTAAATCCATCTGCTGTAAATTCAGTCATCAAACAGGTTTTTTTAAAAATTGAAATCAAATTCCTCTGTGGATCAGGATCGTCCTCTGAACCGCTAATTTTCATTTCTCCCTTTAATCTAAACTCTAATTTAGCCAGCTCGGGCCCTGTGCATTATTTATTTGTTTCAAATTATTTATCTGTTCCCTTAACACTGTGTGTCCTTTCTCACTTCCCTCTCTGGGGCTCCAGTTCCAGGCTTCTCATTTTCCATTTCATTATATCACTCTTTTTTTGCCGTTTTCATTGTCATTTGATTTTCCAATTCAAGATAATCTCATTTCTATCTCTTTGTTTCTTTGTTCCTCGAGTTAAACATCGGCTTTTCTCTAGATCCTTCTATCGCAAACTGTTTCATTTCGTTTGATTTATCTCTTCCAATTTATTTCATTTGGAACTGATTTTTTGCCAACTCCAGCTATGATACGTACATTTGAGATTGTTCTCCATTTTAGTTCCAAATGCTGTGTATTTACTTTTATCAGAGCATCCTTATCGAACTCTACATTTATATCTACCTTCAATTTATCTGAAAACTCTCTCAGGTTAGCCTTAGTAAAGGATTTCACATAATCTACTGGTACATCTCCTATTTATTAAATTCAATCCCATATATTATACAAGCCTGTTCCTGTGCACAGACATTCCACTCCCTGTTCTCTTTAGGGATTAAAAGATTCTCTCTAAATTCAAGTGTCTTTGATCCCTCGACGAGCCCCCAATTTGTCGTGATCAGAGCTAATGTTATGATTGAACAAGAGAGATCACGGAATGGAAGCTACCTTGATGGACTATATTATTTTTTTAAAACATGTATGTAACTTACTGAAACAGATTCACGGGAGTCTGCTGTTCATTTTATTTAAGGAAATATAAAGCATTAAAAAAAAACACGAAACATTGGCTATATTTCACTGGATTATAAAAAGTTTGGAAAGCCTTCAGTACAGACACCAATAAAGAACTGGCTCAAACTCACGTTGTCCCATTTATTACAACAACCGGTACAGACCCATTACTACAATGAGGAGGTACCGTTCTTTCCACATCCAGGGTAAAGCTGGTTCAAGTGCTAAGAGTTTTCATTTTCCCTGAGCTTATGGACATTCAATAGATGTCCTTCAACAATTTCTAGCTTCTCAGAGATATCCAGAAAACGCAGTCTAAATTCGTTAATATTTAAATTTATGTGTTCATTTCCAACGTAAAACCTAGAAAAAAACCTTTTTTTTTTAAACTGCTTCTCCCTACCTGCATGTGGGTCTTTCCTTCATTCCCTGCCTCTGGGCAACAGCAGGTTTTCTTTTGTATGTTTCAACTTCCCTAAATTACTAAGCCCTTTGGTGACTCATCTCTTCTCTTCAAGAGTGTAAAATAAATTAAAATACGTCGATGAAAAGAGAGCAGCATGTTTACGTTCTCCATTTAACATAACTCCAGGCTCCGTGATTGCCAACAAACAAACAAAAGAAATATAACGTAAATTAAACGTAACAATAATTCTTGTTCCTAACAACAGCAAACACAAATGCAATTAATTCAAACTAAATTTAGTTCCTAACAGTGCCTCCATAACCAATTTGTGAGCGTATGCATGAGAACATAACCACTAGTTTACGGTTGTGTGTATTTGTGTGCATAACCACTTGCTTATTGTTTATGTGCATGTGTGCATTTAATTAGTTTTATTCATTCACGGGGTTCGTCTTCACTGGCTGGGGCAGCATTTATTGTCCATCCTTAGTTGTTCTTGAGAAAGTTGTGTTGAGCTGCCTCTTTCACCAACTGCAGTCCGTGCTGGGTAGGTGCACCCACAGTGCTGTTTTAAGGGAGATCCAGGAATTGACACAGCGATAGTGCAGGAATGGCGATTTATTTCCAAATCAGGATTGTGAGTGACTTGGAGGGGGGCTTCCAGGCCGTGGTTTTCAAATGTGCCCTTGTCCGCCTAGACGGCTGTGGTCGTTTGTTTGGAAGACTCTGCCTAAGGAGTCTTGGTGAATTTCTAATTTTTGTTCATGCATAACCACTTTTTTTTATTATGTGTGCGTATTTGTTTACAAAACCATCTGTTTATTATGTGCGGGAATTTGTGAACATAACCAATAGTTTATTATATGTGTGTTTGTGTGTGCCTAACCACTTTTTTATTACTTGTGTTTATTTGTTTACATAAACACTAGTTCATTGTTTGTGTGTACGTGTGCACATAACCTCCTGTTTATTTATTGTGCTTACCTGTGTGCATAACCACTAGTTTATTGATTTTGTGTATGTGACCATAACCACTGGTTTATTATTTGCGAGTATGTGTTATCTAACCACCTGCATATAGTTCTATAGCTATTGTCGTGCAATTAACAAATACGGTCAGCATAAAAGCAAGTATTTGTGTCGCTCCATGAGGGAGAGAAGTAACTGGCGGCTTTTCCTGCTTTCAGCCTGGCCGTTATCACTGGACCATTGCAATGACAGCGGATTACATTACATGATTATCACTATCATGTTTTTGAGCCCTGGCTCCCTTCCTGTAGCAATTTTATATATGATTTCATGGAGATGTTGACCTTGATTTGTCACTTGCCACTTATCCGCCCAAGACTGAATGCTGTCCTGTGTTTGCTGCATTTAGACATGGGTTGCTTCCTTATCTGAACAGTTCCAAATGGCACTTAAAATTGATCAATCATTAGCAACACCCCCAATTCTGAACTTATGACGGAGGGAAGGTAATTTATGAAGCAACTTAAGATGATTGTCATGGAGCACTACTCTGGAGAACTCCTGCAGGGATGCCCTGGGACAGAGAAAGTTGCCCTCGAACATCTACAGACATCTTCGTTCGCACTAGGTACGACTGCAACGAAATCAGAGTACCCCCAAGAACGACATTGACTTCAGTTTTCATCGGGCTCTTTGATAATAGACTCCGTCAAAAGCCGCCTTGTTGTCGAGGATAGTCGCTCCCATCGCACCTCTGCATTTCAGCTCTTTTTTACATTTAAACCAATCTTCTAGTGACGCCAGGAGATGCGTGGCCCAACCGATCCCAAACTGAGCGTCAGTGAGCAGGTTATTGCTGAACAACCGCAGCTGAATAATAATATCAATGACACCTTCCATCAACATGCAGATGATCAGGAATCGGCAGATGAGGCGACAATTGGCAGGATTGGATTTTTTACATATTTGGGAAAAAAAGGAGAGACATGAGAGAATTTCCAAATAGCTAAGTAGATGTCAGTGTTGTAGCTGCATTGGAGCAGCTTTACTGAGGGCGCAGCGAGTTCTCAAGCAAAAGCCTTCAGAATGATTGTCCGAATCTTGACAGGGCGCGTAGCTTTTGCTTATCCAATGCCTTCAGCGGTTTCTTGGTGTTACATGGAGTGAAACGAATTTCCTGAAAGATGACATCTGTGGCGCTGAAGGCCTCAGGAGGCGAGTGAGATGGATCATTAACTTGACACTTCTGGATGATGGTGTCGGCAAATTCGTCAGCTTTGTGTTTTGCACTGATGCGGTCGGCTCCCCATCACTGATGCTGTGGATCTTTGCGGAGCCTCCTTCTCAATATTGTCGTGATATATTTAATTTCCCATCACCAAAACAACATGATGTGGCTGACATAGATATGATCCATTCATCGTGAGGTCGCATAGCTCAGTCTGGGGCTTGCTGCTTCCACTGTCTGTCATGCATTTCATTGTGCGTTCTAGGTTCACAATTTTGGCACATCATTTTTAGGTTTGGTGGCTGCTGCTCCTGGCATGCCCACCTGCACTCGTCAATGACCTAGGATTTTCAGTACTGTGGAGTGATGGGGGGTCATATGAGTGGCCATGAGGTTAAAGGTCATGCTTGACGCAACAGTGATGTTGTCATATGGCCTCAGTGCGTCATAGATGCTCAGTTTGAGTTGCCACATCTCTTCAAAATCAATCATAATCAGCACGATGTTTGCGCGGCACTACATGATGAAGGGCATCCTTAATGTGAAGTGATTGTTAAAAGATCCGACAGCTAGTTGGTGAGGGATGATTTTGGAGTCAATCATTCCTCACTGTTACATTTATTAAGATAATTAAATATCAGATCTTAATCGTTTTCCTCATTATCATCATAGTCAGCCCCTCGAAACGAGGATGACGTTTGCCAGTGTTAGTCTTCAGATCACTCAGAAAACCAATCCTGAAGCCATAGGTCATTGGCGAAAAACCAGCAGGTTTGTCACTGATAAAAGGTAGTTTCCTGAGTTTGGGATCAGTTTGCTCCCCTTCCACTTCTCCACAGCAGTTTTGATGTGGTCACTGGGATGCAGCTTGTTGGATAAGGCTACAACACATTGCACAGTTATTGGCAAGTTTCTCCAAAGTGCCGATATCTCTTTGTCCCCCTTTAATTGAGGCTATTAGGGTGTCCTTGGAACCTTTCCTCTGTCTCCTTGAGATCGGGTGTCACGCTCATGTGGTTAAAAGTGGATCTTATTCAGGAGCCTTTCATTTGATATGTGCTTGTAGTGTCCAGGCCAGTGTAGCTGATTTCACATGATCCTGGTGAAGATTCTTGTGGAACTGATTTCAGGGACGATGTAGCATTTGGCTCACAAGTCGTCCCACTTGCAATGTAATATCCTGCGGAGATATCGCTGGTGGAAAATCTCCAGCAGCCACAGGTGTTTTCATTAGGTGAACCAAGTCCCACTGATATATCTAAGTGTGGGGGCATCAACCGCGTGGTTGACCTCGTTCAAAATCTCAGACTTGTTTTTACAAAAATCTGCGACGAATGGGTCTTACCTCCATACGTCCCCAATTCCAACATTATTTCACTTTTAAAGAAGTATGATAATCAATCTCTTGCAACTATAGATGCATATCCCTCATGGCCACTCCGGAGAAGGTTTTCACATGAATCCTTCTGGAACGACCCGTACGCGTAAGTGAAAACATCCTTCCGGAAACCCAATGTGTTTACCGGCCACACAGAGGAACCACATACATGATCTTTGTCACTGGATAAACCGAACAATCCTGTCTCGAACTGATTAAACTGCTCTGCAGCCTTTTTGTTCATCAGTCACAGGCATTTGACTCCATCAAAAGAGAAATCCGCTGATAAATCTTTCAAATACCTGGGTGATTAGAAAAGTGGCCCTTGATGTGCAGCCACTGCTGCGATGCAGCGGAAGAGGCAGCTACTCTAGACCCAACAGCTCCCACAATCAGAAATGTGCTCATGACCAGATATTATGTTTCAATGTGATGTTGATGGCGGGGTGAATATTGACCGTGAAACTAGGGAGAGTTCCCTTTCTCCTCACGGAGGCAGTGTCATGGTATTTTTACATCCGCCCGAACAGGCTGCTGAATCCTCGGTCATCACCAATCCGAAAATTCATCCTTGTCAGTATCAGACACACACTGAGAAAAAAGAGAGAGGAACATGAATCAAATCAATGAGTTTGTAATTCACTGAATTACACCAGACATGTGATCAGAGAGAGCATCATTCTCCACGAAAGAAATTTCCATTAATACTTGCCTTACCGTGTGTTTGCTGTTCTGCTGTCGCATTTATCAGAGAATAAGGTACTTGTAGAGTATAGAAAATGTAAGAAAATACTAAAAAAGGAAATCAGGAAGGGAAAAAGAAGACATGAGGTTGCTTTGGCAGATAATGTGAAGTAATGTGTTCTGCTGTTGAGATCTGGGCCAACGTGCCTCTCTATCCTCCGCCGGGGATAAGAACTGGGCTTCCGGGCCTATCCAATCTTGACCGGGGATAGGATCCTGGCCCACATGCCTCTCTCTCGTGGTCTGGGTATAATATCCAGGCCCCCGAGCTCCTCTGCATTGGTGTTTTATGTAACTTAGATGCCTTTCTATCCTGTTCTTTGGACAAGATGCTGCACCCCCTGCCTCTCTACCCTGCTCTGGGGATATGTTCCATGCCCCCCTGCCTCTCTACCCTGCTCTGGGGATATGTTCCTGGTCCCCATGCCTCTCTATCCTGGTGCGGGAATAACATCTGGGCGCCTATGCCTCTCTATTGTGGGCTGGTGTAAGATCGGGGCCCCCCTGCATCTCTATCCTCGTCTTGGTGAAAGATCCGGGCAGCCATGCCTCTCTATCCTGGCCTGGGCGAGAGTTTGAGGCCCCCATTCGTCTCTCCGCTGGCCTGGGTGTAGGATTCAGGCCCCTATGCCTCTCTATCCTGGTCTAGGCGTAAAATCCAGGATCCCATGGCTCTCTATCCTGGTCTGGATATGAGATCCATGAGGCCGTGGCTCAATAACATGGGCTGGTTGTTGGGTCTGGGCATCCGAACCGATCTATCCTGGCCGGGGGATAGGATCCAGACCCCCATGCCTCTCTATCCTGGTCTGGGTATAAGATCCGTTCCCCATGCCTCTCTATCCTGATCAGAGGATAATATCTGTGCACCCCTGCCTCTCTACCCTGGTCCGGGGTAAGATCAAGGCCCCCTGACTTGTTACCCTTGTCTGGGTGTACGTTGCGAGCTCGAATTTCTATCTACCCTGGTCCCGGGATAAGATCCAGGCCCCCAAGCCTCTCTACCCTGGTCCGGGGATAAGATCCAGGCCCCCAAGCCTCTCTACCCTGGTCTGGGGATAAGATCCAGGCCCCCAAGCCTCTCTACCCTGGTCCGGGGATAAGATCCAGGCCCCCATGCCTCTCTACCCTGCTCTGAGGATAATATCCGGGCCCCCGGGCCTCTCTATCCTGGTCCAGGAGTAAGATCCTGGCCCCCATGCCGCTCTATCCTGATCTCGTGTAAGATCCGGCCCCTATGCATCTCTATCCTTTTCTGGGTGTAAGATCGGTGAACCCATGACTCTCTATCCTGGCCGGGCGGTTAGATCAAGGACTCCATTCGTCTCTATCCTGGTCTGGGGGTAGGATCCAGGCCTCCAAGCCTCTTTATCCTGGTCTAGTTGTAAAACCCAATCACCCATGCTCTCTACACTGGTCTGGGGATGGGATCCAGGAATCTCTATCCTGTAGTGGGTGTAAAATCCTGGAACACGTGCCTCTCTATCCTGGTCTGGGGTATGATCCAGGTACCCATGCCTCTCTAACCGGGTCTAGGCATAAGATCCGGTCGCCGATTGCTCTCTACCCTGATCTGCCATTAAGATCCAGGCCCCCATGCCTTTCCATCCTGGTCCGGGGATAAGATCCGGGCCCCCATGATTATCTGGCTCTCTATCCTCATCTAGGTGTATAAGCTAAGGCCCCAAGTCTCTCTATCCTGGTCTGGGTGTGAGATCCGAGCCCCCATGCCTCTCTATACTGTTCTGAGGATGAGATCCAGGACTCTCTATCCTGTAGTGTGTGTAAGATCCCGACACACGTGTCTCTCTAACCTGGTCTGGGGCTAAGATCCAGGCACTTACCTTCGCTTTCATTCTCCCTTGTGGGACCTTATCTAAAGCCTTGCTTATGTCCCACTAGGCTACGTCTTCTCCATCTTTAAAATGGAGGGAGATCCATTCCTGTCTTTAAAATGGTGGGAGCCACTTTCTCCATCTTTAAAATGGAGGGAGATCCATTGCCCAACTTGTGATGTGGAGGTGCTGGAACCTACAATGGAGGAAAGAGTGAAGCTTATTCGAGAATGAAATGTTAACCTGCGTGTGTAACACAGAAAGTTTACAACACAGATGGAGGCCATTCAGCCCATCAATCTACTTTCGACACTCTGCAAGGAAAGTTTCACTGGTCTCACTCGTCTGCCCTTTCCCCGAAATTATTATAATTATTATTGAAGGTTGTTGCTCAGAAACCAATGAAGACAAGGACAAGGCAAATTGTGTGAGGCATTTCGCATCATCTCTGATCTTATGAGGAAAGGATTCTGATTTTCTTATGAGGAAAGGTTGGACAGGCTGGGCCTGTATCCATTGGAGTTTAGAATTTGGAGAGGTGATCTTAGTGAAAGATGTAAGTTACTGAGGGGTCTTAACAGGGTGGATGTGGAGAAGATGTTTCCCCTTGTGGGAGAGTTTGCAACTAGGGGCGAAGTTTAAAACTATTTTCAAACAATTTTAAAAATGGATGCTAAGCTCCAATTCACACTCAGTGATGCAGTCTATAAAAAAAGGGAATTATTTAAAAAGATCTGAAAATGTCTACAAAACACAGCACACCCCAAATGAAGCTGATTCCAACATCAAACACAGAAGGGGTGTAAATCTCAATTCCATCCCACGTAATCACACTGCCCCGGGAATCATATCCTTCCTATAGTGTGGCTCCCAGGACTGTACACAATACTCCATCTGAGGTCTAACTAGCGTCTTATATAAATTCAGCATAACCTCCCTGCTCTTGTACTCTAAGCCCCTATTAGTAAAGCCCAGGATACAATATGCTTTATGAACACTCGCTCAACCTGTCCTGCAACCTTCAATGATCTATGAACATCTCCACCCAGGTTTTTCTGCTCCTGCACCCCCTTCAAAATTTCACCCCTAATTTTATTTTTCCTGTCCATGTTTCTCCTACCAAAATGCATCACATCAAACGTCTCCACATTGAACATCATTGGCCACCTATCTGCCCACTCTCCCAACTTGTAAATGTCCTTTTGATGCTCTACACTGTCCCCCTCTATGTTTATCATTCTCCCAAGTTTTGTGCCATCCACAAACTCTGAAATGGTCCCCTGCACACCAATATCTCAATCATTTATATACATCAGGGAAATCCAGGGTTCCAATACTGACCCCTGGGGAACTCAACTACAATCCTACATCCAGCCGGAAAAATTCCCATGAACCATTACTCTCTGTTTTCCTGGGAGAGAAAGAGAGAGAGAGAGATAGATGGAGAGATAGATTGGATGAAAGAGGTACAGAGATAGAAAGAGAGCAACAGAGAGACAAGGCGAAAGGGAGAGATATGGCAGCGACAGAGAGAGTAGCAGAGCAACAGAGATAAGTACTGAGTGAGAGAGAGAGAGAAAGACGGAACGACAGATAGAGAGACAGAGCGGCAGAGAGACAGGGTGAGAGGGAAAGAGAGCTGGGTAAGCGAGTGAAATAGAGAGGGGAGATCGAGCGAAAGAAAAAGGGATGAGTTGAGAGAGAGAGATGAAGAGAGGGGAGCGAGTGTAAGGTAAAGATATGGGGTGAGAGAGAGAAACAGAGAAATGTATAGAGTGGCAGAGAGATGGGGTGGGAGAGGGAGAGAAGAAATGAGACAGGATGAGAGAAAGAGAAAGTGTAGGCGGAATCTGAAAATGTTCAAAAATTTGTTAACATTATTGAGTGTAAAGAACAATATCCTGTGAGACATCCCTTCTCCATCTTTAAATTAGAGGGAGAGCCTTTAACCGACTTTAAAATGGGGGGAGACCCCTTCCGCAACTTGTGATGTGGAAGTGCTGGAATCTAATCGAGGGGTTCGGGGTGGTTTATATATAGAATAACATACCCGGGAGTGAGTTACAGACTGGAATCTAATCGAGGGGTTCGGGGTGGTTTAAAATAGAATAACATACCCGGGAGTGAGTTACAGACTGGAATCTAATCGAGGGGTTCGGGGTGGTTTAAAATAGAATAACATACCCGGGAGTGAGTTACAGACTGGAATCTAATCGAGGGGTTCGGGGTGGTTTATATGTAGAATAACATACCCGGGAGTGAGTTACAGACTGGAATCTAATCGAGGGGTTCGGGGTGGTTTATATGTAGAATAACATACCCGGGAGTGAGTTAAAGACTGGAATCTAATCGAGGGGTTCAGCGGGTTGAAATATAGAATAACAGATACCCAGGAGTGAGTTACAGACTTGAATCTAATCGAGGGGTTCGGGGTGGTATATATACAGAATAACAGATACCTGGGAGTGAGTTACAGACTGGAATCTAATCGAGGGGTTCCGGGGGTTTATATATAGAACAGATACCCGGGAGTGAGTTTCAGACTGGAATCTAATCGAGGGGTTAGGGGTGGTTTATATATAGAATAACAGATACCCGGGAGTATGTTACAGACTGGAATCTAATCGAGGGGTTCGGGGTGGTTTATATATAGAATAACAGAGACCCGGGAGTGAGTTACAGACTGGATTCTAATTGAGGAGAGTGGGGTGTATTTATATAGGCTAACAGATACCCGGGAGTGAGTTACAGATTAGAATCTAATAGACGTTTTCGGGATGGTTTAAATATAGATAATCAGATAGGTGAGAATGAGTTACAGACTGGAATCTAATCGAGGTGTTCAGGGGGTTTAAATATAGAATCACAGATAACCAAGAGTGAGTATGACTGGAATCAAATCGAAGGTTTTGTGGTGGTTTATATATAGAATAACAGATACCCGGGAGTGAGTTACAGACTGGAATCAAATCGAGATGTTCGAGGTGGTTTATATATAGAATAACAGAGACCCGCGAGTGAGTTACAGACTGGAATCTAATAGAGGTGTTTGGTGGGTTTATATATAGAATCACTGATGGAGGAGAGTGAGTTACAAGCTGAAATCTAATCGAGAGATTCGGAGTTTAATTTATACAATCACAGATGCCCGAGATTGAGTTACAGACTGGAATCTAATTGAGGGGTTTGAGGGTTTTATAGATACAATCACAGATTCCCGAGATGAAGTTACAGACTGGAATCAATTCGAGAGGTTTGGGGGATTTATATATAGAATAACAGATACCCGGGAGTGAGTTAGAAAATGGAATCTAATCGAGGGGTTCGGGGTTGTTTATATATAGAATAACAGATACCCGGGAGTGAGTTACAGACTGGAATCTAATCGCGGGGTTCGGGGTGGATTATATATGGAATAGCAGATACCCGGGATTGAGTTATAGGCTGGATTCTAATCGAGGGGTTCGGTGGGTTCATATTTAGTATATCAGAAACCCGGCAGTGAGTTACAGACTGGAATCTAATCGAGGGCTTCGGGGTGGATTATATATAGAATAACATACCCGTGAGTGAGTTACAGACTGGAATCTAATCGTGGGGTTCAGGGGGTTTATATATAGAATAACAGATACCCGGGAGTGAGTTACAGACTGGAATCTAATCAAGGGGTTCGGGGTGGATTATATACAGAATAATAGATACCCAGGAGTGAGTTACAGACTGGAATCTAATCGTGGGTTTCAGGGGGTTTATTTATATAGTAACAGATACCCGGGAGTGAGTTACAGACTGGAATCTAATCAAGGGGTTCGGGGTGGTTTATATATAGAATAACAGATACCCGGGAGTGAGTTACAGGCTGGAATCTAATCGAGGGGTTCAGGGGCTTTATATATGGAATAACAGATAACCGGGAGTGAGTTACAGACTGGAATCTAATCGAGGGGTTCGGGGTGGATTATATACAGAATAACATATACCCGGGAGGGAGTTACAGACTGGAATCTAATCGAGGGGTTCGGGGTGGTTTATATATAGAATAAAAGATTCCCGGGATTGAGTTACAGGCTGGAATCTAATCGAAGGGTTCGTTGGGTTCATATTTAGTATAACAGATACCCGGGAGTGAGTTACAGACTTGAATCTAATCGAGGGGTTCAGGGGGTTTATATATAGAATAATAGATATCCGCGATTGAGTTACAGACTGGAATCTAATCGAGGGGTTCAGGGGGTTTATATATAGAATAATAGACACCCGCGATTGAGTAATAGACTGGAATCTAATCGAGGAGGTCAGTCAGCCCATCAAACTACTTTCGACACTCTGCAAGGAAAGTTTCACTGGTCTCACTCGTCCGTCCTTTCCCCGAAACCCTGAAAATATTTTCCCTTCAGCTTCACACCCAAAATTTGCTGAAAAGGGAAATTGGGGATGGTGGGGAGAGGGGGAGGCTGATGGAGTGAGAGAGAGAGTGTGAGAGAGAGAGAGAGAGAGGCAGAGAGATGGTGAGAGAGAGAGACAGATTGAGATAGAGAGAGACAAAACTCGCCGAGAGAGAGAGATACAGGGCGAGATAGAGAGAGGGGCAGGGTGTTGTAGTGAGAGAGAGACAGTGAAAGGCGAGGCGAGAAAGAGAGCGATGGAGAAAGAGACAGGCGTGAGAGAGAACGAATGTGACAGAGAGACAGTGGCAGAGCGAGGGAGAGAGAGCGACAGAGAGAGGTGGTGACAGGGATAGAGACGGGGCGATAGAGAGAGGGTCAGAGAATGACAGAGATAGAGTGAGAGACAGAGAGAGAGGGTGAAGGGCAGAGAGATGGGGTGAGAGAGAGAGGGAAATAGTGACAGTGAGATGGGGTGAGAAAGAAAGAGAGAGAGGGCGAGAGAGAGAGGGAAATAGTGAGAGTGAGATGGGGTGAGAAAGAAAGAGAGAGAGGGCGAGAGAGAGGGTCAGAGAATGACAGAGAGATGAAATGATAGACAGAGAGGGTGAAGGGGAGAGAGATGGGGAGAGAGAGAGGGAGATAGCGACAATGAGATGGGCTGAGGGAGAAATAGAGAGAGGGCGAGGGAGAGAGATAGAGAGAGGCGATTGAGTGAAAGAAAAATGGGTGGGGTGAGGGAGAGGCAGAGAGAGGGGAGTGAGTGTCCGAAATTGCGATGGGATGAGAGAGATCCTCAGAGAAACGAGTCGAGGGAAGGAAAAAGCGGTAGGGAGAGAGAGACCTGATGAAATGGAGCAAGAACCATTCTCAATATTTAAAATGGAGGCAGATAACTTCTCCACCGTTAAAACGGAGGGAGATCCCTTTTCCGTCTTTAAAATGGACGGAGATATCTGTGTCTCTGTCACGTTGAAAGTACTAATTTTCCATTCGTGAGGGGTCAAATCTGTCCTAAATGTCCCATTGCTGTGGGGACATAAAATGGCCACTGGGAACAAACCTAACATGTCTGCCTGGTGTTTGTAGATTAGATTCTCAGAGGAAGAGAGACAGGGAGAGAAGACACAGATCGAGTGAATGAGAAATAGAGACTCTCAGACCAAGTGGGTGACTGAGAGTCAGACAGTGAATAAAGGATATTGGTCATAGCACATGGAAAGAGCAAGAGGCCATTTAACCCTCCAACCCTGTTCTGACATTCAATGAGATCCTGGCTGATCTGTGATTGAAGCCCTTGGTCTCACATCTCTGCAGCGTGTTAGCTAACAGAAATCTATCAGCCTCAGTTTTAAACATGGAATAGTGGCTCAGCATCAATTTCCGTTCATGTGAGAGAGATCCAAACTAATACCACACTTGGCGTTTTAAAGTGTTTCTTAGTTTCTCTCCTGATATTCTAAAATTCTAAACATAGTTGAAAAACCATGACCCCAAGGCCCAGACTCCCCAAACCGGCGGGAATAGTTAGTCTTTTTCAAACCTCTACTTGCATTATTATCCTGAAATATTGCATCAAATCACCCCCTCACCTAAATTCCAGTGTAAAGCTTCATCTACACTGTTCAACAAACACACCCAAACCAAATACAGTATGGGGTTCGATAGAGAGTAACATTCCCTCTGCTCTGTCCCATCAAACAGGCCCAGGGAAGGGGCAGCACAGGGTTAGATAACAAGTAAAGACAGGGCCTATTGAGTGATAAACAGAATTTCTCCATCTTTAAAATGGAGGGAGATATCTGTGTCTCTGTCACGTTGAAAGGACTAATTTACCATTCGTGAGGAGTCAACTCTGTCATAAATGTCCCAGTGCTGTGGGCACATAAAATGGCCACTGGGAACAAACCTAAAATGGCTGCCTGGTGTTTGGGGATTTTTCTTACAGAATCTGAGAGGGAGAGAGAGAGAGAGAGAGAGCAGACGCGGAATGAGGGAATGTTAAAGAGAGAGACACAGAGTGAGAGGGGATGAACAGGCAGACGATCAAAGAATGATATCGGTCATAACATTGGGACATTTCTGACCGAGTTGAATTATGGCAAACTAGTGGCATTCTATCCTATTATCTTAAATTGTTAATAAATACTGAGAAACAGACACAGACACGGGCTTTGCAGCAGCAGAAAGAATGTGAATCATTCCATCCCGGGGGTTTTTACTTCCAGATTCAGTTTTAGAAAATTCAGAATTCAAAATCACAGCAGCAAAGTGTGGGACTGAACCCCCGGATCCTTCAATATTCCAGGGAATACACGTGGAATTTATGTCTCCATACCTGTGTCTCTGTCACGTTTAAAATACTAATGTTACATGAGTCAACTCTGTCCTAAATGTCCCATTGCTGTGGGGACATAAAATGGCCACTGTGAACAAACCTAAAATGGCTGCCTGGTGTTTGTAGACTAGATTCTCAGAGGAAGAGAGACAGGGAGAGAAGACACAGATCGAGTGAATGAGAAATAGAGACTCTCAGACCAAGTGGGTGACTGAGAGCCAGACAGTGAATAAAGGATATTGGTCATAGCACATGGAAAGAGCAAGAGGCCATTTAACCCTCCAACCCTGTTCTGACATTCAATGCGATCCTGGTTTTTATGTGTGTGTGCCTGCGTCTATGAAAAAGTAAATATCTGTGCAAGTGTGTGCGTGTTTTTGTGTGTACATGAGAGAGAGAGAATGTATATATGTGTGTGTGTGTGAGAGAGCGTGTATGTGTGTGAGTTGGTGTGTGTGTGTGTGTTTGTGTGTGAGGAAGAATATATGTGTGTGTGAGATTGTGTGTGTTTGCGTGTATGAGAATGAATAGATCTACGAGTCTGTGTGTGAATCGGTGAGATAGAGAATCAGTGTCTGTGTGAGAGAGGATGTGTGTGCGTTTGAGAATACATCTGTGTGATTGTGACTATGTCTGTGTGAGCATGTGTATGAGAAAGAATATGTCTTTGTGAGTGTGTGAGAGAGAGTGTGTGTCTATGAGGAATAATATATCTGTGTAGCGTGAGTGTGAGAGAGAATGTGTGTGTGTATGTATGTGTGAAATAGAGAATATATGTGCGTGAGTGTGTCTGTGTGTGAGAGGATGTGTGTGTGTGTCTGCGTTTATGAGAAAGAATATATCTGTGCAATTGTGTGTTTGTGTGTTTGAGAGCGTTTGTGTCCAAATTGAAATGTAGTGGATTCCTTCCACATCATTAAAATGGAGGGGGATCCCTTCCCCATTTTAAATTGTACGGAGATCCCTTCTATATATTTTAAATGGAGGGCGACACCTCCTACATCTTAAAAATAGAGTGAGGTCCCTTTTCCATCTTTAAAATGTTGGTAGATCCCTTCTCCGTCATTAAAATGGAGGGAGATGTTTTCTCAATCTTTAAAATTGAGGTAGATCCCTTCTCCGTCTTTAAAATGCAGGGATATCTCTGTCATAGAGTCACAGAGGTCAACAGCACAGAAAAAGGCCTTTTGGCCCATCAAGTCTGTGCCGATCGAACAAGAACCTAACAATTCTAATCCTATTTTACAGCACTAGGCCCACAGCCTTCTATGCCAAGGCATCGCAAGTGCACATCCAAATATTCTTAAATGTTATGAGGGTTTCTGCCTCTAACCCCCTTTCAGGCAGTGAGTTCCAGATTCCCACCACCCTCTGGGTGAAAAAATCCTTCCCTACTTCCCCTCTAACCCTCCTGCCCCCTGCCTTAAATCTATGCTCCGTGGTTATTGTTCCCTCCACCAAGGGGAAAAGTTCCTTCCTCTCTACCCTATCAATGCCCCTCATTATTTTATTCACCTCAATCATGTCCTTCCTCAATCTCCTCTGCTCATGGGAAAATAATCCAAGTCTATCCTATCTCTCCTCATATCTTACATTCTCCAGCCCAGGCAACATCCTGGTAAATCTCCTCTGCTCTCTCTCTAGTGCAATCACATCCTTCCTACAATGCGGACTCCAGAACTACACGCAATACTCTAGCTGTGGCCTAACCAGCGTTTTATGCAGTTCCAGCATGACTTCCCTGCTCTTATATTCTATGTCTCGGCTAATAAAGGAAAGTATCTCATATGCCTTCTTAAACACCTTATTTACCTGTCCCACTACCTTAAGGGACCAGTGGACATACACACCAAGGTCTCTCTAATGCGCATTAGATCCCAGGGTCCTACCATTCATCATATATTCCTGTGCCTTGTGTGTCCTGCCCAAGTGCATCACCTCACACTTATCCGGATTAAAGTCCTTGAACCACTGACCAGTCCGTCTATATCCGCCTGTAATCTAAGGCTCTCCTCCTCACTATTTACCACACCACCAATTATCGTGTCATCCACAAACTTGCTGATCAACCCTCCTACATTGAAGTCTAAATTGTTTATACGTACCACACACAGCAAGGGACCCAACACCGACCCCAGGGGAACCCCACTGGACACAGGGATTCAGTCACAAAAACACCCCTTGACCATCACCCTCTGCTTCCTGCCACTCAGCCAATTCTGGATCCAAATTGAAAAATTGCCTTGGATCCCATGGGATCTTACCTTCGCTTTCGTTCTCCCTTGTGGGACCTTATCAAAAGCCTTGCTTATGTCCCACTAGGCTACGTCTTCTCCATCTTTAAAGTGGAGGAAGATCCATTCCCGTCTTTAAAATGGAGGGAGATCCATTGCCCAACTTGTGATGTGGAGGTGCTGGAACCTACAATGGAGGAAAGAGTGAAGCTTATTCGAGAATGAAATGTTAACCTGCGTGTGTAACACAGAAAGTTTACAACACAGAAGGAGGACATTCAGCCCATCAATCTACTTTCGACACTCTGCAAGGAAAATTTCACTGGTCTCACTCGTCTGCCCTTTCCCCAAAATTATTATAATTGTTATTGAAGGTTGTTGCTCAGAAGCCAATGAAGACAAGGACAAGGCCAATTGTGTGAGGCATTTCGCATCATCTCTGACCTTATGAGGAAAGGATTCTGATTTTCTTATTAGGAAAGGTTGGACAGGCTGGGCCTGTATCCATTGGAGTTTAGAATTTGGAGAGGTGATCTTAGTGAAAGATGTAAGTTGCTGAGGGGTCTTAACAGGGTGGATGTGGAGAAGATGTTTCCCCTTGTGGGAGAGTTTGGAACTAGGGGCGAAGTTTAAAACTATTTTCAAACAATTTAAAAAATGGATGCTAAGCTCCAATTCACACTCAGTGATGCAGTCTATAAAAAAAGGAATTATTTAAAAAGATCTGAAAATGTCTACGAAACACAGCACACCCCAAATGAAGCTGATTCCAACATCAAAGACAGAAGGGGTGTAAATCTCAATTCCATCCCACGTAATCACACTGCCCCGGGAATCATATCCTTCCTATAGTGTTGCTCCCAGGACTGTACACAATACTCCATTTGAGGTCTAACTAGCGTCTTATATAAATTCAGAATAACCTCCCTGCTCTTGTACTCTATGCCCCTATTAGTAAAGTCCAGGATACGATATGCTTTTTGAACCACTCGCTCAACCTGTCCTGCCACCTTCAATGATCTATGAACATCTCCACCAGCTTTTTCTGCTCCTGCACCCCATTCATAATTTCACCCCTAATTTTATTTTTCCTGTCCATGTTCCTCCTACCAAAATGCATCACATCAAACGTCTCCACATTGAACATCATTGGCCACCTATCTGCCCACTCTCCCAACTTGTAAATGTCCTTTTGATGCTCTACACTGTCCCCCTCTCTGTTTATCATTCTCCCAAGTTTTGTGCCATCCACAAACTCTCAAATGGTCCCCTGCACACCAATATCTCAATCATGTATATACAGCAGGGAAATCCAGGGTTCCAATACTGACCCCAGTGAAACTCTACTACAATCCTACATCCAGCAGGGAAAATATCCGTGAACTCTCTGTTTCCTATCCATCAGCCAATTCTGTATCCACATTTCGCTGGTCTGAATCATCTGCGTTTTCACGGGACCCTGAAAAAATTTTCTATTCAGCTTTATATCCAATTTTGGCTCAAAAGAAGTGGGAGAGGGAGAGAGGGAGAGAGAGAGAGGGCGAGATAGATGGGATGAAAGAGGTACAGAGGTAGAAAGAGAGACAAGGCGAGAGGGAGAGAGATGGGGGCGACAGAGAGAGGAGCAGAGCAACGGAGGAAAGGAGTGAGAGAGAGGGAGAGATAGCCGGAATGAGAGATAGAGAGACAGAGCAGTGGAGAGACAGGGTGAGAGAGAAAGAGAGCTGGGGCGAGTGAGTGAGATAGAGAGAAGAGATAAAATGAAAGGAAAAGGGATGAGGTGAGAGAGAGAGAGGTGAAGAGAGGGGAGCGAGTTTAGGGTAAAGTGATGAGGTGAGAGAGAGAAACAGAGAAATGTGGTAGAGTGGCAGAGAGATGGGGTGGGAGAGGGAGAGAATGAAAATGAAGGTGAGAGAAAGAGAAAGTGTAGGGGGAAACTGAAAATGTTCAGAAATTAGTTAACTTTATTGAGTATAAAGAACAATATCCTGTGACATATCCCTTCTCCATCTTTAAGTTGGAGGGAGATCCTTTCTCCATCTTTAAAATGGGGGGAGACCCCTTCCTCAACTTGTGATGTGGAAGTGCTGGAATCGAATCGAGGGGTTTGTGGGGTTTATATATAGAATAATAGATACCCGGGAGTGAGGTACAGACTGGAATCTAATCGAGGGGTTTGTGGGGTTTTTATATAGAATAATAGATACCCGGGAGTGAGGTACAGACTGGAATCTAATCGAGGGGTTCAGAGGGTTTATATATAGAATCATAGATACGCGGGAGTGAGTTACAGACTGGAATCTAATCAAGGGGATTGTGGGGTTTATATATAGAATAATAGATACCCAGGAGTGAGTTACAGACTGGAATCTAATCGAAGTGATCAGGGGGTTTATATATATAATAATAATTACCCAGGTGTGAGTTACAGACTGGAATCTAATCGAGGTGTTCAGGGGGTTTATATAAAGATTAATCGATACCCGGGATTGAGTTCCAGACTGGAATCTAATCGAGGTGTTCAGGGGGTTTATATAAAGAATAATAGAGACCCGGGAGTGAGTTACAGACTGGAATCTAATCGAGGGGTTCAGGGGGTTTATATATAGAATAACAGATACCCGGGATTGAGTTACAGACTGGAATCACAAACTGTTGAAAACATATTTTTTCTTGTGATGTGCTGAAGTGCAGGTTACAGAGGCTGATTCATGGAATGTGTAGTGTGAGTTTTTAACCAGCTTTATCCCAAATATCAAATTTAATTTCTCATTGGAACTGTTTGATGTTTTCTTAGTCTTGACACAAATGCATAGGGACTCTCTGGACCCTCACTGTTTGCAGCTTTTCACCATTTATAATGTAACCTGTTCCATCCTTTTTAAAGTGAGGAGCCACACATTTGCCTACAATGAATCCCATCTTGCACTATTTCACCCATTCACTTAAGGTGTACATATCTCTTTGGAATTTGAAGTGCAGGTTACAGATTGGATTGGAACTTTCTGCTTTCTGAATCATTAGCCAAGTTTCACAGAGTTAAACATCAAAACTGACATTCTGAAACAGGAGAGGGCCCCACAACTTCAATTCTGTGATTCTCTGGTATCTCATGATCTGTAACTTACAATATGTCCGCCCCCTTCATGTCTCTGAGGACTTGGAAAGTTATTCAGACATTGGGGAACCATTTCATTGTCTCGGGACATTTACAGTTAACGGCTCCTTCAAAGGACATCATTAAAATTCACTCTTTAATCATCCAAATCCTGTTGCCCATTCAGACTCCCTGGCCCCACATCCTATTGGTTCAAAGGTAACTTACATTTCACAATGTAGGAATGTGTGAATGCAAACACTTTCTTCACACGTTGCCACAATACTAAGGCTCACACTATTCAGGGTGAAATTTTCAAGACAACATTCATCAACTGACAGATTTCCAGCTCCATATGGAAGCTTCAAAATACAGAAAGTGACACAGAAATGAAACATCCGATTTATCTGAATCTGCATCCGTTATTGGACAGTGCGGGGTAAGATAGGAATTAAAGTTGTTGTTAAATTGTCCCCATCAAACGCTCCCAGAACAGGTACAGCATGGGGTTTGATACAGAGTAAAGCTCCCACAACAATTGAGTTATGAGATTAAAAAGCGTCATTCACCTTTGAATTTGAGTTCAATTTTAAAAGTGTTCAAATTAAAAGTTCATCAGCTGGAGAAAAGGGTAAAGCTCCAAATATTTTTCAACATGCCTGGCTATAAAAAACATGATTCATTTACATTAGTATCTTGAAGCATTTGATCAAATCACCCCTTAACCTCAATTCCAGTGTTTCAGAGTGAAGCTTTGACTACACTGTTCATCAAACACTCCCAACCCAATTACAGTATGGGGTCCATACAGAGTCAAATTCAAAAAATTGGTTCGATGGTGACAGGGGGAGAGACAGGGTGAAGGTTTTGAGAAAGGGATGAAGGGGGGGGATGTGGTGAAAATCTTTTTAAATCAGCGAGTGGTGATGACCTGGAACCCGTGCAAAATGCGGTGTCTGGGGGATGAGTGTCTGATCAGTGTCTCCATAGTTGTGTCTCTGTCACGTTGAAAGTACCAATGTCACATTCCTGAGGAGTCAACTCTGTCAGAAATGTCCCAGTGCTGTGGGCACATAATATGGCCTCTGTGAACAAACCTAAAAGGCTGACTGGTGTTTGTGTCATTTATGTAGATTCTGAGAGAGGAAGAGAGAGAGAGAGAGAGAGAGAGAGCGAGCGAGTGAGAAGAAGACAGAGACACAGATGGAGAGGGAGACCGAGAGACAGAGATTGAAGGAAGGATATTTATCATAGTACATTGGAAGAGGAAGATTCCATTTCTCCCCACACCCTGTTTCTGACATTCAATGAGATCGTGACTGATCTCTGATCTACCTCCATATCTCTTTACACCTTTGCCTAACAAAAATCTATCATCCTCAGATTGAAACATTAACAAGAGACTTTGTGTCAATTGACGTTTGCAGAAACCTGTTTCAAATTAAAGCTTTGGCTACACTGTCATCAAACACTCCCAACCCAAATACAGTATGGGGTTCGATACAGGGTCAAATTCTCTTTGCTTTGTACAAGAAATTTTTAATTGTAGATTTTTATTTTTAATTTTAGGCTAACAGGACTGAAATTGTACGGCTTCCCAGTGTGAGATTTAAACTCCTGTTTATTTCAATCTTTAGCTCAGGAATTCACATTAAAACATGCAGAGAATTGAAACCTTCCTCATACAGTTGCCTGTTTGTTCCAGTGTTGGTATATTCCCGCTTTCTCCTGCGTTTTCACTTGTCAGAAGAAATTGAATTGTTGACATTGGATAATCATCCCTTTCCCAAGAAAATATAAACTCCTGGGAAACTGCAACAGACACAATCTTATGCAGTGATCAAAATCCTGCACCTTTATTCATCAATCCCATTTCCTATCTCTGTAGAAACTCCCTTCCACTGACAGATTCTGAGATCCATACTCAATCTCAAAAACCACCACAGAAAAGTGACTGCTTATTTTAAACAGTGAATCTGAACTATTTGAAGTTCCGACTCAGACACAGAATCGCAGAAATTTTGACTCTGTGGGATGAAAATTATCAGAATAACTTTGCAACATACAGGTAACATAAATAGGATTTGACCATTTGATCAAGTCAACCCTGATGCTACTAGATTTCAGGGAATACAACCCGAATTTGTGCAATCTCACTTTGCAATTTAACCCTTGGAATCCAGGTCTCATTCTGGCAAAGCTGTGATGCACTCGAACTGTCTAAACTGTCCCTGGAGTGTCGGATTACCCGGGTCACTCACATACACACAGGTCAGGCTCAAGACTCACCTGTCTCACTCGCTGAGACGCTCCTGTATCACTGGCCTTATTGTAGTCGGATGCCGCGTTGGGAGCAGGACAGGAAGACGGGATTAGGAAGACTGCTCATGTGGAGGGTAAACATAAGGAATCTATCAGAGAATCAGAACAGACCAGGGAGAATCAAACAAGGAAACTGATGTTCAATTTATTAGGCCTGATTTGTGGATTGTTTTTGTTTTGGGCGACAATGTTGCCAACAAACACTCCCAGAAAGGATGCAGCAGGGGCTAGATACAGAGTAAAGCTCCCTCGATACTGTCCCCATCAAACACTCCCTGGACAGGAACAGAACAGGGTTAGATACAGAGAAAAGCGCCCTCGATACTGTCCCCATCAAACACTCCCAGGACAGGTGAAGCACGGGGTTAGATAGAGAGTAAAGCTCCCTCGATACTGTCCCCATCAAGCACATCCAAGACAGGTAAGCACGGGGTTAGATACAGAGTAAAGCTCCCTCGATACTGTCCATATCAAACACTCCCAGGACAGGTACAGCACGGGGTTAGATACTGAGTAAAGCTCCATCTGCACTGTCCCCATCAAACACTCCCAGGGCAGGTACAGCACGGGGTTAGATACAGAGTAATGCTCCCTCTACACTGTCTCCATCAAACACTCCCAGGACTGGTACAGCACAGGGTTAGATACAGAGTAAACCTCCCTATACACTCTCCCCATCAAACACTCTCAGGACTGGTACAGCACGGGGTTAGATAGAGAGTAAATCTCCCTCTACACTGTGCCCATCAAACACTCCCAGGACTGGTACAGCACGAGGTTAGATACAGAGTAAAGCTCCCTCTACACTGTCCCCATCAAGCACTAACTGGGCAGTGACAGGACAGGGTTAGATACAGAGTAAATCTCCCTCTCTACTGTCCCCATCAAACACTCCCAGGACTGGTACAGCACGGGGTTAGATACAGAGTAAAGCTCCCCCTACACTGTGCCAATCATACACTCACAGGGCAGGTACAGCAAGGAATTAGATACAGACTAAAGCTCCCTCTAACCTGTCCCATCAATCACTCCCAGGACTGGTACAGCACGGGGTTAGATACAGAGTAAAGCTCCCGCTAAACTGTCCCCATCAAACACTCCCAGGACAGGTACATTACGGGGTTAGATACAGACTAAAGCTTCCTATACACTGTCCCCATCAAACACTCGCAGGACATGTACATCACAGTGTTAGATACAGAGTAAATCTCCCTCTACACCGTCTCCATCCACCAATCCCTGGGCAGGTACAGCACGGGTTTAGATACAGAGTAAAGCTTCCTCTACACTGTCCCCATCAAACACTCCCAGGACAGATACAGCACGGGGTTAGATACAGAGTCAAGCTCCCTCTGAACTGTCTCCATCAAACACTCCCAGGGCAAACACCACGGGGTGAGATACAGAGTAAAGCTTCCTCTATACTGTACCCATCAAACACTCCCAGGACAGGTAAAGCACAGGGTTAGATACACAGTAAAGTTCCCTCTACACTGTCCCCATCAAACAGTCCCAGGACAGGTACAGCACGGGGTTAAATACAGAGTAAAGCTCCCTCTACACTGTCCCCATTAAACACTCCCAGGACAGGACCAGGACAGTCTTAGATTCAGAGTAAAGCTCCCTCTATACTGTCTCCATCAAAAACTACCAGGACAGGAACAGGACAGGGTTAGATACTGAATAAAGCTACCTCTTCACTTTCCCCATCAAACACTCCAGGGCAGGTAATGCACTGGGTTAGATACAGAGTAAAGGTCCCTCTACACTGTCCCCATCAAACACTCCCAGGGCACGTACAGCACGGTGTTAGATACAGAGTAAAGCTCCCTCTATACTATCCTCATCAAGCACTCCCACGACAAGTACTGCACACATTTAGATACAGAGTAAATCTTCCTCTACACTGTCCCCATCAAACACTCCCAGGACAGGTAAAGCACTGGGTTAGATACAGAGTAAAGCTCCCTCTACACTGTCCCCATCAAACACTCCCAGGACATGAACAGGACAGGATTAGATACAGAGTAAAGCTCGCTATATACTGTCCCCATCAAACAGTCCCAGGAGAGGAACAGGACAGTGTTAGATACAGAGTAAAGCTACCTCTGCACTTTCCCCATCAAACACTCCCAGGACAGGTAAAGCATTGGGTTAGATACAGAGTAAAGCTCGCTCGATACTGTCCCCATCAAACATCCCAGGACAGGTACAGCACGGGGTTAGATGCATTGTAAAGCTCCCTCGATACTGTCCCCATCAAACCCCATCAAACACTCCCAAAGCAGGTACAGCACGGGGTTAGATACAGAGTAAAGCTCCCTCTATACTGTCCCCATCAAACCCTCCCAGGCAATAGACCACGGGGTTAGATACAGAGTAAAGCTCCCTCTATACTGTCCACATCAAACATTCCCAGGGCAGGTACAGCACTGGGTTAGATACAGAGTAATGCTCCCTCTCCACTGTGCCCATCATACACTCCCAGGGCAGGTACAGCATGGGGTTAGATACAGAGTAAATCTCCCTCTACACCGACCCCATCAAACACTCCCAGGCCAGGTAGAGCACAGGTTTAGATACAGAATAAAGGTCCAACTGCACTGTCTCAATCAAACACTCCCAGTGCAATGCACCATGGGGTTAGATACAGAGTAAAGCTCCCTCTATACTGGCCCCATTAAACACTCCCAGGACTGGTACAGCACAGGGTTTGATACACAGTAAAGCTCCCTCTACACTCTCGCCATCAAACACTCCCAGCACAGGTACAGCACGGGGTTAGATACAGAGTAAAGCTCCCTCTACACTGTCCCCATTAAACACTCCCAGGACAGGACCAGGACAGTCTTAGCTACAGAGTAAAGCTCCCTCTATACTGTCCCCATCAAAAACTCCCAGGACAGGAACAGGACAGGGTTAGATAAAGAATAAAGCTACCTCTTCACTTTCCCAATCAAACACTCCCAGGGCAGGTAAAGCACTGGGTTAGATACAGAGTAAAGCTCCCTCGATACTGACCCATCAAACACTCCCAGGATAGGTACAGCACGCGGTTAGATACAGAGTAAAGCTCCCTCGATACTGTCCCCATCAAACCCCATCAAACACTCCCAGGACAGGTACAGCACGGTGTTAGATACAGAGTAAAGCTTCCTCTACACTGTCCCCATCAAACACTCCCAGGACAGGTACAGCACGGGGCGAGATACAGAGTTAAGCTCCCTCGATTCTGTCCCCATCAAACACTCCCAGGGCAGGTACAGCACGTGGTTAGATACAGAGTAAAGCTCCCTCTACACTGTGCCGATCAAACACTCCCAGGACAGGTACAGCACGGGTTTATATGCAGAGTAAATCTCCCTCTAAACTGTCCCATCAAACACTCCCAGGACAGATTCAGCACGAGGTTAGATACATAGTAAAGCTCCCTCTATACCGTCCCCATCAAAAACTGCCAGGGCAGGTACTGTACGGGGTTAAATACTGAGTAAAGCTCCCTCTATACTGTCCCAATCAAACACTCCATGGACAGGAACTGGACAGGGTTAGAAAGAGATTAAAGCTCCCTCTATACTGTCCCCTTCAAACACTACCAGGACAGGAACAGAACAGGGTTAGATACAGAGTAAAGCTCCCTCTACACTGTGGCCATCATACAGTCCCAGGGCATGTACAGCACGGGGTTAGATACAGAGTAAAGCTCCCTCTACACTGTCTCCATCAGACACTCCCAGGACTGGTACAGCACGGGGTTAGATACAGAGTAAAGCTCCCTCTATACTGTCCCCATCAAACACTCCCAGGACTGGTACAACATGGGGTTAGATACAGAGTTAATCTCCCCCTACAATGTGCCCATCATACACTCCCAGGGCAGGTAACAGCACGGTGTTAGATACAGAGTAAATCTCTCTCTAACCTGTCCCCATCAAACACTCCCAGGACTGGTACAGCACGGGGTTAGATACAGAGTAAAGCTCCCTCTATACTTTCCACATCAAACACTCCCAGGACAGGTTCAGCACAGAGTTAGATAAAGAGTAAAGCTCCCTCTACACTATCCCCATCAAACACTCCCAGGACAGGTTCAGCACGGGGTTAGATACAGAGTAAAGCTCCCTCTACACTGTCGCCATCAAACACTCCCAGGACAGGTACAGCACGGGGTTAGATACAGAGTAAAGCTCCCTGGATACTGTCCCCATCAAACCCCATCAAACACTCCCAGGGCAGGTACAGCACGGTGTTAGATACAGAGTAAAGCTCCCTCTACACTGTCCCCATCAAACACTGCCAGGACAGGTACAGCACGGGATTAGATGCAGAGTAAAGCTCCATCTGTACTGTCCCCATCAAACACTCCCAGGGCATGTACAGCACGGGGTTAGATACAGAATAATGCTCCCTCTACACTGTCTCCATCAAACATTCCCAGGACAGGAACAGGACAGGGTTAGATACAGAGTAAAGCTCCCTCTATACTGTCCCCATCAAACACTCCCAGGACAGGGAGTGGTGATAGGGAGAGTGGGTTGGTGTGAGAGGGTTTGGCTGAGAGGGAGAGCGGGATGGGATGAGAGGGAGAGTGGGTTGGGGTGAGAGGGAGAGTGGGTTGGGGTGAGAGGGAGAGTGGGTTGGGGTGAGAGGGAGAGTGGGTTGGGGTGAGAGGGAGAGTGGGTTGGGGTGAGAGGGAGAGTGGGTTGGGGTGAGAGGGAGAGTGGGTTGGGGTGAGAGGGAGAGTGGGTTGGGGTGAGAGGGAGAGTGGGTTGGGGTGAGAGGGAGAGTGGGTTGGGGTGAGAGGGAGAGTGGGTTGGGGTGAGAGGGAGAGTGGGTTGGAGTGAGAGGGAGAGTGGGTTGGGGTGAGAGGGAGAGTGGGTTGGGGTGAGAGGGTGAGTGGGTTGGGGTGAGAGGGAGAGTGGGTTGGGGTGAGAGGGAGAGTGGGTTGGAGTGAGAGGGAGAGTGGGTTGGGGTGAGAGGGAGAGTGGGTTGGGGACTGTGATTACTGCCAGTGTTTTGGGGGTTTGTGTGAGATCAGGGTTTGGAACTGGAGTAACACAACCAACAGGGGAAAGAAATATAGATTTATTATTAAACCAAAAATAATGATAGGCCCTTGTTGAAACCATGTCTGTCCTGGAGTTAACCCTCAGTGGAGAGGAGCAGCAAGGGGTCCTGTCCTGTTATTAACCCTCAGTGGACATGATCAGCAAGGGGTCCTGTCTGGAAAGAGAGAGGGAGAGAGAAAGCTGGAGTGACAGAGACAGGGAAATTCCACCCCCTCCCCCAGAAACGTCGTGTGTTCCCTGCTGCAGTTCAGGAAAAGCTGCAGGCCGTTTCTGCACAGGGGGATCCCACAGGCAGCAATGTATTGCTATCCGGATGGGAACAGGGAGACACATTTCCTTCCCCAGCCTCATGCCTGCTGTAACACTCCCTCTTCCCCCTCTCCCCCCACCCCCGGGCACCATGTGTGCTCTGAGTCCGGACACATCCCCAGAAAGGCCTTAACTCCTTCTCTTCAAACCGGGAACAAGCTGCTGCTTCCTGGGGGAAACTTTTTGAAATCTCCGTCCCAGCATCGATTTTTACAAACCAGGCGTCCCCAGGAGGGTGTGACTGAGGCTTTTCTGCAGAGACTGGGAGCTGGGCACTGACTCCACACTGGAGACCCTCCCCTAACCTCCCCCCCAGACCCTGTGTCTCTTCCTCACCCCCAACATCCTGCCTCTGTTTCACTGTCTTTTCCTGTTTCCCTCAATCTCCCCCCTCTCTCTCTGTTGTAACGTAGGGACACATCCTTGAGAGACTGAATTCAAATGACTGTTCCACCTCCCAATTCATCGCCCTGCCTAAAACACCAGCATTATTCAGGAATTAGCACAAACTTTTACACACTCTCACAGTTAGGACTTGGTAAAGGGCTCCTGAGGGACAGGAAATGAGTCCAATCAGCACATTTTTAATCAATTAACTGGTTGTGGCACAGTATAAAACACTGCAGGGAATTTGGGCACAGCAAGATCCCACAGGGTGCAGCCAGCTCTGTTCAGCACTTTTTAAATGGGGCAATATTTACACAGAGAGAGAGAGGCAGCAAGTTGGAGAGGGACTAAGACAGTGAAGACCCCCGACCCCTTCAGAACCTCAGAAAGACTGAGCGCTTTGCAGTGGATGAATGAATGTTTAAAATGCTCTCATTGTTAGTGAGTCACTTGCTTCACTGTCCCTGGATTCATTTTCGCAATTCAGACTTTATTAAAAGATGTGACTGGGAGCTGGGCAGAGTCTACACATTGGAGACCCCCAGATCCTGTGTCTATTCACACCCCATCCTCTTGTTTTGCTACCTCAGCCCCTCTGTTTGAACCCTCTTTCTAGACATTATGGCAAACTTGTGGCATTCTAAACTATTATCTTAAATTGTTAATAAATCCTGAGAAACAGACACAGACACGGGCTTTGCAGCAGCAGAAAGAATGTGAATCATTCCATCCCGGGGGTTTTTACTTCCAGATTCAGTTTTAGAAAGTTCAGAATTCAAATTCACAACAGCAAAGTGTGGGACTGAACCCCCGGATCCTTCAATATTCCCGGGAATACACGTGGAATTTATGTCTCCATACCTGTGTCTCTGTCACGTTTAAAATACTATTGTTACATGAGTCAACTCTGTCCTAAATGTCCCATTGCTGTGGGGACATAAAATGGCCACTGTGAACAAACCTAAAATGGCTGCCTGGTGTTTGTAGACTAGATTCTCAGAGGAAGAGAGGCAGGGAGAGAGGGATAGAGAGCTGGGTAAGCGAGTGAGATAGAGAGAGGAGATCAAGCGATAAAAAAGGGATGAATTGAGAGAGAGAGATGAAGAGAGGGGAGCGAGTTTAGGGAAAGATATGGGGTGAGATAGAGAAACAGAGAAATATGTAGGGTGGCAGAGAGATGGGGTGGGAGAGGGAGAGAAGGAAAGAGACAGGATGACAGAAAGAGAAAGTGTAGGGGGAAACTGAAAATGTTCAAAAATGTGTTAACATTATTGAGTGTAAAGAACAATATCCTGTGAGACATCCCTTCTCCATCTTAAAATTGGCGGGAGAGCCTTTAACCAACTTTAAAATGGGGGGAGACCCCTTCCTCAATTTGTGATGTGGAAGTGCTGGAATCTAACGGAGGGTTTTGGAGTGGTTTTTATACAGAATAACAGATGCCCGGGAGTGAGTTACAGTCTGGAATTTAATCGAGGGATCGGGGTGGTTTATATATAAATCATGTAGATATAATATATATCGAATAAAAGATATCCGGGAGTGAGTTACAGACTGGAATCTCATCGAGGGGATTGAGGGGTTTATATATAGAATAATAGATAACAGGAGAGAGTTACAGACTGGAATCTAATCGAGGGGTTCGGGGTGGTTTTTATATAGAATAACAGATACCCGGGAGTGAGTTACAGACTGGAATCTAATCGAGGGGTTCGGGATGGTTTATATATAGAATAACAGATACCCGGCAGTGAGTTACAGACTGGAATCTAACGGAGGGGTTTGGGGTGATTTATATATAGAATAACAGATGCCCGGGAGTGAGTTACAGGCTGGAATTTAATCGCGGGATCGAGGTGGTTTATATATAGAATAACAGATACCCAGGAGTGCATTACAGACTGGAATCTAATCGAGGGGTTCGGGGTTGTTTATATATAGAATAACAGATTCCCGGGAATGAGTTACAGACTGGAATCTAATCGAGGGGTTCGGTGTTGTTTATATATAGAATAACAGATACCCGGGAGTGAGTTACAGACTGGAATCTAATCGAATGGTTCGGGGTGGATTATATATAGAATAATAGATACCCGGGAATGAGTTACAGACTGGAATCTTATCGAGGGGTTCGGGGTTGATTATATATAGAATAACAGATACCCGGCAGTGAGTTACAGACTGGAATCTAATCGAGGAGGCCATTCAGCCCATCAAACTACTTTTGACACTCAGCAAGGAAAGTTTCACTGGTCTCACTCGTCTGCCCTTTCCCCGAAACCCTGAAAATATTTTCCCTTCAGCTTCACACCCAAAATTTGCTGAAAAGGGAAATTGGGGATGGTGGGGAGAGGGGGAGGCTGATGGAGTGAGAGAAAGAGTAAGAGAGAGAGAGGCAGAGAGATGGTGAGAGAGAGAGAGATTGAGATAGAGAAAGAGAGACAAAACTCGCCAAGAGAGAGAGAGAGACAGGGCGAGATAGAGAGAGGGGCAGGGTGTTGTAGTGAGAGAGAGACAGTGAAAGGCGAGGCGAGAAAGAGAGCGATGGAGAAAGAGACAGGCTTATCTTAAACAGTTAATAAATACCGAGAAACAGACACAGACACGGGCTTTGTAGAAGCAGAATGAATGTGAACCATTCCATCCCGGGGGTTTTTACTTCCAGATTCAGTAATAGAAAATTCAGAATTCAAATTCACAGCAGCAAAGTGTGGGACTGAACGCCCGGATCCTTCAATATTCCAGGGAATACACAGGGAATTCATGTCTCCATACCTGTGTCTCTGTCACGTTTAAAATACTAATGTTACATGAGTCAACTCTGTCCTAAATGTCCCATTGCTGTGGGGACATAAAATGGCCACTGTGAACAAACCTAAAATGGCTGCCTGGTGTTTGTAGACTAGATTCTCAGAGGAAGAGAGACAGGGAGAGAAGACACAGATCGAGTGAATGAGAAATAGAGACTCTCAGACCAAGTGGGTGACTGAGAGCCAGACAGTGAATAAAGGATATTGGTCATAGCACATGGAAAGAGCAAGAGGCCATTTAACCCTCCAACCCTGTTCCGACATTCAATGAGATCCTGGCTGATCTGTGATTGAAGCCCTTGGTCTCATATCTCTGCAGCGTGTTAGCTAACAGAAATCTATCAGCCTCAGTTTTAAACATGGACTAGTGGCTCAGCATCAATTTCCGTTCATGTGAGAGAGATCCAAACTAATACCACACTTGGTGTTTTAAAGTGTTTCTTAGTTTCTCTCCTGAAATTCTAAAATTCTAAACATAGTTGAAAAACCATGACCCCAAGGCCCAGACTCCCCAAACCGGCGGGAATAGTTAGTCTTTTTCAAACCTCTACTTGCATTATTATCCTGAAATATTTCATCAAATCACCCCCTCACCTAAATTCCAGTGTAAAGCTTCATCGACCCTGTTCAACAAACACACCCAAACCAATTACAGTATGGGGTTCGATAGAGAGTAACTTTCCCTCTGCTCTGTCCCATCAAACAGGCACAGGGAAGGGTCAACACCGGGTTAGATACCAAGTAAAGACAGGGCCTATTGTGTGATAAACAGAGAAATGGTCGTGTGTAGTCCAAACAGAGGCCGGGTGAAGTGTAGCATTCGCAGATACACGGCCACGTGTTATATCGACATAGAGAATGTCCAGTGCAGTATTAACTGAGGCAGTGTCTAGTGTAATTGAAACAGAGGCCTGGTCTAGTTCAGTCAGAATGGAAATAGGTTGTTGCTCAGAAACCAGTGAAGACAAGGACAAGGCCAATTGTGTGAGGCATTTCTCATCATCTCTGGCCTTATGATGAAAGGATTCCGATTTTCATATGAGGAAAGGTTGGACAGGCTGGGCCTGTATCCATTGGAGTTTAGAATTTGGAGAGGTGATCTTAGTGAAAGATGTAAGTTCCTGAGGGGTCTTAACAGGGTGGATGTGGAGAAGATGTTTCCCCTTGTGGGAGAGTTTGGAACTAGGGGCGAAGTTTAAAACTATTTTCAAACAATTTAAAAAATGGATGCTAAGCTCCAATTCACACTCAGTGATGCAGTCTATAAAAAAAGGAATTATTTAAAAAGATCTGAAAATGTCCACAAAACACAGCACACCCCAAATGAAGCTGATTCCAACATCAAAGACAGAAGGGGTGTAAATCTCAATTCCATCCCACGTAATCACACTGCCCCGGGAATCTTATCCTTCCTATAGTGTGGCTCCCAGGACTGTACACAGTACTCCAGCTGAGCTCTAACTAGTGTCTGATATAAGTTCAGCATAACCTCCCTGCTCCTGTACTCTAGTCCCCTATTAATAAAGCCCAGGATATGATATGCTTTATTACATAAGCGCTCAACCTGTCCTGCAACCTTCAATGATCTATGAACATCTCCACCCAGGTCTTTCTGCTCCTGCAACCCCTTAAAAATTTCACACTTAATTTTATTTTTCCTGTCCATGTTCCTCCTAGCAAAATGCATCACATCAAACGTCTCCACATTGAACATCATTGGCCACCTATCTGCCCACTCTCCCAACTTGTAAATGTCCTTTTGATGCTCTACACTGTCCCCCTCTCTGTTTATCATTCTCCCAAGTTTTGTGCCATCCACAAACTCTCAAATGGTCCCCTGCACACCAATATCTCAATCATTCATATACATCAGGGAAATCCAGGGTTCCAGTACTAACCCCAGTGAAACTCCACTACAATCCTACATCCAGACGGAAAAATATCCGTGAACTCTCTGTTTCCTATCCATCAGCCAATTCTGTATCCACATTTCGCTGGTCTGACATCCCTTCACCATCTTTAAATTGGAGGGATATCCTTTCTCCATCTTTAAAATGGGGGGAGACCCCTTCCTCAACTTGTGATGTGGAAGTGCTGGAACCTAATCGAGCGGTTTGTGGGGTTTATATATAGAATAACAGATACCTGGGAGTGAGTTACAGACTGGAATCTAATCGAGTTGTTCAGGGGGTTTATATATAGAATAATAGATACCCGGGAGTGAGTTACAGACTGGAATCTAATCAAGGTGTTCAGGGGGTGTGTATCTATAATAATAATTACCTGGGTGTGAGTTACAGACTGGAATCTAATCGAGGTGTTCAGGGGGTTTATATAAAGAATAATAGATACCCGGGAGTGAGTTACGGACTGGAATCTAATCGAGGGGTTCAGGGGGTTAATATATAGAATAATAGATACCCGGGAGTGAGTTACAGACTGGAATCTAATCGAGGGGTTCAGGGGGTTTATATATAGAATAGATGCCAAGGATTGAGTTACAGACTGGAATCTCGAACTGTTGAAAACATATTTTTTCTTGTGATGTGCTGAAGTGCAGGTTACAGAGGCTGATTCATGGAATGGGTAGTGTGAGTTTTTAACCAGCTTTATTCCAAATATCAAATTTAATTTCTCATTGGAACTATCTGATGTTTTCTTAGTCTTGACACAAATGGATAGGGACTCTTTGGACCCTCACTGTTTGCAGCTTTTCGATTTATAATGTAACCTGTTCCATTCTTTTTAAAGTGGGCAGCCACACATTTGCCTATAATGAAATCCATCTTTCACTATTTCACCCATTCACTTGAGGTGTACATATCTCTTTGGAATTTGAAGTGCAGGTTACAGATTGGATTGGAACTTTCTGCTTTCTGAATCATTAACCAAGTTTCACAGAGTAAAACTTTAAAACTGACATTCTGACAACTTCAATTCTGTGATTCAAAGGTATCTCATGCTCTGTATCTTACAATATCTCTGCCCCTTCATGTCTCTGAGGATTTGGAAAGTGATTCAGACATTGGGGAACCATTTCATTGTCTCGGGACATTTACAGTAAACGGCTCCTTCAAAGGACATCATTAAAATTCACTCTTTAATCATCCAAATCCTTTTGCCCATTCAGACTCCCTGGCCCCACGTCCTATTGTTTCAAAGCTAACTTACATTTCACAATTTAGGAATGTGTGAATGCAAACACATTCTTCACACGTTTCCACAATACTAAGGCTCACACTATTCAGGGTGAAATTTTCAAGACAACATTCATCAACTGACAGATTTCCAGCTCCAAATGGAAGCTTCAAGATACAGAAAGTGACACAGAAATGAAACATTCGATTTATATGAATCTGCATCCGTTATTGGACAGCGCGGGGTTAGATAGGAATTAAAGTTGTTCTTAAATTGTCCCCATCAAACACTCCCAGAACAGTACAGCATGGGGTTCCATACAGAGTAAAGCTCCCACAACAATTGAGTGATGAGATTAAAAAGCGTCATTCACCTTTGAATTTGAGTTCAATTTTAAAAGTGTTCAAATTTAAAGTTCATCAGCTGGAGAAAAGGGTAAAGCTCCAAATATTTTTCAACGTGCCTGGCTATAAAAACATTATTCATTTACATTAGTATCTTGATGCGTTTGATCAAATCACCCCTTAACCTCAATTCCAGTGTTTCAGAGTGAAGCTTTGACTACACTGTTCATCAAACACTCCCAACCCAATTACAGTATGGGGTCCATACAGAGTCAAATTCAAAAAATTGGTTCGATGGTGACAGAGGGAGAGACAGGGTGAAGGTTTTGAGAAAGGGATGAATGGGGGGATGTGGTGAAAATCTTTTTAAATCAGCGAGTGGTGATGACCTGGAACCCGTGCAAAATGCGGTGTTTGGGGGATGAGTGTCTGATCAGTGTCTCCATAGTTGTGTCTCTGTCACGTTGAAAGTACCAACGTCACATTGCTTAGGAGTCAACTCTGTCAGAAATGTCCCAGTGCTGTGGGGATATAATATGGCCTCTGTGAACAAACCTAAAAGGCTGACTGGTGTTTGTGTCATTTATATAGATTCTGAGAGAGAGGATGAGAGAGAGAGAGACCGAGCGAGTGAGAAGAAGACAGAGACACAGATCGAGAGGGAGACCGAGAGACAGAGATTGAAGGAAGGATATTTATCACAGCACATTGGAAGAGGAAGATTCCATTTCTCCCCACACCCTGTTTCTGACATTCAATGAGATCCTGACTGATCTCTGATTTAACTCTATATCTCTTTACACCTTTGCCTAACAAAAATCTATCATCCTCAGATTGAAACATTAACAAGAGACTTTGTGTCAATTGACGTTTGCAGAAAATTGTTTCAAACTAAAGCTTTGGCTACACTGTTCATCAAACAATCCCAACCCAACTAAAGTATGTGGATCGATGCAGAGTCAAATACTCTTTGTTTTGTACAAGAAATTTTTAATTGTAGGTTTTTATTTTCAATTTTAGGCTAACAGGACTCAAATTGTACAGCATCCCAGTGTGAGATTTAAACTCCTGTTTATTTCAATCTTTAGCTCAGGAATTCACATTAAAACATGCAGAGAATTGAAACCTTCCTCATACAGTTGCCTGTTTGTTCCAGTGTTGGTATATTCCCTCTTTCTCTTGCATTTTCACTTGTCTGAAGAAATTGAATTGTTGACATTGGATAATCATCCCTTTCCCATGAAAATGTAACCTCCTGGGAAACTGCAGCAGACAAAATCTAATGCAGTGAACAAAATCCTGCACCTTTATTCATCAATCCCATTTCCTATCTCTGTAGAAACTCCCTTCCACTGACAGATTCTGAGATCCATACTCAATCTCAAAAACCACCACAGAAAAGTGACTGCTTATTTTAAACAGTGAATCTGAACTATTTGAAGTTCTGACTCAGACACAGAATCGCAGAAATTTTGACTCTGTGGGATGAAAATTATCAGAATAACTTTGCAGCATACAGGTAACCTGTAGTGACAGGTGGATACTTGTCTGGTCAAAAGGGTTTCGATAAGATGCCTCACAAAGCTTGTTACTCAGGACAAGAGCTCATACATTCCCCTAATCTCCCCAACCAGTTCCTCTCAGGATTTGACCATTTGATCAAGTCACCCCTGATGCTACTAAATTTCAGGGAATACAACCCGAGTTTGTGCAATCTCACTTTGCAATTTAACCCTTGGAATCCAGGTCTCATTCTGGCAAAGCTGCGATGCACTCAAACTGTCTAAACTGTCCATGGAGTGTCGGATTAACCCGGGTCACTCACATACACCCAGGTCAGGCTCAAGACTCACCTGTCTCACTCACTGAGAAGTTCCTGTATAACTGGCCTTATTGTAGTCGGATGCCGCGTTGGGAGCAGGACAGGTAGACGGGATTAGGATGACTGCTCATGTGGAGGGTAAACCCGGGGAATCTGTCAGAGAATCAGAACAGACCAGGGAGAATCAAACAAGGAAATTCATGTTCAATTTGTGAGCCCTTATTTGTGGTTGGATTAAGTTTTTGGCGAGAATTTTGCCAACAAAAACTCCCAGAGATGATGCAGCACGGGCTAGATACAGAGTAAAGCTCCCTCGATACTGTCCCCATCAAACACTCCCAGGGCAGGTACAACACTGGTTTAGATATAGAATAAAGCTCCCTCTATACTGTCCCCTACAAACACTCCAAGGACAGGTACAGAGGGAGAGTGGGTTGGGGACTGCTATTACTGCCAGTGTTTTGGGGGTTTGTGTGAGATGAGGGTTTGGAACTGGAGTAACACAACCAACAGGGGAAAGATATATAGATTTATTATTAAGCCAAAAATAAAGACAGGCCCTTGTTGAAACCATGTCTGTCAGTGGACAGGAGCAGCAAGGGGTCACTTGCTTCACTGTCCCTGGATTCATTTTCGCAATTCAGCCTTTTCTAAAAGATGTGACTGGGAGCTGGGCAGAGTCTACACATTGGAGACCCCCAGATCCTGTGTCTATTCACACCCCCTCCTCTTGTTTTGCTACCTCAGCCCCTCTGTTTCAACCCTCTTAAATTGTTAATAAATACTGAGAAACAGACACAGACACGGGCTTTGCAGCAGCAGAAAGAATGTGAATCATTCCATCCCGGGGGTTTTTACTTCCAGATTCAGTTTTAGAAAATTCAGAATTCAAATTCACAGCAGCAAAGTGTGGGACTGAACGCCCGGATCCTCCACTATTCCAGGGAATACACGTGGAATTTATGTCTCCATACCTGTGTCTCTGTCACGTTTAAAATATTAATGTTACATGAGTCAACTCTGTCCTAAGTGTCCCATTGCTGTGGGGACATCAAATGGCCACTGTGAACAAACCTAAAATGGCTGCCTGGTGTTTGTAGTCTAGATTCTCAGAGGAAGAGAGACAGGGAGAGAGGCAAAGAGAGCTGGGTAAGCGAGTGAGATAGAGAGAGGAGATCAAGCGATAAAAAAGGGATGAGGTGAGAGAGAGAGATGAAGAGAGGGGAGCGAGTGTAGGGTAAAGATATGGGGTGAGAGAGAGAAACAGAGAAATATATAGGGTGGCAGAGAGATGGGGTGGGAGAGGGAGAGAAGGAACGAGACAGGGTAAGAGAAAGAGAAAGTGTAGGGGGAAACTGAAAATGTTCAAAAATTTGTTAACATTATTGTGTAAAGAACAATATCCTGTGAGACATCCCTTCTCCATCTTTAAATTAGAGGGAGAGCCTTTAACCAACTTTAAAATGGGGGGGACCCCTTCCTCAATTTGTGATGTGGAAGTGCTGGAATCTAATAGAGGGGTTCGGGGTGGTTTATATATAGAAAAACATACCCGGGAGTGAGTTGCAGACTGGAATCTAATCGAGGGGTTCGGGGTGGATTATATATAGAATAACAGATACCCGGGAGTGAGTTACAGGCTGGAATCTAATCGAGGGGTACAGGGGGTTTATCTATAGAATAACAGATATCCGGGAGAGAGTTACAGACTGGATTCAAATCGAGGGGTTCAGGGGGTTTATATATAGAATAACAGATATCCGGAAGTGAGTTACCGACTGGAATCTAATCGAAGAGGCCATTCAGCCCATCAAACTACTTTCGACACTCTGCAAGGAAAGTTTAACTGGTCTCACTCATCCGCCCTTTCCCCGAAACCCTGAAAATATTTTCCCTTCAGCTTCACACCCAAAATTTGCTGAAAAGGGAAATTGGGGATGGTGGGGAGAGGGGGAGGCTGATGGAGTGAGAGAGAGAGAGAGGCAGAGAGATGGTGAGAGAGAGACAGATTGAGATAGAGAGAGAGAGACAAAACTCGCCAAGAGAGAGAGAGAGACAGGGCGAGCAAGAGAGAGGGGCAGGGTGTTGTAGTGAGAGAGAGACAGTGAAAGGCGAGGCGAGAAAGAGAGCGATGGAGAAAGAGACAGGCTTATCTTAAACAGTTAATAAATACTGAGAAACAGACACAGACACGGGCTTTGTAGAAGCAGAATGAATGTGAATCATTCCATCCCGGGGGTTTTTACTTCCAGATTCAGTAATAGAAAATTCAGAATTCAAATTCACAGCTGCAAGGTGTGGGACTGAACGCCCAGATCCTTCAATATTCCAGGGAATACACAGCAAATTCATGTCTCCATACCTGTGTCTCTGTCACGTTTAAAATATTAATGTTACATGAGAGAGGGGTCAACTCTGTCCTAAATGTCCCATTCCTGTGGGGACATAAAATGGCCACTGTGAACAAACCTAACATGTCTGCCTGGTGTTTGTAGACTAGATTCTCAGAGGAAGAGAGACAGGGAGAGAAGACACTGATCGAGTGAATGAGAAATAGAGACTCTCAGACCAAGTGGGTGACTGAGAGCCAGACAGTGAATAAAGGATATTGGTCATAGCACATGGAAAGAGCAAGAGGCCATTTAACCCTCCAACCCTGTTCTGACATTCAATGAGATCCTGGCTGATCTGTGACTGAACCCCTTGGTCTCATATCTCTGCAGCGTGTTAGCTAACAGAAATCTATCAGCCTCAGTTTTAAACATGGAATAGTGGCTCAGCATCAATTTCCGTTCATGTGAGAGAGATCCAAACTAATACCACACTTGGTGTTTTAAAATGTTTCTTAGTTTCCCTCCTGAAATTCTAAAATTCTAAACATAGTTGAAAAACCATGACCCCAAGGCCCAGACTCCCCAAACCGGCGGGAATAGTTAGTCTTTTTCCAACCTCTACTTGCATTATTATCCTGAAATATTTCATCAAATCACCCCCTCACCTATATTCCAGTGTAAAGCTTCATCTACACTGTTCAACAAACACACCCAAACCAAATACAGTATGGGGTTCGATAGAGAGTAACATTCCCTCTGCTCTGTCCCATCAAACAGGCCCAGGGAAGGGGCAGCAAAGGGTTAGATACCAAGTAAAGACAGGGCCTATTGAGTGATAAACAGAGTTTCTCCATCTTTAAAATGGAGGGAGATATCTGTGTCTCTGTCACGTTGAAAGGACTAATTTACCATTCGTGAGTAGTCAACTCTGTCATAAATGTCCCAGTGCTGTGGGAACATAAAATGGCCACTGTGAACAAACCTAAAATGGCTGCCTGGTGTTTGGGGATTTTTCTTACAGAATCTGACAGGGGGAGAGAGAGAGAGAGAGAGAGAGCAGACGCGGAATGAGGGAATGTTAAAGAGAGAGACACAGAGTGAGAGGGGATGAACAGGCAGACGATGAAAGAATGATATCGGTCATAACATTGGGACATTTCTGACTGAGTTGAATTATGGCAAACTAGTGGCATTCTATCCTATTATCTTAAATTGTTAATAAATACTGAGAAACAGACACAGACACGGGCTTTGCAGCAGCAGAAAGAATGTGAATCATTCCATCCCGGGGGTTTTTACTTCCAGATTCGGTTTTAGAAAATTCAGAATTCAAATTCACAACAACAAAGTGTGGGACTGAACGCCCGGATCCTTCAATATTCCAGGGAATACATGTGGAATTTATGTCTCCATACCTGTGTCTCTGTCACGTTTAAAATACTAATGTTACATGAGTGAGGGGTCAACTCTGTCCTAAATGTCCCATTGCTGTGGGGACATAAAATGGCCACTGTGAACAAACCTAACATGGCTGCCTGGTGTTTGTAGACTAGATTCTCAGAGGAAGAGAGGCAGGGAGAGAAGACACAGATCGAGTGAATGAGAAATAGAGACTCTCAGACCAAGTGGGTGACTGAGAGCCAGACAGTGAATAAAGGATATTGGTCATAGCACATGGAAAGAGCAAGAGGCCATTTAACCCTCCAACCCTGTTCTGACATTCAATGCGATCCTGGTTTTTATGTGTGTGTGCCTGCGTCTATGAGAAAGTATATATCTGTGCAAGTGTGTGCGTGCCTTTGTGTGTACATGAGAGAGAGAGAATGTATATATGTGTGTGTGTGTGTTTGTGTGTGAGGAAGAATGTATGTGTGTGTGAGATTGTGTGTATGCTCTGTTTTCCTGGGAGAGAAAGAGAGAGAGAGAGATAGACGGTGAGATAGATGGGATGAAAGAGGTACAGAGATAGAAAGAGAGCAACAGAGAGACAAGGTAAAAGGGAGAGCGATGGGTGCGACAGAGAGAGTAGCAGAGTAACGGAGGAAAGGAGTGAGTGAGAGAGAGAAAGACGGAACGACAGATAGAGAGACAGAGGGGCAGAGAGACAGGGTGAGAGGGAAAGAGAGCTGGGTAAGCGAGTGAAATAGAGAGGGGAGATCGAGAAAAAGAAAAAGGGATGAGTTGAGAGAGAGAGATGAAGAGAGGGGAGCGAGTGTAGGGTAAATTGATGGGGTGAGAGAGAGAAACAGAGAAATATATAGAGTGGCAGACAGATGGGATGGGAGGGGGAGAGAAGGAACGAGACAGGATGAGAGAAAGAGAAAGTGTAGGGGGAAACTGATAATGTTCAAAAATTTGTTAACATTATTGAGTATAAAGAACATCAAATCACCCCCTCACCTAAATTCCAGTGTAAAGCTTCATCCACTCTGTTTAACAAACACACCCAAACCAAATACAGTATGGGGTTCGATAGAGAGTAACATTCCCTCTGCTCTGTCCCATCAAACAGGCCCAGGGAAGGGGCAGCACAGGGTCAGAAACCAAGTAAAGACAGGGCCTATTGAGTGATAAACAGAGTTTCTCCATCTTTAAAATGGAGGGAGATATCTGTGTCTCTGTCACATTGAAAGGACTAATTTACCATTCGTGAGTAGTCAACTCTGTCATAAATGTCCCAGTGCTGTGGGGACATAAAATGGCCACTGTGAACAAACCTAAAATGGACGCCTGGAGTTTGGGGAAATTTCTTACAGAATCTGAGAGGGGGAGAGAGAGAGAGAGAGAGCAGACGCGGAATGAGGGAATGTTAAAGAGAGAGACACAGAGTGAGAGGGGATGAACAGGCAGACGATCAAAGAATGATATTAATCACAACAGATACCCGAGATTGAGTTACAGAATGGAATCTAACGGAGGGGTTTGGGTTTGTTTATATATAGAATAACAGACACCCGGCAGTGAGTTACAGGCAGGAATCTAACGGAGGAGTTTCGGGTGGTTTATATATAGAATAACAGATGCCCGGGAGTGAGTTACGGGCTGAAATTTAATCGAGGGGTTCGGGGTGGTTTATATATAAATCATGTAGATATAATATATATCGAATAAATGATATCCGGGAGCGAGTTAAAGAACGGAATCTCATCGAGGGGAATGAGGGGTTTATATATAGAATAATAGATACCCGGGAGTGAGTTACAGACAGGAATCTAATCGAGTGCTTCCGGGGGTTTATATACAGAATCATAGATACCCGGGATTGAGTTACAGGCTGGAATTTAATTAAGGGGTGCAGGGGGTTTATATAGAGAATAATCGATACCCGGGATTGAGTTACAGACTCGAATCTAATTGAAGGGATCAGGGGGTTTATATATAGAATCATAGATACCCGGGATTGAGTTACAGACTGGAATCTAATCGAGGGGTTCAGGGGGTTTATATATAGAATCATAGATACCAGCGATTGAGTTACAGACTGGAATCTAATCGAGGGGTTCAGGGGGTTTATATATAGAATAATAAATACCTGGGATTGAGTTACAGACTACAATCTAATCGAGGGGTTCAGTGGGTTTATATAGAGAATAATAGATACCCGGGAGTGAGTTACAGACTGGAATCTAATTGAGGGGTGCAGGGGGTTTATATAGAGAATAATAGATACCCGGGATTGAGTTACAGACTGGAATCAAGAACAGTTGAAAATATCATTTTTCTTGTGATGTGCTGAAGTGCAGGTTACAGAGGCTGATTCATGGAATGGGTAGTGTGAGTTTTTAAGCAGCTTTATCCCAAATATCAAATTTAATTTCTCATTGGAACTGTTTGATGTTTTCTTAGTCTTGACACAAATGGATAGGGACTCTTTGGACCCTCACTGTTTGCAGCTTTTCACCATTTATAATGTAACCTGTTCCATCCTTTTTAAAGTGGGCAGCCACACATTTGCCTATAATGAAATCCATCTTTCACTATTTCACTCATTCACTTAAGGTGTACATATCTCTTTGGAATTTGAAGTGCAGGTTACAGATTGGATTGGAACTTTCTGCTTTAAGAATCATTAACCAAGTTACACAGAGTTAAACATCAAAACTGACATTCTGAAACAGGAGAGGGCCCCACAACTTCAATTCTGTGATTCTCTAGCACCTCATGATCTGTATCTTACAATATGTCTGCCCCCTTCATGTCTCTGAAGACTTGGGAAATGTTTCAGACATTGGGGAACCATTTCTGTCAATCGGGATATTTCCTTTGAAGCATTTCATTGTCTTGGGACATTTACAGTAAACGGCTCCTTCAAAAGACATCATTAAAATTCACTCTTTCATCATCCAAATCCTTTTGCCCATTCAGACTCCCTGGCCCTACATCCTATTGTTTCAAAGCTAACTTACATTTCACAATGTAGGAATGTGTGAATGCAAACACTTTCTTCACACGTTTCCACAATACTAAGGCTCACACTATTCAGGGTGAAATTTTCAAGACAACATTCATCAACTGACAGATTTCCAGCTCCAGCTAATTGTAGATTTTTATTTTTAATTTTGGGATAACAGGACTGAAATTGTACGGCATCCCAGTGTGAGATTTAAACTCCTGTTTATTTCAATCTTTAGCTCAGGAATTCACATTAAAACATGCAGAGAATTGAAACCTTCCTCATACAGTTGCCTGTTTGTTCCAGTGTTGGTATATTCCCTCTTTCTCTTGCATTTTCACTTGTCTGAAGAAATTGAATTGTTGACATTGGATAATCATCCCTTTCCCATGAAAATGTAAACTGCTGGGAAACTGCAACAGACACAATCTTATGCAGTGATCAAAATCCAGCACCTTTATTCATCAATCCCATTTCCTATCTCTGTAGAAACTCCCTTCCACTGACAGATTCTGAGATCCATACTCAATCTCAAAAACCACCACAGAAAAGTGACTGCTTATTTTAAACAGTGAATCTGAACTATTTGAAGTTCTGACTCAGTCACAGAATCACAGAAATTTTGACTCTGTGGGATGAAAATTATCAGAATAACGTTGCAACATACAGGTAACCTGTAGTGACAGGAGGATACTTGTATGTTCAAAAGGGATTCGATAAGATGCCTCACAAAGCCTGTTAATCAGGACAAGAGCTCATACATTCCCCTAATCTCCCCACACAGTTCCTCTCAGGATTTGACAATTTGATCAAGTCACCCCTGATGCTACTAAATTTCAGGGAATACAACCCGACTTTGTGCAATCTCACTTTGCAATTTAACCCTTGGAATCCAGGTCTCATTCTGGCAAAGCTGTGATGCACTCGAACTGTCTAAAATGTCCCTGGAGTGTCGGATTAACCCGGGTCACTCACATACACCCAGGTCAGGTTCAAGACTCACCTGTCTCACTCGCTGAGACGCTCCTGTACCACTGGCCTTATTGTAGTCGGATGCCGCATTGGGAGCAGGACAGGTAGACGGGATTAGGATGACTGCTCATGTGGAGAGTAAACACGAGGAATCTATCAGAGAATCTGAACAGACCAGGGAGAATCAAACAAGGAAACTGATGTTCAATTTATTAGGCCTGATTTGTGGATTGTTTTTGTTTTGGGCGAGAAAGTTGCCAACAAACACTCCCAGAAAGGATGCAGCAGGGGCTAGATACAGAGAAAAGCTCCCTCGATACTGTCCCCATCAAACACTCCCAGGACGGGAACAGGACAGTGTCAGATACAGAGTAAAGCTACCTCTACACTTTCCCCATCAAACACTCTCAGGTCTGGTACAGCACAGGGTTAGATACAGTGTAAACCTCCCTCTATGCTCTCCCCATCAAACACTCCCAGGACTGGTACAGCACGGGGTTAGATACAGAGTAAAGCTGCCCCTACACTGTGGCCATCATACACTCCCAGGGCAGGTACAGCACGGGGTTAGATACCGAGTAAAGCGCCCCCTACACTGTGCCCAACATAAACACACAGGGCAGGTAGAACACGGGGTTATATACAGAGTAAATTTCACTCTAATCTGTCCCCATCAAACGCTCCCAGGACAGGTACAGCACGGGGTTAGATACAGAGTAAAGCTCCCTCTACACTGTCCCCATCAAGCACTCCCAGGTCCGGTACAGCACAGGGTTAGATGCAGTGTAAACCTCCCTCTATACTCTCCCCATCAAACACTCCCAGGTCTGGTACAGCAAGGGGTTAGATTCAGAGTAAAGCTCCCTCTACACTATCGCCATCAAACACTCCCAGGACTGGTACAGCACGGGGTTAGATACAGAGTAACGCTCCCTCTATACTGTCCCCATCAAACACTCCCAGGACTGGTACAGCACGGGGTTAGATACAGAGTAAAGCTCCCCCTACACTGTGCCCATCGTACACTACCAGGGCAGGTACAGCACGGGGTTAGATACAGTCTAAATTTCCCTCTAAGCTGTCCCCATCAAACAGTCCCAGGACAGGTGCAGCACAGAGTTAGATACAGAGTAAAGCTCAGTCTAAACTGTCCCCATCAAGCACACACATGGCAGGTACAGGACAGAGTTAGATGCAGAGTAAGTCTACCTTACACCGTCCGCATCAAACACTCCCAGGGCAGATACAGTAGAAGGTTTGATACAGAGTAAATCTTCCTCTGCACTGTCCCCATCAAACTCTCCCAGGTCAGGTACAGCACGGGGTTAGGTACAGAGTTAAACTTCCTCGATAATGACCCCATCAAACACTCCCAGGACAGGTACAGCACAGGGTTAGATGCAGAGAAAATTTCCCTCTATAATGTATCCATCTAAAATTCCCAGTACAGGTACACCACAGGGTTAGATACAGAGTAAAGCTCCCTCGATACTGTACCCAACAAGCACTCCCAGGACAGGTACAGCACGGGGTTAGATACAGAGTAAAGCTCCCTCGATACTGTCCCCATCAAACACTCCCAGGACAGGTACAGCACGGCGTTAGATGTAGAGAAAAGTTCCCTCGATAATGTAATCCATCTAAAATTCCCAGTACAGGTACAGCACGGGGTTAGATACAGAGTAAAGCTCCCTCGATACTGTACCCATCAAACACTCCCAGGACTAGTACAGCCCGGGGTTAGAAACGGAGAAAAACTCCCCCTATACTGTGCCCATCATACACTCCCACGGCAGTTACAGCACAGGGATAGATACAGAGTAAATCTCCCTTTAACCTGTCCCCATCTAAAACTACCAGGACTGGTACTGCCCGGGGTAATATTCAGAGTAAACCTCCCTCTACACAGTCCCCATGAAGCACTCCCAGGGCAGCTACAGGACAGGGTTATATAGAGAGTAAAGCTCACTCTAAACTGTCCCCATCAAACCCTCCCAGGACAGGTACAGCACAGGGTTAGATACAGAGTAAAACTCCCTCTACACCGTCCCCATCAAACACTCCCAGGACAGGTACAGCACGGGGTAGAAACAGAGTTAAGCTCCCTCTACACCGTCCCCATCAAACACTCCCAGTGCAGGTACATTACGGGGTTAGATACAGAGTAAAACTTGCTCTACACCGTCCCCATCAAACACTCCCAGGACAGGTACAGCACGGGTTTATATACAGAATAAAGGTCACACTGCACTGTCATCATCAAACACTTACAGGGCAAGTACAGCACTGGGTTAGGTACAGAGTAAAGCTCCCCCTATACTGTCCCCATCACACACTCCCAGGACAGGTACAGCACAGGGTTAGATACAGAGTAAAGCTCCCTCGATACTGTCCCCATCAAACACTCCCATGATGGGAACAAGACAGGGGCAGATTCAGAGTAAAGCTACCTCTACACTTTCCGCATCAAACACTTCCAGGGCAGGAAAAGCACTGGGTTAGATACAGAGTAAAGCTCCCTCTACACTGTCTCCATCAAACGCTCCCAGGTCCCCTAGAGCACACGTTTAGATACAGTGTAAACCTCCCTCTATACTCTCCCCATCAAACACTCCCAGGACTGGTACATCACGGGGTTAGATCCAGAGTAAAGCGGCCCCTACACTGTGGCAATCATACACTCCCAGGGCAGGTACAGCACGGGGTTAGATATAGAGTAAATTTCCCTCTAATCTGTCCCCATCAAACACTCCCAGGACAGGTACAGCACGGGGTTAGATACAGAGTAAAGCTCCCTCTACACTGTCCCCATCAAACTCTCCCAGTGCAGGTACATTACGGGGTTAGATACAGAGTAAAACTTCCTCTACACTGTCCCCATCAAACACTCCCAGGACAGGTACAGCACGGTGTTAGATACAGAGTAAATCTCCCACTACACCATCCCCATCAAACAGTCCCAGGCCAGGTACAGCACGGGTTTAGATACAGAATTAAGGTCCCACTGCACTGTCATCATCAAACACTCCCAGGGCACGTGCAGCACTGGGTTAGATACAGAGTAAAGCTCCCTCAATACTGTCCCCATCAAACACTCCCAGGACAGGTACAGCACAGGGTTTGATACAAGGTGAAGCTCCCTCTGCACTGTTCCCATAAAACACTCCCTGGACAGGGACAGAACAAGGTTAGATAAACAGTAAAGCTCCCTCTATACTGTCCCCATCAAACACTCCCAGGACATGTACCGCACGGTGTTAGATACAGAGTAAATCTCCCACTACACGGCCCCCATCAAACACTCCCAGGCCAGGTACAGCACGGGTTTATATACAGAATAAAGTTCACACTGCACTGTCATCATCCAACACTCCCAGGGCACGTACAGCACTAGGTTAGATAAAGAGTAAATCTCCCTCTATACTGTCCACATCAAACACTCCCAGGACAGGTACAGCACATGGTTAGATACAGAGCAAAGCTCCCTCTGCACTGTCCCCTTCAAACACTCCCTGGACAGGAACAGAACTGGGTAAGATACAGAGTAAAGCTCCCTCGATACTGGCCCCATCAAACACTCCTACGACGGGAACATGACAGGGTCAGATACAGAGAAAAGCTACCTCTACACTTTCCCCATCAAACACTCCCAGGGCAGGAAAAGCACTGGGTTAGATACAGAGTAAAGCTCCCTCTACACTGTCTCCATCAAACACTCCCAGGTCCCCTACAGCACAGGGTTAGATAAATTGTAAACTTAACTCTATACTCCCCCCATCAAACACTCCCAGGACTGGTACAGCACGGGGTTAGATACAGAGTAAAGCTGCCCCTACACTGTGGCCATCATACACTCCCAGGGCAGGTACAGCACGGGGTTAGATACAGAGTAAATTTCCCTCTAATCTGTCCCCATCAAACACTCCCAGGACAGGTACAGCACGGGGTTAGATACAGAGTAAAGCTCCCTCTACACTGTCCCCATCAAACTCTCCCAGGTCCGGTACAGCACAGGGTTAGATACACTGTAAACCTCCCTCTATACTCTCGCCATCAAACACTCCCAGGACTGGTACAGCACGGGGTTAGATACAGAGTAAAGCTCCCCCTACACTCTGCCCATCGTACACTCCGAGGGCAGGTACAGCACGGGGTTAGATACAGTCTAAATTTTCCTCTAAGCTGTCCCCATCAAACACTCCCAGGACTGGTGCAGCACAGAGTTAGATACAGAGTAAAGCTCAGTCTTCACTGTCCCCATCAAGCACTCACAGGGCAGGTACAGGACAGGGTTTGATACAGAGTAAAGCTTCCTCTACACTGTCCCCATCAAACTCTCGCAGGACAGGTACAGCACGGGGTTAGGTACAGAGTTAAACTTCCTCGATACTGTCCCCATCAAACACTCCCAGGACAGGTACAGCACGGGGTTAGATGCAGAGAAAATTTCCCTCTATAATGTATCCATCTAAAATTCCAAGTACAGGTACACCACAGGGTTAGATATAGAGTAAAGCTTCCTCGATACTGTACCCAACAAACACTCCCAGGACAGGTACAGCACGGTGTTAGATACAGAGTAAAGCTTCCTCGATACTGTCCCCATCAAACACTCCCAGAACAGGTACAGCACGGGGTTAGATGCAGAGAAAAGTTCCTTCGATAATGTATCCATCTAAAATTCCCAGTACAGGTACAGCACGGGGTTAGATACAGAGTAAAGCTCCCTCGATACTGTCCCATCATACACTCCCAGGACTGGTACAGCCCGGGATTAGAAACAGAGAAAAACTCCCTCTACACTGTCCCATCATACACTCCCACGGCAGTTACAGCACAGGGTTAGATACAGAGTAAATCTCCCAATAACCTGTCCCCATCTAAAACTCCCAGGACTGGTACTGCCCGGGGTAAGATTCAGAGTAAAGCTCCCTCTACACTGTCCCCATGAAGCACTCCCAGGGCAGCTACAGGACAGGGTTATATACAGAGTAAAGCTCCCTCTACACCGTCCCCATCAAACACTCCCAGTGCAGGTACATTACGGGGTTAGATACAGAGTAAAACTTCCTCTACACTGTCCCCATCAAACACTCCCAGGACAGGTACAGCACGGTGTTAGATAAAGAGTAAATATCCTACTACACCGTCCCCATCAAACACTCCCAGGCCAGGTACAGCACGGGTTTATATACAGAATAAAGGTCACACTGCACTGTCATCATCAAACATTCCAGGGCAAGTACAGCACTGGGTTAGGTACAGAGTAAAGCTCCCCCTATACTGTCCCCATCACACACTCCCAGGACAGGTACAGCACAGGGTTAGATACAGAGTAAAGCTCCCTCGATACTGTCCCCATCAAACACTCCCATGACGGGAACAAGACAGGGGCAGATTCAGAGTAAAGCTACCTCTACACTTTCCGCATCAAACACTCCCAGGGCAGGAAAAGCACTGGGTTAGATACAGAGTAAAGCTCCCTCTACACTGTCTCCATCAAACACTCCCAGGTCCCCTACAGCACACGTTTAGATACAGTGTAAACCTCCCTCTATACTCTCCCCATCAAACACTCCCAGGAGTAGTACATCACGGGGTTAGATCCAGAGTAAAGCGGCCCCTACATTGTGGCAATCATACACTCCCAGGGCAGGTACAGCACGGGGTTAGATATAGAGTAAATTTCCCTCTAATCTGTCCCCATCAAACACTCCCAGGACAGGTACAGCACGGGGTTAGATACAGAGTAAAGCTCCCTCTACACTGTCCCCATCAAACTCTCCCAGTGCAGGTACATTACGATGTTAGATACAGAGTAAAACTTCCTCTACACTGTCCCCATCAAACACTCCCAGGACAGGTACAGCACGGTGTTAGATACAGAGTAAATCTCCCACTACACCATCCCCATCAAACAGTCCCAGGCCAGGTACAGCACGGGTTTAGATACAGAATTAAGGTCCCACTGCACTGTCATCATCAAACACTCCCAGGGCACGTACAGCACTGGGTTAGATACAGAGTAAAGCTCCCTCAATACTGTCCCCATCAAACACTCCCAGGACAGGTACAGCACAGGGTTTGATACAAGGTGAAGCTCCCTCTGCACAGTTCCCATAAAACACTCCCTGGACAGGGACAGAACAAGGTTAGATAAACAGTAAAGCTCCCTCTATACTGTCCCCATCAAACACTCCCAGGACAGGAACAGGACAGGGTTAGATACAGAGTAAAGCTCCCTCTACAGTGTCTCAATCAAACACTACCAGGTCCGCTACAGCACGGGGTTAGATACAGAGTAAAGCTCCCTCTACACCATCCCCATCAAACACTCCCAGTGCAGGTACATTACGGGGTTAGATACAGAATAAAACTTCCTCTACACTGTCCCCACCAAACACTCCCAGGACAGGTACAGCACGGTGTTAGATACAGAGTAAATCTCCCACTACACCGTCCCCATCAAACACTCCCAGGCCAGGTACAGCACGGGTTTATATACAGAATAAAGTTCACACTGCACTGTCATCATCCAACACTCCCAGGGCACGTACAGCACTAGGTTAGATAAAGAGTAAATCTCCCTCTATACTGTCCACATCAAACACTCCCAGGACAGGTACAGCACATGGTTAGATACAGAGCAAAGCTCCCTCTGCACTGTCCCCTTCAAACACTCCCTGGACAGGAACAGAACTGGGTAAGATACAGAGTAAAGCTCCCTCGATACTGGCCCCATCAAACACTCCTACGACGGGAACATGACAGGGTCAGATACAGAGAAAAGCTACCTCTACACTTTCCCCATCAAACACTCCCAGGGCAGGAAAAGCACTGGGTTAGATACAGAGTAAAGCTCCCTCTACACTGTCTCCATCAAACACTCCCAGGTCCCCTACAGCACAGGGTTAGATAAATTGTAAACTTAACTCTATACTCCCCCCATCAAACACTCCCAGGACTGGTACAGCACGGGGTTAGATACAGAGTAAAGCTGCCCCTACACTGTGGCCATCATACACTCCCAGGGCAGGTACAGCACGGGGTTAGATACAGAGTAAATTTCCCTCTAATCTGTCCCCATCAAACACTCCCAGGACAGGTACAGCACGGGGTTAGATACAGAGTAAAGCTCCCTCTACACTGTCCCCATCAAACTCTCCCAGGTCCGGTACAGCACAGGGTTAGATACACTGTAAACCTCCCTCTATACTCTCGCCATCAAACACTCCCAGGACTGGTACAGCACGGGGTTAGATACAGAGTAAAGCTCCCCCTACACTCTGCCCATCGTACACTCCGAGGGCAGGTACAGCACGGGGTTAGATACAGTCTAAATTTTCCTCTAAGCTGTCCCCATCAAACACTCCCAGGACTGGTGCAGCACAGAGTTAGATACAGAGTAAAGCTCAGTCTTCACTGTCCCCATCAAGCACTCACAGGGCAGGTACAGGACAGGGTTTGATACAGAGTAAAGCTTCCTCTACACTGTCCCCATCAAACTCTCGCAGGACAGGTACAGCACGGGGTTAGGTACAGAGTTAAACTTCCTCGATACTGTCCCCATCAAACACTCCCAGGACAGGTACAGCACGGGGTTAGATGCAGAGAAAATTTCCCTCTATAATGTATCCATCTAAAATTCCAAGTACAGGTACACCACAGGGTTAGATATAGAGTAAAGCTTCCTCGATACTGTACCCAACAAACACTCCCAGGACAGGTACAGCACGGTGTTAGATACAGAGTAAAGCTTCCTCGATACTGTCCCCATCAAACACTCCCAGAACAGGTACAGCACGGGGTTAGATGCAGAGAAAAGTTCCTTCGATAATGTATCCATCTAAAATTCCCAGTACAGGTACAGCACGGGGTTAGATACAGAGTAAAGCTCCCTCGATACTGTCCCATCATACACTCCCAGGACTGGTACAGCCCGGGATTAGAAACAGAGAAAAACTCCCTCTACACTGTCCCATCATACACTCCCACGGCAGTTACAGCACAGGGTTAGATACAGAGTAAATCTCCCAATAACCTGTCCCCATCTAAAACTCCCAGGACTGGTACTGCCCGGGGTAAGATTCAGAGTAAAGCTCCCTCTACACTGTCCCCATGAAGCACTCCCAGGGCAGCTACAGGACAGGGTTATATACAGAGTAAAGCTCCCTCTACACCGTCCCCATCAAACACTCCCAGTGCAGGTACATTACGGGGTTAGATACAGAGTAAAACTTCCTCTACACTGTCCCCATCAAACACTCCCAGGACAGGTACAGCACGGTGTTAGATAAAGAGTAAATATCCTACTACACCGTCCCCATCAAACACTCCCAGGCCAGGTACAGCACGGGTTTATATACAGAATAAAGGTCACACTGCACTGTCATCATCAAACATTCCAGGGCAAGTACAGCACTGGGTTAGGTACAGAGTAAAGCTCCCCCTATACTGTCCCCATCACACACTCCCAGGACAGGTACAGCACAGGGTTAGATACAGAGTAAAGCTCCCTCGATACTGTCCCCATCAAACACTCCCATGACGGGAACAAGACAGGGGCAGATTCAGAGTAAAGCTACCTCTACACTTTCCGCATCAAACACTCCCAGGGCAGGAAAAGCACTGGGTTAGATACAGAGTAAAGCTCCCTCTACACTGTCTCCATCAAACACTCCCAGGTCCCCTACAGCACACGTTTAGATACAGTGTAAACCTCCCTCTATACTCTCCCCATCAAACACTCCCAGGAGTAGTACATCACGGGGTTAGATCCAGAGTAAAGCGGCCCCTACATTGTGGCAATCATACACTCCCAGGGCAGGTACAGCACGGGGTTAGATATAGAGTAAATTTCCCTCTAATCTGTCCCCATCAAACACTCCCAGGACAGGTACAGCACGGGGTTAGATACAGAGTAAAGCTCCCTCTACACTGTCCCCATCAAACTCTCCCAGTGCAGGTACATTACGATGTTAGATACAGAGTAAAACTTCCTCTACACTGTCCCCATCAAACACTCCCAGGACAGGTACAGCACGGTGTTAGATACAGAGTAAATCTCCCACTACACCATCCCCATCAAACAGTCCCAGGCCAGGTACAGCACGGGTTTAGATACAGAATTAAGGTCCCACTGCACTGTCATCATCAAACACTCCCAGGGCACGTACAGCACTGGGTTAGATACAGAGTAAAGCTCCCTCAATACTGTCCCCATCAAACACTCCCAGGACAGGTACAGCACAGGGTTTGATACAAGGTGAAGCTCCCTCTGCACAGTTCCCATAAAACACTCCCTGGACAGGGACAGAACAAGGTTAGATAAACAGTAAAGCTCCCTCTATACTGTCCCCATCAAACACTCCCAGGACAGGAACAGGACAGGGTTAGATACAGAGTAAAGCTCCCTCTACAGTGTCTCAATCAAACACTACCAGGTCCGCTACAGCACGGGGTTAGATACAGAGTAAAGCTCCCTCTACACCATCCCCATCAAACACTCCCAGTGCAGGTACATTACGGGGTTAGATACAGAATAAAACTTCCTCTACACTGTCCCCACCAAACACTCCCAGGACAGGTACAGCACGGTGTTAGATACAGAGTAAATCTCCCACTACACCGTCCCCATCAAACACTCCCAGGCCAGGTACAGCACGGGTTTATATACAGAATAAAGTTCACACTGCACTGTCATCATCAAACACTCCCAGGGCACGTACAGCACTAGGTTAGATAAAGATTAAAGCTCCCTCTATACTGTCCCCATCAAACACTCCCAGGACAGGTACAGCACAGGGTTAGATACAGAGCAAAGCTCCCTCTGCACTGTCCCCTTCAAACACTCCCTGGACAGGAACAGAACTGGGTAAGATACAGAGTAAAGCTCCCTCGATACTGGCCCCATCAAACACTCCCACGACGGGAACATGACAGGGTCAGATACAGAGAAAAGCTTCCTCTACACTTTCCCCATCAAACACTCCCAGGGCAGGAAAAGCACTGGGTGAGATACTGAGTAAAGCACCCTCTACACTGTCTCCATCAAACACTCCCAGGTCCCCTACAGCACAGGGTTAGATACAGTGTATACCTCCCTCAATACTCTCCCCATCAAACACTCCCAGGACTGGTACAGCACGGGGTTAGATACAGAGTAAAGCTCCCCCTACACTGTGCCCATCGTACACTCCCAGGGCAGGTACAGCACGGGTTTAGATACAGTGTAAAACTCCCTCTATACTCTCCCCATCTAACACTCCCAGGACTGGTACAGCATGGGGTTAGATAGAGAGTAAAGCTCCCTCTACACTATCGCCATCAAACACTCCCAGGACTGGTACAGCACGGGGTTAGATTCAGAGTAAAGCTCCCTCTATACTGTCCCCATCAAACACTCCCAGGACTGGTACAGCACGGGGATAGATACAGAGTAAAGCTCCCCCTACACTGTGCCCATCGTGCACTCCCAGGGCAGGTACAGCACGGGGTTGGATACAGTCTAAATTTCCCTCTAAGCTGTCCCCATCAAACACTCCCAGGACTGGTGCAGCACGGGGTTAGATACAGAGTAAAGCTCCCTCGATACTGTACCCATCCAACACTCCCAGGACTAGTACAGCCCGGTGTTAGAAACAGAGAAAATCTCCCCCTACACTGTGCCCATCATACACTCCCACGGCAGTTACAGCACAGGGTTAGATACAGAGTAAATCTCCCTCTAACCTGTCCCATTCTAAAACTCCCAGGACTGGTACTGCCCGGTGTAACATTCAGAGTAATGCTCCCTCTACACAGTCCCCATGAAGCACTCCCAGGGCAGGTACAGGACAGGGTTATATACAGAGCAAAGCTCATTCTAAACTGTCCCCATCAAACCCTCCCAGTACAGGTACAGCACGGGGTTAGATACAGAGTAAAGCTCCCTCTACACCGTCCCCATCAAACACTCCCAGTGCAGGTACATTACGGGGTTAGATACAGAGTAAAACTTCCTCTACACTGTCCCCATCAAACACTCCCAGGACAGGTACAGCACGGTGTGTGATACAGAGTAAATCTCCCACTACACCGTCCCCATCAAACACTCCCAGGCCAGGTACAGCAATGGTTTAGATACAGAATAATTGTCCCTCTATACTGTCCCCATAAAACACTCCCAGGACAGGTACAGCACAGGGTTTGATACAAGGTAAAGCTCCCTCTGCATTGTTCCCATAAAACACACCCTGGACAGGAACAGAACAGGGTTAGGTACAGATTAAAGCTCCCTCTATACTGTCCCCATCAAACACTCCCAGGACAGGAACAGGACAGGGTTAGATACAGAGTAAAGCTACCTCTACACTTTCCCCATCAAACACTCCCAGGGCAGGAAAAGCATTGTGTTAGATACAGAGTAAAGCTCCCTCTACACTGTCTCCATCAAACACTCCCAGGCCCCCTACAGCACACGGTTAGATACAGTGTAAATCTCCCTCTATACTCTCCCCATCAAACACTCACAGGACTGGCACAGCACGGGGTTAGATACAGAGAAAATCTCCCTCTAACCTGTCCGCATCAAACACTCCCAGGACTGGTACTGCCCGGGGTAAGATTCAGAGTAAAGCTCCCTCTACACTGTCCCCATGAAGCACTCCCAGGGCAGGTACAGGACAGGTTTATATACAGAGTAAAGCTCCCTCTAAACTGTCTCCATCAAACACTCCCAGGCCCCCTACAGCACAGGGTTAGATACAGTGTAAATCTCCCTCTATACTCTCCCCATCAAACACTCACAGGACTGGCACAGCACGGGGTTAGATACAGAGAAAATCTCCCTCTAACCTGTCCGCATCAAACACTCCCAGGACTGGTACTGCCCGGGGTAAGATTCAGAGTAAAGCTCCCTCTACACTGTCCCCATGAAGCACTCCCAGGGCAGGTACAGGACAGGTTTATATACAGAGTAAAGCTCCCTCTAAACTGTCCCCTTCAAACCCACCCTGGACAGGTACAGCACGGGGTTAGATACAGAGTAAAGCTCCCTTTACACGGTCCCCATCAAACACTCCCAGTGCCGGTACATTAGGGGGTTAGATACAGAGTAAAACTTCCTCTACACTGTCCCCATCAAACAATCCCAGGACAGGTACAGCACGGTGTTAGATACAGAGTAAATCTCCCACTACACCGTCCCCATCAAACACCTCCAGGCCAGGTACAGCACGGGTTTATATACAGAATAAAGGTCCCACTGCACTGTCATCATCAAACACTCCCAGGGCAAGTACAGCACTGGGTTAGATACAGAGTAAAGATCCATCTAAACTGTCCTCATCAAACACTCCCTGGACAGGAACAGAACAGGGTTAGATACAGAGTAAAGCTCCATCTAAACTGTCCCCATCAAACACTCCCTGGACAGGAACAGAACAGGGTTAGATACAGAGTAAAGCTCCCTCTACACTGTCTCCATCAAACTCTCCCAGGACAGGGTTAGATACAGAATAAAGCTCCCTCTATACTGTCCCCATCAAACACTCCCAGGACAGGAACAGGACAGGGTTAGATACAGAGTAAAGCTACCTCTACACTTTCCCCATCAAACACTCCCAGGACTGCTACAGCACAGGGTTAGATTCAGAGTAAATCTCCCTCTATGCCGTCCCCATCAAACACTCCCTGGGCAGGTAAAGCACAGGGTTAGATAAAGAGTAATGCTTCCTCTACACTGTTCCTATCAAACACTCCCAGGACTTTTACAGCACTTGGTTAGATACAGAGTTTAGCTCCCTCTACACTGTCCCCATCAAACACTCCCAGGACAGGTACAGTGATGACCCCCGTCCCCTTCAGAACCTCAGAAAGACTGAGCGCTTTGCAGTGAATGAATGAATCTTTAAAATGCTCTCATTGTTAGTGAGTCACTTGCTTCACTGTCCCTGGATTCATTTTCGCAATTCGGCCATTTCTGAAAGATGTGTCTGGGAGCTGGGCAGAGTCTACACATTGGAGACCCCCAGATCCTGTGTCTATTCACACCCCCTCCTCTTGTTTTGCTACCTCAGCCCCTCTGTTTCAAACCTCTTTCCAGACATTATGGCAAACTTGTGGCATTCTAAACTATTATCTTAAATTGTTAATAAATACTGAGAAACAGACACAGACACGGGCTTTGCAGCAGCAGAAAGAGTGTGAATCATTCTATCCCGGGGGTTTTTACTTCCAGATTCAGTTTTAGAAAATTCAGAATTCAAATTCACAGCAGCAAAGTGTGGGAGTGAACGCCCCGATCCTTCAATATTCCAGGGAATACACAGGGAAGTCATGTCTCCATACCTGCGTCTCTGTCACGTTTAAAATATTAATATTACATGAGTCAACTCTGTCCTAAGTGTCCCATTGCTGTGGGGACATATAATGGCCACTGTGAACAAACCTAAAATGGCTGCCTGGTGTTTGTAGACTACATTCTCAGAGGAAGAGAGGTAGGGAGAGAGGGATAGAGAGCTGGGTAAGCGAGTGAGATAGAGAGAGGAGATCAAGCGATAAAAAAGGGATGAGTTGAGAGAGAGAGATGAAGAGAGGGGAGCGAGTGTAGGGTAAAGATATGGGGTGAGAGTGAGAAACGGAGAAATGTATAGAGTGGCAGAGAGATGGGGTGGGAGAGGGAGAGAAGGAACGAGACAGGATGAGAGAAAGAGAAAGTGTAGTGCGAAACTGAAAATATTCAAAAATGTGTTAACATTATTAAGTGTAAAGGACAATATCCTGTGAGACATCCCTTCTCCATCTTAAAATTGGCGGGAGAGCCTTTAACCAACTTTAAAATGGGGGGAGACCCCTTCCTCAACTTGTGATGTGGAAGTGCTGGAATCTAATCGAGGGGTTCGGGGTGGTTTATATATAGAATAACAGATACCCGGGAGTGAGTTTATGGACTGGAATCTAATCGAGGGGTTCGGGGTGGTTAAAATAGAGAATAACAGATACTCGGGAGTGAGTTTATGGACTGGAATCTAATCGAGGGGTTCGGGGTGGTTTATATACAGAATAACAGATACCCGGGAGTGAGTTACAGACTGGAATCTAATCGAGGGGTTTGGTGGGTTTATATATAGAGTAACAGATACCCGGGAGTGAGTTACAGACTGGAATCTAATCGAGGGGTTCGGGGTGGTTTATATACAGAATAACAAATACCCGGGAGTGAGTTACAGACTGGAATCTAATCGAGAGATTCGGGGTGGATTATATATAGAATAACAGATACCCGGGAGTGATTTACAGACTGGAATCTAATCGAGGGGTTCAGGGGGGTTATATTTAGAATAACAGATACCTGGGAGTGAGTTACAGACTGGAATCAAATCGAGGGGTTTGAGGGATTTATATATAGAATAACAGATACCCGAGAGTGAGTTACAGACTGGAATCTAATCGAGGTCTTTGGGGAATTTATATATAGAATAACAGATACCCGGGAGTGAGTTACAGACTGGAAACAAATCGATGGGTTCGGGGTGTTTATATATAAATCATATGAATATAATATATATAGATTAACAGAAGACCGGGAATGAGTAACATACTGAAATCTAGTCGAGCGGTTTGGGACATTTATATACAGAATAACAGTTAGACGGAAATGAGTTACAGACTGGAATCTAATCGAGGGGTTTGGGGTGGTCTTTATATAGAATAACAGATTCCCGGGAGTGAGTTACATGTTGGAATCTTATCGAGGAGTTCGGGGTGGTTTATATATAGAATAACAGATACCCGAGATTGAGTTACAGACTGGAATCTAACGGAGGGGTTTGGGTTTGTTTATATATAGAATAACAGACACCCGGCAGTGAGTTTCAGACAGGAATCTAACGGAGGGGTTTGGGGTGGTTTATATATAGAATAACAGACACCCGGCAGTGAATTTCAGACAGGAATCTAACGGAGGGGTTAAGGTTGGTTTATATATAGAATAACAGACACCCGGCAGTGAGTTACAGGCAGGAATCTAACGGAGGGGTTTGGGGTGGTTTATATATAGATTAACAGATGCCCGGGAGTGAGTTACGGGCTGAAATTTAATCGAGGGGTTCGGGGTGGTTTATATATAAATCATGTAGATATAATATATATCGAATAAAAGATATCCGGGAGTGAGTTAAAGAACGGAATCTCATCGAGGGGAATGAGGGCTTTATATATAGAATAATAGATATGGGAGAGAGTTACAGACTGGAATCTAATTGAAGGGTGCAGTGGTTTTATATACAGAATAATAGATACCCGGGAGTGAGTTACAGACTGGAATCTAATCGAGGGATTCAGGGCGTTTATATATAGAAAAATCGATACCCGGGAGTGAGTTACAGACAGGAATCTAATCGAGTGCTTCCGGGGGTTTATACATAGAATCATAGATACCCGGGATTGAGTTACAGGCTGGAATTTAATTAAGGGGTGCAGGGGGTTTATATATAGAATAATCGATGCCCGGGATTGAGTTACAGACTCGAATCTAATCGAAGGGATCAGGGGGTTTATATATAGAATAATCGATACCCGGGATTGAGTTACAGACTGGAATCTAATCGAGGGGTTCAGGGGGTTTATATATAGAATAATAAATACCTGGGATTGAGTTACAGACTGCAATCTAATCGAGGGGTTCAGTGGGTTATATATAGAATAATAGATAGCCGGGAGTGAGTTACAGACTGGAATCTAATTGAGGGGTGCAGAGGGTTTATATAGAGAATAATAGATACCCGGGATTGAGTTACAGACTGGAATCAAGAACAGTTGAAAATATCATTTTTCTTGTGATGTGCTGAAGTGCAGGTTACAGAGGCTGATTCATGGAATGGGTAGTGTGAGTTTTTAAGCAGCTTTATCCCAAATATCAAATTTAATTTCTCATTGGACCTGTTTGATGTTTTATTAGTCTTGACACAAATGGATAGGGACTCTTTGGACCTTCACTGTTTGCAGCTTTTCACCATTTATAATGTAACCTGTTCCATCCTTTTTAAAGTGGGCAGCCACACATTTGCTTATAATGAAATCCTTCTTTCACTATTTCACTCATTCACTTAAGGTGTACATATCTCTTTGGAATTTGAAGTGCAGGTTACAGATTGGATTGGAACTTTCTGCTTTAAGAATCATTAACCAAGTTTCACACAGTTAAACATCAAAACTGACATTCTGAAACAGGAGAGGGCCCCACAACTTCAATTCTGTTATTCTCTAGCACCTCATGATCTGTATCTTACAATATGTCCGCCCCCTTCATGTCTCTGAAGACTTGAGAAATGTTTCAGACATTGGGGAAAAATTTCTGTCAATCGAGATATTTCCTTTGAAGCATTTCATTGTCTTGGGACATTTACAGTAAACGGCTCCTTCAAAGGACATCATTAAAATTCACTCTTTAATCATCCAAATCCTTTTGCCCACTCAGACTCCCTGGCCCTACATCCTATTGTTTCAAAGCTAACTTACATTTCACAATGTAGGAATGTGTGAATGCAAACACTTTCTTCACACGTTGCCACAATACTAAGGCTCACACTATTCAGGGTGAAATTTTCAAGACAACATTCATCAACTGAGAGATTTGCAGCTCCAGCTAATTGTAGATTTTTATTTTTAATTTTGGGATAACAGGACTGAAATTGTACGGCATCCCAGTGTGAGATTTAAACTCCTGTTTATTTCAATCTTTAGCTCAGGAATTCACTTTAAAACATGCAGAGAATTGAAACCTTCCTCATACAGTTGCCTGTTTGTTCCAGTGTTGGTATATTCCCTCTTTCTCTTGCGTTTTCACTTGTCTGAAGAAATTGAATTGTTGACATTGGATAATCATCCCTTTCCCATGAAAATGTAAACTGCTGGGAAACTGCAACAGACACAATCTTATGCAGTGATCAAAATCCTGCACCTTTATTCATCAATCGCATTTCCTATCTCTGTAGAAACTCCCTTCCACTGACAGATTCTGAGATCCATACTCAATCTCAAAAACCACCACAGAAAAGTGACTGCTTATTTTAAACAGTGAATCTGAACTATTTGAAGTTCTGACTCAGTCACAGAATCGCAGAAATTTTGACTCTGTGGGATGAAAATTATCAGAATAATTTTGCAACATACAGGTAACCTGTAGTGACAGGAGGATACTTGTCTGTTCAAAAGGGATTCGATAAGATGCCTCATAAAGCTTGTTACTCAGGACAAGAGCTCATACATTCCCCTAATCTCCCCACACAGTTCCTCTCAGGATTTGACAATTTGATCAAGTCACCCCTGATGCTACTAAATTTCAGGGAATACAACCCGACTTTGTGCAATCTCACTTTGCAATTTAACCCTTGGAATCCAGGTCTCATTCTGGCAAAGCTGTGATGCACTCAAACTGTCTAAACTGTACCTGGAGTGTCGGATTAACCCGGGCCACTCACATATACCCAGGTCAGGTTGAAGACTCACCTGTCTCACTCGCTGAGACGCTCCTGTATCACTGGCCTTATTGTTGTCAGATGCCGCGTTGGGAGCAGGACAGGTAGACGGGATTAGGATGACTGCTCATGTGGAGGGTAAACACGAGGAATCTATCAGAGAATCAGAACAGACCAGGGAGAATCAAACAAGGAAACTGATGTTCAATTTATTAGGCCTGATTTTTGGATTGTTTTTGTTTTGGGCGAGAATGTTGCAAAAAACACTCCCAGAAAGGATGCAACAGGGGCTAGATACAGAGTAAAGCTCCCTCGATACTTTCCCCATCAAACACTCACTGGACAGGAACAGAACAGGGTTAGATACAGAGTAAAGCTCCCTCGATACTGTCCCCATCAAACACTCCCAGGAAGGGAACAGGACAGGGTCAGATACAGAGTAAAGCTACCTCTACACATTCCCCAACAAAAACTCCCAGGACAGGAACAGGACAGGGTTAGATACAGAGTAAAGCTACCTCTACACTTTCCCCATCAAAAACTCCCAGGGCAGGAAAAGCACTGGGTTAGATACAGAGTAAAGCTCCCTCTACACTGTCTCCATCAAACACTCCCAGGTCCCCTACAGCACAGGGTTAGATACAGTGTAAACCTCCCACTATACTCTCCCCATCCAACACTCCCAGGGCAGGTACAGCACGGGTTTAGATACCGAGTAAAGCGCCCCCTACACTGTGCCCAACATAGACACACAGGGCAGGTACAGCACGGGGTTAGATGCAGAGAAAATTTCCCACTAATCTGTGCCCATCAAACACTCCCAGGACAGGTACAGCACAGGGTTAGATACAGAGTAAAGCTCCCTCTATACTCACCCCATCAAACACTCCCAGGACTGGTACAGCAAGGGGTTAGATACAGAGTCAAGCTCCCTCTACACTATCGCCATCAAACACTCCCAGGACTGGTACAGCACGGGGTTAGATACAGAGTAAAGCTCCCTCTATACTGTCCCCATCAAACACTCCCAGGACTGGTGCAGCACAGAGTTAGATACAGAGTAAAGCTCAGTCTACACTGTCCCCAACAAGCACTCACAGGGCAGGTACTGGACAGAGTTAGATGCAGAGTAAATCTACCTCTACACCGTCCCCATCAAAAACTCCCAGGGCAGATAAAGTAGATGGTTTGATACAGAGTAAAGCTTCCTCTACACTGTCCCCATTGAACACTCCCAGGACAGGTACAGCACGGGGTGAGATGCAGAGAAAATTTCCCTCTATAATGTTATCATCTAAAATTCCCAGTACAGGTACACCACAGGGTTAGATACAGAGTAAAACTCCCTCGACACTGTACCCATCAAACACTCCCAGGACAGGTACAGCACGGGGTTTGATGCAGAGAAAAGTTCCTTCGATAATGTACCCATCAAACACTCCCAGGACTAGTACAGCCCGGGGTTAGAAACAGAGAAAAACTCCCCCTACACTGTGCCCATCATGCACTCCCACGGCAGTTACAGCACAGGGTTAGATACAGAGTAAATCTCCCTTTAACCTGTCCCCATCAAAAACTCCCAGGACTGGTACTGCCCGGGGTAAGATTCAGAGTAAAGCTCCCTCTACACAGTCCCCATGAAGCACTCCCAGGGCAGCTACGGGACAGGGTTATATACAGAGTAAAGCTCACTCTAAACTGTCCCCATCAAACCCTCCCAGGACAGGTACAGCACGGGGTTAGATAGAGAGTAAAGCTCCCTCTACACCATCCCCATCAAACACTCACAGTGCAGTTACATTACGGGGTTACATACAGAGTAAAACTTCCTCTACACTGTCCCCATCAAACACTCCCAGGACAGGTACAGCAAGGTGTTAGATACAAAGTAAATATCCCACTACACCGTTCCCATCAAAAACTCCCAGGCCTGTTACAGCACGGATTTAGATACTGAATAAAGGTCCCACTGCACTGTCATCATCAAACACTCCCAGGGCACGTACAGCACTGGGTTAGATACAGAGTAAAGCTCCCTCAATACTGTTCCCATAAAACACTCCCTGGACAAGAACAGAAGAGGGTTAGATACAGAGTAAAGCTCCCTCTACACTTTCCCCATGAAACACTCCCAGGGCAGGAAAAGCATCGGGTTAGATACAGAGTAAAGCTCCCTCTACACTGTCTCCATCAAACACTACCAGGTCCGCTACAGCACAGGGTTAGATACAGGGTAAACCTCCATCTATACTCTCCCCATCAAACTCTCACAAGACTGGTACAGCACGGGGTTAGATACAGTGTAAAGCTCTCTCTGAACTTCCCCATCAAACCCTCCCAGGACAGGTACAGCACGGGGTTAGATACAGAGTAAAGCTCCCTCTACACCATCCCCATCAAACACTCCCAGTGCAGGTACATCACGGGGTTAGATACAGAGTAAAACTTCCTCTACACTGTCCCCATCAAACACTCCCAGGACAGGTACAGCACGGTGTTAGATACAGAGTAAATCTCCCACTATACCGTCCCCATCAAACACTCCCAGGCCAGGTACAGCACGGGTTTATATACAGAATAAAGGTCATACTGCACTGTCATCATCAAACACTCCCAGGGCTAGTACAGCACTGGGTTACATACAGAGTAAAGGTAGCTCTATACTGTCCCCATCAAACACTCCCAGGACAGGTACAGCACAGGGTTAGATACAGAGTAAAGCTCCCTCTGCACTGTCCCCTTCAAACACTCCCTGGACAGGAACAGAACTGGTTTAGATACAGAGTAAAGCTCCCTCTATACTGTCCCCATCAAACACTCCCACGACGGGAACAAGACAGGGTCAGATACAGTGTAAAGCTACCTCTACACTTTCCCCATCAAACACTCCCAGGGCAGGAAATGCACTGGGTTAGATACAGAGTAAAGCTCCCTCTACACTGACTCCATCAAACAATCCCAGGTCCCCTACAGCACAGGGTTAGATACAGTGTAAACCTCCCTCTACACTCTCTCCATCAAACACTCCCAGGACTGGTACAGCACGGGGTTTAGATACCGAGTAAATTTCCCTCTAATCTGTCCACATCAAAAACTCCCAGGACATGTACAGCACGCGGTTAGATACAAAGTAAAGCTCCCTCTACACTGTCCCCATCAAACACTCCCAGGTCCGGTACAGCACAGGGTTAGATACAGTGTAAAACACCCTCTATACTTTCCCCATCAAACACTCCCAGGACTGTTACAGCAAGGGGTTAGATACAGAGTAAAGCTCCCTCTACACTATCGCCATCAAACACTCCCAGGACTGGTACAGCACGGGGTTAGATACAGAGTAAAGCTCCCGCTATACTGTCCCCATCAAACACTCCCAGGACTGGTACAGCACGGGGTTAGATACAGAGTAAAGCTCCCCCCACACTGTGCCCATCGTACACTCCCAGGGAATGTACAGCACGGGGTTAGATATTGTCTAAATTTCCCTCTAAGCTGTCCCCATCAAACACTCCCAGGACTGGTGCAGCACAGAGTTAGATACAGAGTAAAGCTCAGTCTTCACTGTCCCCATCAAGCACTCACAGGGCAGGTACAGGACAGAGTTAGATGCAGAGTAAATCTACCTTACACCGTCCCCATCAAACAATCCCAGGGCAGATACAGTAGAGGGTTTGATACAGAGTAAAGCTTTCTCTACACTGTCCCCATCAAACTCTCCCAGGACAGGTACAGCACGGGGTTAGGTACAGAGTTAAACTTCCTCGATACTGTCACCATCAAACACTCCCAGGACAGGTACAGCACGGTGTTAGATGCAGAGAAAATTTCACTCTATAATGTATCCATCTAAAATTCCCAGTACAGGTACAGCACAGGGTTAGATACAGAGTGAAGCTCCCTCTACACCGTCCCCATCAAACACTCACATTGCAGGTACATTACGGGGTAAGATACAGAGTAAAACTTCCTCTGCACTGTCCCCATCAAACACTCCCAGGTCTGGTACAGCAAGGGGTTAGATACAGAGTAAAGCTCCCTCGATATTTTGCCCATCAAACACTCCCAGGACTCGTACAGCTCGGGGTCAGAAACAGAGAAAAACTCCCCCTACACTGTGCCCATCATACACTCCCACGGCAGTTAAAGCACAGGGTTAGATACAGAGAAAACCTCCCTTTAACCTGTCCCCATCTAAAACTCCCAGGACTGGTACTGCCCGGGGTAAGATTCAGATTAAAGCTCCCTCTACACAGTCCCCATGAAGCATTCCCAGGGCAGCTACAGGACAAGGTTATATACTGAGTAAAGCTCACTCTAAACTGTCCCCATCAAACCCTCCCAGGACAGGTACAGCACGGGGTTAGATACAGAGTAAAGCTCCCTCTACACCATCCCCATCAAACACTCCCAGGCCAGGTACAGCACTGGTTTATATACAGAATAAAGGTCACACTGCACTGTCATCATCAACCACTCCCAGGGCAAGTACAGCACTGGGTTAGATACAGAGTAAATCTAGCTCTATACTGTCCCCATCAAACACTCCCAGGACAGGTACAGCACAGGGTTAATTACAGAGTAAAGCTCCCTCTGCACTGTCCCCTTCAAACACTCCCTGGACAGGAACAGAACTGGGATAGATACAGAGTAAGGCTCCCTCGATACTGTCCCCATCAAACACTCCCACGACGGGAACAAGACAGGGTCAGATACAGAGTAAAGCTACCTCTTCACTTTCTCCATCAAACACTCCCAGGGCAGGAAAAGCACTGGGTTAGATACAGAGTTAAGCTCCCTCTACACTGTCTACATCAAACACTCCCAGGTCCCTACAGCACAGGGTTAGATACAGTGTAAACCTCCCACTATACTCTCCCCATCAAACACTCCCAGGACTGGTACAGCACGGGGTTAGATACAGAGTAAAGCTGCCCCTACACTGTGGCCATCATACACTCCAAGGGCAGGTACAGCACGGGGTTAGATACAGAGTAAATTTCCCTCTAATCTGTCCCCATCAAACACTCTCAGGACAGGTACAGCACGGGGTTAGATACAGAGTAAAGCTCCCTCTACACTGTCCCCATCAAACTCTCCCAATTCAGGTACAGCACAGGGTTAGATACAGTGTAAACCTCCCTCTATACTCTCCACATCAAACACTCCCACGACAGGTACAGCAAGGGGTTAGATACAGAGTCAAGCTCCCTCTACACTATCGCCATCAAATACTCCCAGGACTGGTACAGCACGGGGTTAGATTCAGAGTAAAGCTCCCTCTACACTGTCCCCATCAAACACTCCCAGGACTGGTAAAGCACAGGGTTAGATACAGAGTAAAGCTCCCCCTACACTGTGCCCATCGTACACTCCCAGGGCAGGTACAGCACGGGGTTAGATACAGTCTAAATTTCCCTCTAAGCTCTCCCCATCAAACACTCCCAGGACTGGTGCAGCACAGAGTAAGATACAGAGTAAAGCTCAGTCTTCACTGTGCCCATCAAGCACTCACAGGGCAGGTACAGGACAGGGTTAGATACAGAGTAAATCTTCCTCTACACTGTCCCCAGCAAACTCTCCCAGGACAGGCACAGCACGGGGTTAGGTACAGAGTTAAACTTCCTCGATACTGTCCCCATCAAACACTCCCAGGACAGGTACAGCACGGGGTTAGATGCAGAGAAAATTTCCCTCTATAATGTATCCATCTAAAATTCCCAGTACAGGTACAGCACGGGGTAAGATACAGAGTAAAGCTCCCTCGATACTTTACCCAAAAATACACTCCCAGGACTAGTACAGCCCGGTGTTAGAAACAGAGAAAAACTCCCCCTACACTGTGCCCATCATACACTCCCAGGGCAGTTACAGCACAGGGTTAGATACAGAGTAAATCTCCCTTTAACCTGTCCCCATCTAAAACTCCCAGGACTGGTACTGCCCGGGGTAAGATTCAGAGTAAAGCTCCCTCTACACCCTCCCCATCAAATACTCCCAGGGCAGGTACAGTACAGGGTTTGATACTGAGTAAAGCTTCCTCTACACTGTCCCCATCAAACACTCCCAGGACAGGTACAGCACGGGGTTAGATACAGAGTAAATCTCCCTCGATACTGTCCCCATCAAACACTCCCTGGACAGGTACAGCAAGGGGTTAGATGCAGAGAAAAGTTCCCTCGATAATGTATCCATCTAAAATTCCCAGTACGGGTACAGCACGGGGTTAGATGCAGAGAAAATTTCCCTCTATAATGTATCCATCTATAATTCCCAGTGCAGGTACATTACGGGGTTAGATACAGAGTAAAACTTCCTCTAAACTGTCCCCATCAAACACTCCCAGGACTAGTAGAGCCCGGGGTTAGAAACAGAGAAAAACTCCCCCTACACTGTGCCCATCATACACTCCCACGGCAGTTACAGCACAGGGTTAGATACAGAGTAAATCTCCGTTTAACCTGTCCCCATCTAAAACTCCCAGGACTGGTACTGCCCGGTTTAAGATTCAGAGTAAAGCTCCCTCTACACAGTCCCCATGAAGCACTCCCAGGGCAGCTACAGGACAGGGTTATATACAGAGTAAAGCTCCCTCTAAACTGTCCCCATCAAACCCTCCCAGGACAGGTACAGCACGGGGTTAGATACAGAGTAAAGCTCCCTCTACACCGTCCCCATCAAACACTCCCAGGCCAGGTACATTACGGGATTAGATACAGAGTAAATTTCCCACTACACCGTCCCCATCAAACACTCCCAGGCCAGGTACAGCACGGGTTTAGATACAGAATAAAGATCCCACTGCACTTTCATCATCAAACACTCCCAGGGCACGTACAGCACTGGGTTAGCTACAGAGTAAAGCTCCCTCAATACTGTGCCCATCAAACACTCCCAGGACAGGTACAGCACACGGTTTGATACAAGGTGAAGCTCCCTCTGCACTGCTCCCATAAAACACTCCCTGGACAGGAACAGAACAGGGTTAGATACAGAGTAAAGCTCCCTCTATACTGTCCCCATCAAACTCTCCCAGGACAGGAACAGGACAGGGTTAGATACAGACTAAAGCACATTCTACACTGTCTCCATCAAACACTACCAGGTCCGCTACAGCACAGGGTTAGATACAGGGTAAACCTCCATCTATACTCTCCCCATCAAACTCTCACAGGACTGGTACAGCACGGGGTTAGATACAGAGTAAAGCTCCCTCTAAACTTCCCCATCAAACCCTCCCACGACAGGTACAGCACAGGGTTAGATACAGAGTAAAGCTCCCTCTACACGATCCCCATCAAACACTCCCAGTGCAGGTACAGCACGGGTTTATATACAGAATAATGGTCACACTGCACTGTCATCATCATACACTCCCAGGGCAAGTACAGCACTGGGTTAGATACAGAGTAAAGCTAGCTCTATACGGACCCCATCAAACACTCCCAGGACAGGTACAGCACAGGGTTAAATACAGAGTAAAGCTCCCTCTGCACTGTCCCCTTAAAACACTCCCTGGACAGGAACAGAACTGGGTTAGATACAGAGTAAAGCTCCCTCGATACTGTCCCCATCAAACACTCCCACGACGGGAACAAGACAGGGTCAGATACAGAGTAAAGCTACCTCTTCACTTTCCCCATCAAACACTCCCAGGGGAGGAAAAGCACAGGGTTAGATACAGAGTAAATCTCCCTCTACACTGTCTAAATCAAACACTCCCAGGTCCCCTACAGCAAAGGGTTAGATACAGTGTAAAGCTCCCTCTATACTCTCCCCAGCAAACACTCCCAGGACTGGTACAGCACGGGGTTAGATACAGAGTAAAGCTGCCCCTACACTGTGGCCATCATACACTCCCAGGGCAGGTACAGCACGGGGTTAGATACAGAGTAAATTTCACTCTAATCTGTCCCCATCAATCACTCTCAGGACAGGTACAGCATGGGGTTTGATACAGAGTAAAGCTCCCCCTACACTGTCCCCATCAAACTCTCCCAAGTCCGGTACAGCACAGGGTTAGATACAGTGTAAACCTCCCTCTATACTCTCCCCATCAAACACTCCCAGGACTGGTACAGCAAGGGGTTAGATACAGAGTCAAGTTCCGTCTACACTATCGCCATCAAACACTCCCAGGACTGGTACAGCACGGGGTTAGATACAGAGTAAAGCTCCCTCTACACTGTCCCCATCAAACACTCCCAGGACTGGTACAACACGGGGTTAGATACAGAGTAAAGCTCCCCCTACACTGTGCCCAACGTACACTCCCAGGGCAGGTACAGCACGGGGTTAGATACAGTCTAAATTTCCCTCTAAGCTCTCCCCATCAAACACTCCCAGGACTGGTGCAGCACAGAGTTAGATACAGAGTAAAGCTCAGTCTTCACTGTGCCCATCAAGCACTCACAGGGCAGGTACAGGACAGGGTTTGATACAGAGTAAAGCTTCCTCTACACTGTCCCCAGCAAACTCTCCCAGGACAGGTACAGCACGGGGTTAGGTGCAGAGTTAAACTTCCTCGATACTGTCCCCATCAAACACTCCCAGGACAGGTACAGCACGGGGTTAGATGCAGAGAAAATTTCCCTCTATAATGTATCCATCTAATATTCCCAGTACAGGTACACCACAGTGTTAGATACAGACTAAAGCTCCCTCGATACTGTACCCATCAAACACTCCCAGGACAGGTACAGCACGGGGTTAGATACAGAGTAAAGCTCCCTCGATACTGTCCCCATCAAACACTCCCAGGACAGTTACAGCACCGTGTTAGATGCAGAGAAAAGTTCCTTCGATAATGTATCCATCTAAAATTCCCAGTACAGGTACAGCACGGGGCTAGACACAGAGTAAAGCTCCCTCGATACTGTACCCATCAAACACTCCCAGGTCTAGTACAGCCCGGGGTTAGAAACAGAGAAAAACTCCCCCTACACTGTGCCCATCATACACTCCCTTGGCAGTTACAGCACAGGGTTAGATAGAGAGTAAATCTCCCTTAAACCTGTCCCCATCTAAAACTCCCAGGACTGGTACTGCCCGGGGTAGGATTCAGAGTAAAGCTCCCTCTACACAGTCCCCAGGAAGCACTCCCAGTGCAGGTACAGGACAGGGTTATATACAGAGTAAAGCTCATTCTAAACTGTCCCCATCAAACCCTCCCAGCACAGGTACAGCACGGGGTTAGATAGAGAGTAAAGCTCCCTCTACACCGTCCCCATCAAACACTCCCAGTGCAGGTACATTACGGGGTTAGATACAGAGTAAAACTTCCTCTACACTGTCCCCATCAAACACTCCCAGGACAGGTATAGCTCCGTGTGAGATACAGAGTAAATCTCCCACTACTCCATCCCCATCAAACACTCCCAGGCCAGGTGCAGCACTGGTTTAGATACAGAATAAAGGTCCCACTGCACTGTCATCATCAAACACTCCCAGTGCACATACAGCACTGGGTTAGATACAGAGTAAAGCTCCCTCTATATTGTCCCCATCAAACAAACCCAGGACAGGTACAGCACAGGGTTTGATACAAGGTAAAGCTCCCTCTGCATTGTTCCCATAAAACACTCCCTCGACAGGAACAGAACAGGGTTATATACAGAGTAAAGCTCCCTCTATACTGTCCCCATCAGACACTCCCAGGACAGGAACAGGACAGGGTTAGATACAGCGTAAAGCTACCTCTACACTGTCTCCATCAAACACTACCAGGTCAGAAAAAATATTGGGTTAGATACAGAGTAAAGCTCCCTCTGCACTGTCTCCATCAAACACTCCCAGGTCCCCTACAGCACAGGGTTAGATACAGTGTATACCTCCCTCTATACTCTCCCCATCAAACACTCACAGGACTGGCACAGCACGGGGTTAGATACAGAGTAAATCTCCCTCTAACCTGTACCCATCAAACACTCCCAGGACTGGTACTGCCCGGGGTAAGATTCAGAGTAAAGCTCCCTCTACACTGTCCTCATGAAGCACTCCCAGGGCAGGTACAGGACAGGTTTATATACAGAGTAAAGCTCCCTCAAAACTGTCCCCATCAAACCCTCCCACGACAGGTACTGCACGGGGTTATATACAGAATAAAGGTACACTGCACTGTCATCATCAAACACTCCCAGGGCAAGTAAAGCACTGGGTTTGATACAGAGTAAAGCTCCATCTAAACTGTCACCATCAAACACTCCCAGGACAGCTACAGCACAGGGTTAGATACAGAGTAAAGCTCCCTCTGCACTGTTCCCATCAAACACTCCCTGGACAGGAACAGAACAGGGTTAGATGCAGAGTAAAGCTCCCTCTATATTGTCCGCATCAAACACTCGCAGGACAAGAACAGCACGGGGTTAGATACAGAACATAGCTCCCTCTACACTTTCCCCATCAAACACTCCCAGGGCAGGAATAGCATTGGGTTAGATACAGAGTAAAGCTCCCTCTACACTATCTCCATCAAACACTCCCAGGACTGGAACAGAACAGGGTTAGATACAGAGTACAGCTCCCTCTATACTGTCCCCATCAAACAATCCCAGGACAGGTACAGCACGGGATTAGATATTGAGTGAAGCTCCCTCTACACTGTCCCCATCAAACACTCCCAGGGCATGGACAGCACGGGTTTAGATACAGAATAAATCTCCCTCTGCACTGTCCCCAACAAACACTCCCAGGGCACGTACAGCACGAGGTTAGATACAGAGTTAAGCTCCCTCTATACTGTCCCCATCAAACACTCCCAGGACAGGTACAGCAAAGGGTTAGATACAGAGTAAAGCTTCCTCTACACTGCTCTCATGAAACACTCCCAGGATAGGTAAAGCACGGGGTTAGATACAGAGTAAAGCTCCCTCTACACTTTCCCCATCAAACCCTCCATGGACAGGTACAGCACTGGGATAGATACAGAGTAAAGCTCCCTCTACACTGTCCCCATCAAACACTCCCAGGACTGGAACAGGACATGGTTAGATAAGGAGTAAAGCTCCCTCGATACTGTACCCATCAAACACTCACAGGACAGGTACAGCACGGGTTTAGATACAGAGTAAAGCTCCCTCTACACTGTTCCCATCAAACATCCAAGGGCAGGTACAGCACTGTGTTAGATACAGAGTAAAGCTTCCTCTACACCGTCCCCATCAAAAACTCCCAGGACAGGTACAGCACGGGGTTAGATACAGAGTAAAGCCCCCTCAATACTGTGCCCATCAAACACTCCCAGGACAGGTTCAGCACGGGGATAGGTACAGAGTTAAACTTCCTCGATACTGTCCCCATCAAACACTCCCAGGACAGGTACAGCACGGGGTTAGATGCAGAGAAAATTTCGCTTGATAATGTATCCAACTAAAGTTCCCAGTACAGGTACACCACAGGGTTAGATACAGAGTAAAGCTCCCTCGCTACTGTACCCATCAAACACTCCCAGGACAGGTAGAGCACGGGGTTAGATACAGAGTAAAGCTCCCTCGATACTGTCCCCATCAAACACTCCCAGGACAGGTACAGCACGGAGTTAGATGCAGAGAAAAGTTCCATCGATAATGTATCCATCTAAAATTCCCAGTACAGGTACAGCACGGGGTTAGATACAGAGTAAAGCTCCCTCGATACTGTACCCATCAAACACTCCCAGGACTAGTACAGCCCGGTGTTAGAAACAGAGAAAAACTCCCCCTACACTGTGCCCATCATACACTCCCACGGCAGTTACAGCACAGGGTTAGATACAGAGTAAATCTCCCTTTAACCTGTCCCCATCTAAAACTCCCAGGACTGGTACTGCCCGGGGTAAGATTCAGAGTAAAGCTCCCTCTACACAGTCCCCATGAAGCACTCCCAGGGCAGGTACAAGACAGGGTTATATACAGAGTAAAGCTCCCGCTACACCGTCCCCATCAAACACTCCCAGTGCAGGTACATTACGGGGTTAGATACAGAGTAAAACTTCCTCTACACTGTCCCCATCAAACACTCCCAGGACAGGTACAGCACGGTGTGAGATACAGAGTAAATCTCCCACTTCACCGTCCCCATCAAACACTCCCAGGCCAGGTGCAGCACTGGTTTAGATACAGAATAAAGGTCCCACTGCACTGTCATCATCAAACACTCCCAGGGCACGTACAGCACTGGGTTAGATACAGAGCAAAGCTCCCTCTATACCTTCCCCATCAAACATTCCCAGGACAGGTACAGCACAGGGTTTGATACAAGGTAAGGCTCCCTCTGCACAGTTCCCATAAAACACACCCTGGACAGGAACAGAACAGGGTTAGATACAGAGTAAAGCTCCCTCTATACTGTCCCCATCAAACACTCCCAGGACAGGAACAGGACAGGGTTAGATACTGAGTAAAGCTACCTCTGCACTTTCCCCATCAAACACTCCCAGGTCAGGAAAAGCATTGGGTTAGATACAGAGTAAATCGCCCTCTACACTGTCTCCATCAAACACTCCCAGGTCCCCTACAGCACAGGGTTAGATACAGTGTAAACCTCCCTCTATACTCTCCCCATCAAACACTCACATGACTGGCACAGCACGGGATTAGATACAGAGTAAATCTCCCTCTAACCTGTCCCCGTCAAACACTCCCAGGACTGGTACTGCCCGGGGTAAGATTCAGAGTAAAGTTCCCTCTACACTGTCCTCATGAAGCACTCCCAGGGCAGGTACAGGACAGGTTTATATACAGAGTAAAGCTCCCTCTAAACTGTCCACATCAAACCCTCCCAGGACAGGTACAGCACGGGGTTAGATACAGAGTAAAGCTCCCTTTACACCGTCCCCATCAAACACTCCCAGTGCAGGTACATTACGGGGTTAGATACAGAGTAAAACTTCCTTTACACCGTCCCCATCAAACACTCCAGGACGGGTACAGCACAGGGTTAGCTACAGTGTAAACCTCCATCTATACTCTCCCCATCAAACACTCCCAGGACTGGTACAGCACAGGGTTAGATACAGAGTAAAGTTCCCTCTACACTGTCCCCATCAAACAGTCCCAGGCCAGGTACAGCACGGGTTTAGATACAGAATAAAGGTCGCACTGCACTGTCATCATCAAACACACCCAGGGCAAGTACAGCACTGGGTTAGATAAAGAGTAAAGCTCCCTCTATACTGTCCCAATCAACACTCCCAGGACAGGTACAGCACAGTGTTAGATACAGAGTAAAGCTCCCTCTGCACTGTCCCCATCAAACACTCCCAGGACAGGAACAGGACAGGGTTAGATACAGAATAAAGCTACCTCTACACTTTCACCATCAAACACTCCCAGGGCAGGAACAGCACTGGGTTAGATACAGAGTAAAGCTCCCTCTACACTGTCTCCATCAAACACTCCCAGGACTGGAACAGGACAGGGTTAGATACAGAGTAAAGATCCCTCTATACTGTCCCCATCAAACACTCCCAGGACAGGAACAGGACAGGGTTAGATACAGAGTAAAGCTACCTCTACACTTTCCCCATCAAACACTCCCAGGACTGAACAGCACAGGGTTAGATACAGAGTAAAGCTCTCTCTACACTGTCCCCATCAAACACTCCCAGGGCAGGTGCAGCACGGGGCTAGATACAGATCAAAGCTCCCTCGATACTGTCATCATCAAACAATCCCAGGACAGGTACAGCACGGGATTAGATACAGAGTGAAGCTCCCTCTACACTGTCCCCATAAAAGACTCCCAGGGCAGGGACAGCACGGGTTCAGATACAGAATAAAGCTCCCTCTGCACTGTCCCCATCAAACACTCCCAGGGCACGTACAGCACGAGGTTAGATACAGAGTTAAGCTCCCTCTATACTGTCCCCATCAAACACTTCCAGGACAGGTCCAGCAAAGGGTTAGATACAGAGTAAAGCTTCCTCTACACTGCTCCCATGAAACACTCCCAGGATAGGTAAAGCACGGGGTTAGATACAGAGTAAAGCTCCCTCTACACTGTCCCCATCAAACACTCCCAGGACTGGAACAGGACATGGTTAGATAAGGAGTAAAGCTCCCTCGATACTGTCACCATCAAACACTCTCAGGACAGGTACAGCACGGGTTTAGATACAGAGTAAAGCTCCCTCTACACTGTTCCCATCAAACATCCAAAGGCAGGTACAGCACTGTGATAGAAACAGAGCAAAGCTTCCTCTACACCGTCCCTATCAAAAACTCCCAGGACAGGTACAGCACGGGGTTAGATACAGAGTAAAGCCCCCTCAATACTGTGCCCATCAAACACTCCCAGGACAGGTTCAGCACGGGGATAGGTACAGAGTTAAACTTCCTCAATACTGTCCCCATCAAACACTCCCAGGACAGGTACAGCACGGGGTTAGATGCAGAGAAAATTTCACTTGATAATGTATCCAACTAAAGTTCCCAGTACAGGTACACCACAGGGTTAGATACAGAGTAAAGCTCCCTCGCTACTGTACCCATCAAACACTCCCAGGACAGGTACAGCACGGGGTTAGATACAGAGTAAAGCTCCGTCGATACTGTCCCCATCAAACACTCCCAGGACAGGTACAGCACGGAGTTAGATGCAGAGAAAAGTTCCCTCGATAATGTATCCATCAAAAATTCCCAGTACAGATACAGCACGTGGTTAGATACAGAGTAAAGCTCCCTCGATACTTTACCCATCAAACACTCCCAGGACTAGTACAGCCCGGTGTTAGAAACAGAGAAAAACTCCCCCTACACTGTGCCCATCACACACTCCCACGGCAGTTACAGCACAGGGTTAGATACAGAGTAAATCTCCCTCTAACCTGTCCCCATCTAAAACTCCCAGGACTGGTACTGCCCGGGGTAAGATTCAGAGTAAAGCTCCCTCTACACAGTCCCCATGAAGCACTCCCAGGGCAGGTACAAGACAAGGTTATATACAGAGTAAAGCTCACTCTAAACTATCCCCATCAAACCCTCACAGGACAGGTACAGCACGGGGTTTGATACAGAGTAAAGCTCCCGCTACACCGTCCCCATCAAACAATCCCAGTGCAGGTACATTACGGGGTTAGATACAGAGTAAAACTTCCTCTACACTGTCCCCATAAAACACTCCCAGGACAGGTACAGCACGGTGTTAGATGCAGAGTAAATCTCCCACTATACCGTCCCCATCAAACACTCCCAGGGCAGGTGCAGCACTGGTTTAGATACAGAATAAAGGTCCCACTGCACTGTCATCATCAAACACTCCCAGGGCACGTACAGCTCTGGGTTAGATACAGAGTAAATCTCCCTCTATACTGTCCCCATCAAACACTCCCAGGACAGGTACAGCACAGGGTTTGATACAAGGTAAAGCTCCCTCTACACTGTCCCCATCAAACACTCCAGGACAGGTACAGCACGGTGTTAGATACTGGGTAAATCTCCCTCTACACCGTCCCCATCAAACAGTCCCAGGCCAGGTACAGCACGGGTTTAGATACAGAATTAAGGTCACACTGCACTGTCATCATCAAACACTCCCAGGGCAAGTACAGCACTGAGTTAGATAAAGAGTAAAGCTCCCTCAATACTGTCCCCATCAAACACTCCCAGGACAGGTACAGCACAGTGTTAGATACAGAGTAAAGCTCCCTCTGCACTGTCCCCATCAAACACTCCCTGGACAGGAGCAGAACAGGGTTAGATACAGAGTAAAGCTCCCTCGATACTGTCACCATCAAACACTCCCAGGACAGGAACAGGACAGGGTTAGATACAGAATAAAGCTACCTCTACACTTTCCCCATCAAACACTCCCAGGACTGGAACAGGACAGGGTTAGATACAGAGTAAAGCTCCCTCTACACTGTCTCCATCAAACACTCCCAGGACAGGAACAGGACAGGGTTAGATACAGAGTAAAGTTACCTCTACACTTTCCCCATCAAACACACCCAGGACTGCTACAGCACAGGGTTAGATACAGAATAAAGGTCCCACTGCACTGTCATCATCAAACACTCCCAGGGCACGTACAACACTGGGTTAGATACAGAGTAAAGCTCCCTCTATACTGTCCCCATCAAACACTCCCAGGACAGGTACAGCACAGGGTTTGATACAAGGTGAAGCTCCCTCTGCACTGTTCCCATAAAACACTCCCTGGACAGGAACAGAACAGGGTTAGATACAGAGTAAATCTCCCTCTATACTGTCCCCATAAAACACTCCCAGGACAGGAACAGGACAGGGTTAGATACTGAGTAAAGCTACCTCTACACTTTCCCCATCAAACACTCCCATGTCAGGAAAAGCATTGGGTTAGATACAGAGTAAAGCTCCCTCTACACTGTCCCCATCAAGCACTCCCAGGTCCCCTACAGCACAGGGTTAGATACAGTGTAAATCTCCCTCTATACTCTCCCCATCAAACACTCACATGACTGGCACAGCACGGGGTTAGATACAGAGTAAATCTCCCTCTAACCTGTCCCCATCAAACACTCCCAGGACTGGTACTGCCCGGGGTAAGATTCAGAGTAAAGTTCCCTCTACACTGTCCACATGAAGCACTCCCAGGGCAGGTACAGGACAGGTTTATATACAGAGTAAAGCTACCTCTAAACTCTCCCCATCAAACCCTCCCAGGACAGGTACAGCACGGGGTTAGATACAGAGTAAAGCTCCCTTTACAACGTCCCCATCAGACACTCCAAGGACAGGTACATTACGGGGTTAGATACAGAGTAAAACTTCCTTTACACCGTCCCCATCAAACACTCCCAGGGCAGGGACAGCACGGGTTTAGATACAGAATAAATCTCCCTCTGCACTGTCCCCATCAAACACTCCCAGGGCACGTACAGCACGAGGTTAGATACAGAGTTAAGCTCCCTCTATACTGTCCCCATCAAACACTCCCAGGAGAGGTACAGCAAAGGGTTAGATACGGATTAAAGCTTCCTCTACACTGCTCCCATGAAACACTCCCAGGATAGGTAAAGCACGGGGTTAGATACAGAGTAAAGCTCCCTCTACACTTTCCCCATCAAACCCTCCATGGACAGGTACAGCACTGGGATAGATACAGAGTAAAGCTCCCTCTACACTGTCCCCATCAAACACTCCCAGGACTGGAACAGGACATGGTTAGATAAGGATTAAAGCTCCCTCGATACTGTCCCCATCAAACACTCGCAGGACAGGTACAGCACGGGTTTAGATACAGAGTAAAGCTCCCTCTACACTGTTCCCATCAAACATCCAAGGGCAGGTACAGCACTGTGTTAGATACAGAGTAAAGCTTCCTCTACACCGTCCCCATCAAAAACTCCCAGGACAGGTACAGCACGGGGTTAGATACAGAGTAAAGCCCCCTCAATACTGTGCCCATCAAACACTCCCAGGACAGGTTCAGCACGGGGATAGGTACAGAGTTAAACTTCCTCGATACTGTCCCCATCAAACACTCCCAGGACAGGTACAGCACGGGGTTAGATGCAGAGAAAATTTCACTTGATAATATATCCAACTAAAGTTCCCAGTACAGGTACACCACAGGGTTAGATACAGAGTAAAGCTCCCTCGCTACTGTACCCATCAAACACTCCCAGGACAGGTACAGCACGGGGTTAGATACAGAGTAAAGCTCCCTCGATACTGTCCCCATCAAACACTCCCAGTACAGGTACAGCACGGGGTTAGATACAGAGTAAAGCTCCCTCGATACTTTACCCATCAAACACTCCCAGGACTAGTACAGCCCGGTGTTAGAAACAGAGAAAAACTCCCCCTACACTGTGCCCATCATACACTCCCACGGCAGTTACAGCACAGGGTTAGATACAGAGTAAATCTCCCTCTAACCTGTCCCCATCTAAAACTCCCAGGACTGGTGCTGCCCGGGGTAAGATTCAGAGTAAAGCTCCCTCTACACGGTCCCCATGAAGCACTCCCAGGGCAGGTACAAGACAGGGTTATATACAGAGTAAAGCTCACTCTAAACTGTCCCCATCAAACCCTCACAGGACAGGTACAGCACGGGGTTAGATACAGAGTAAAGCTCCCGCTACACCGTCCCCATCAAACACTCCCAGTGCAGGTACATTACGGGGTTAGATACAGAGTAAAACTTCCTCTACACTGTCCCCATCAAACACTCCCAGGACAGGTACAGCACGGGTTTAAATACAGAATAAAGGTCCCACTGCACTGTCATCATCAAACACTCCCAGGGCAAGTACAGCACTGGGTTAGATACAGAGTATAGCTCCATCTATACTGTCCCCATCAAAAACTCCCAGGACAGGTACAGCACAGGGATAGATACAGAGCAAAGCTCCCTCTGCACTGTTCCCACCAAACACTCCCTTGACAGGATCAGAACAGGGTTAGATACAGAGTAAAGCTCCCTCTATACTGTCCCCATCAACCACTCCCAGGACAAGAACAGCATGGGGTTAGATACAGAACATAGCTCCCTCTACACTTTCCCCATCAAACACTCCCAGGGCAGGAACAGCATTGGGTTAGATACAGAGTAAAGCTCCCTCTACACTGTCTCCATCACACGCTCCCAGGACTGGAACAGGACAGGGTTAGATACAGAGTAAAGCTCCCTCTATACTGTCCCCATCAAACATCCCCACGACAGGAACAGGACAGGGTTAGATACAGAGTAAAGCTACCTCTACACTTTCCCCATCAAACACTCCCAGGACTGCTACAGCACAGGGTAAGATACAGAGTAAAGCTCCCTCTACACTGCCCCATCAAACACTCCCAGGGCAGGTACAGCACGGGGCTAGATACAGATTAAAGCTCCCTCGATACTGTCATCATCAAACAATCCCAGGACAGGTACAGCACGGGATTAGATACAGAGTTAAGCTCCGTCTACACTGTCCCCATCAAAAACTCCCAGGGCAGGGAAAGCACGGGTTTAGATACAGAATAAAGCTCCCTCTGCACTGTCCCCATCAAACACTCCCAGGGCACGTACAGCACGAGGTTAGATACAGAGTAAAGCTCCCTCTATACTGTCCCCATCAAACACTCCCAGGACAGGTACAGCAAAGGGTTAGATACAGAGTAAATCTTCCTCTACACTGTCCCCATGAAACACTCCCAGGATAGGTAAAGCACGGGGTTAGATACAGAGTAAAGCTCCCTATACACTGTCCCCATCAAACCCTCCATGGACAGGTACAGCACTGGGATAGATATAGAGCTAAGCTGCCTCTACACTGTCCCCATCAAATACTCCCAGGACTGGAACAGGACATGGTTAGATAAGGAGTAAAGCTCCCTCGATACTGTCCCCATCAAACACTCGCAGGACAGGTACAGCACGGGTTTAGATACAGAGTAAAGCTCCCTCTACACTGTTCCCATCATACATTCCAGGGCAGGTACAGCACTGTGTTAGATACAGAGTAAAGCTTCCTCTACACCGTCCCCATCAAACACTCCCAGCTCAGGTACAGCAGGGGGTTAGATACTAAGCAAAGCTACCTCTACACTGTCCCCATCAAACAGTCCCAGGACTGGTACAGCATGGTTTTAGATAAAGAATAAAGCTCCCTCTACACTGTGACCATCAAACACTCCCAGGGCAGGTACAGCACGGGTTTAGATACAGAATAAAGCTTCCTCTGCACTGTCCCCATCAAACACTCCCAGGGCAAGTACAGCACGGGGTTAGATACAGAGTAAAGCTCCCTCTATACTGTCCCCATCAAACACTCCAAAGACAGGTACAGCACAGGGTTAGATTCAGAGTAAATCTCCCTCTACGCCGTCCCCATCAAACACTCCCAGGGCAGGTAAAGCACAGGGTTAGATACAGAGTATAGCTCCCTCTACACTGTCACCATCAAACACTCCCAGGACACGTACAGTGAAGACCCCCGACCCCTTCAGAACCTCAGAAACACTGAGCGCTTTGCAGTGAATGAATGAATCTTTAAAATGCTCTCATTGTTAGTGAGTCACTTCCTTTACTGTCCCTGGATTCATTTTCGCAATTCGGCCATTTCTAAAAGATGTGACTGGGAGCTGGGCAGAGTCTACACATTGGAGACCCCCAGATCCTGTGTCTATTCACACCCCCTCCTCTTGTTTTGCTACCTCAGCCCCTCTGTTTCAACCCTCTTTCCAGACATTATGGCAAACTTGTGGCATTCTAAACTATTATCTTAAATTGTTAATAAATACTGAGAAACAGACACAGACACGGGCTTTGCAGCAGCAGAAAGAATGTGAATCATTCTATCCCGGGGGTTTTTACTTCCAGATTCAGTTTTAGAAAATTCAGAATTCAAATTCACAGCAGCAAAGTGTGGGAGTGAACGGCCGGATCCTCCACTATTCCAGGGAATACACGTGGAATTTATGTCTCCATACCTGTGTCTCTGTCACGTTTAAAATACTAATGTTACATGAGTCAACTTTGTCCTAAGTGTCCCATTGCTGTGGGGACATCAAATGGCCACTGTGAACAAACCTATAATGGCTGCCTGGTGTTTGTAGACTAGATTCTCAGAGGAAGAGAGGTAGGGAGAGAGGGATAGAGAGCTGGGTAAGTGAGTGAGATAGAGAGAGGAGATCAAGCGATAAAAAAGGGATGAGTTGAGAGAGAGAGATGAAGAGAGGGGAGCGAGTGTTGGGTAAAGATATGGGGTGAGAGAGAGAAACAGAGAAATATATAAGGTGGCAGAGAGATGGGGTGGGAGAGGGAGAGACGGAACGAGACAGGATGAGAGAATGAGAAAGTGTAGGGGGAAACTGAAAATGTTCAAAAATGTGTTAACATTATTGAGTGTACAGGACAATATCCTGTGAGATATCCCTTCTCCATCTTAAAATTGGCGGGAGAGCCTTTAACCAACTTTAAAATGGGGGGACACCCCTTCCTCAACTTGTGATGTGGAAGTGCTGGAATCTAATCGAGGGGTTCGGGGTGGTTTATATATAGAATAACAGATACCCGGGAGTGAGTAACAGACTGGAATCTAATCGAGGGGTTTGTGGGGTTTATATATAGAATAACAAACACCAGGGAGTGAGTTACAGACTGGAATTTAATCGAGGCATTCGGGGTGGTTTAAATATAGAATAACAGATATCCGGGAGTGAGTTACAGGCAGGAATCTAACGGAGGGGTTTGGGGTGGTTTATATATAGAATAACAGATACCCGGGAGTGAGTTACAGGCAGGAATCTAACGGAGGGGTTTGGGGTGGTTTATATATAGATTAACAGATGCCCGGGAGTGAGTTATGGGCTGAAATTTAATCGAGGGGTTCGGGGTGGTTTATATATAAATCATGTAGATATAATATATATCGAATAAAAGATATCCGGGAGTGAGTTAAATAACGGAATCTCATCGAGGGGAATGAGGGGTTTATATATAGAATAATAGATAACGGGAGAGAGTTACAGACTGGAATCTAATTGAAGGGTGCAGTGGTTTTATATACAGAATAATAGATACCCGGGAGTGAGTTACAGAGTGGAATCTAATCGAGGGTTTCTGGGGGTTTATATATAGAATAATCGATACCCGGGATTGAGTTACAGGCTGGAATTTAATTAAGGGGTGCAGGGGGTTTATATATAGAATTATCGATACCCGGGATTGAGTTACAGACTCGAATCTAATCGAAGGGATCAGGGGGTTTATATATAGAATCATAGATACCCGGGATTGAGTTACAGACTGGAATCTAATCGAGGGGTTCAGGGGGTTTATATATAGAATAATAAATACCTGGGATTGAGTTACAGACTGCAATCTAATCGAGGGGTTCAGTGGGTTTATATAGAGAATAATAGATACCCGGGAGTGAGTTAAAGACTGGAATCTAATTGAGGGGTGCAGGGGGTTTATATAGAGAATAATAGATACCCGGGATTGAGTTACAGACTGGAATCAAGAACAGTTGAAAATATCATTTATCTTGTGATGTGCTGTAGTGCAGGTTACAGAGGCTGATTCACGGAATGGGTAGTGTGAGTTTTTAAGCAGCTTTATCCCAAATATCAAATTTAATTTCTCATTGGAACTGTTTGATGTTTTCTTAGTCTTGACACAAATGGATAGGGACTCTTTGGACCCTCACTGTTTGCAGCTTTTCACCATTTATAATGTAACCTGTTCCATCCTTTTTAAAGAGGGCAGCCACACATTTGCCTATAATGAAATCCATCTTTCACTATTTCACTCATTCACTTAAGGTGTACATATCTCTTTGGAATTTGAAGTGCAGGTTACAGATTGGATTGGAACTTTCTGCTTTAAGAATCATTAACCAAGTTTCACAGAGTTAAACATCAAAACTGACATTCTGAAACAGGAGAGGGCCCCACAACTTCAATTCTGTGATTCTCTAGCACCTCATGATCTGTATCTTACAATATGTCCGCCCCCTTCATGTCTCTGAAGACTTGGGAAATGTTTCAGACATTGGGGAACCATTTCTGTCAATCGGGATATTTCCTTTGAAGCATTTCATTGTCTTAGGACATTTACAGTAAACGGCTCCTTTAAAGGACATCATTAAAATTCACTCTTTAATCATCCAAATCCTTTTGTCCATTCAGACTCCCTGGCCCTACATCCTATTGTTTCAAAGCTAACTTACATTTCACAATGTAGGAATGTGTGAATGCAAACACTTTCTTCACACGTTTCCACAATACTAAGGCTCACACTATTCAGGGTGAAATTTTCAAGACAACATTCATCAACTGACAGATTTCCAGCTCCAGCTAATTGTAGATTTTTATTTTTAATTTTCGGATAACAGGACTCAAATTGTATGGCATCCCAGTGTGAGATTTAAACTCCTGTTTATTTCAATCTATAGCTCAGGAATTCACTTTAAAACATGCAGAGAATTGAAACCTTCCTCATACAGTTGCCTGTTTGTTCCAGTGTTGGTATATTCCCTCTTTCTCTTGCGTTTTCACTTGTCTGAAGAAATTGAATTGTTGACATGGGATAATCATCCCTTTCCCATGAAAATGTAAACTCCTGGGAAACTGCAACAGAATCAATCTTTTGCAGTGATCAAAATCCTGCACCTTTATTCATCAATCCCATTTCCTATCTATGTAGAAACTCCCTTCCACTGACAGATTCTGAGATCCATACTCAATCTCAAAAACCACCACAGAAAAGTGACTGCTTATTTTAAACAGTGAATCTGAACTATTTGAAGTTCTGACTCAGTCACAGAATCGCAGAAATTTTGACTCTGTGGGATGAAAATTATCAGAATAACTTTGCAACATACAAGTAACCTGTAGTGACAGGAGGATACTTGTCTGTTCAAAAGGGATTCGTTAAGATGCTTCACAAAGCTTGTTACTCAGGACAAGAGCTCATACATTCCCCTAATCTCCCCAACCAGTTCCTCTCAGGATTTGACAATTTGATCAAGTCACCCCTGATGCTACTAAATTTCAGGGAATACAACCCGACTTTGTGCAATCTCACTTTGCAATTTAACCCTTGGAATCCAGGTCTCATTCTGGCAAAGCTGTGATGCACTCGAACTTTCTAAACTGTCCCTGGAGTGTCGGATTAACCCAGGTCACTCACATACACCCAGGTCAGGTTCAAGACTCACCTGTCTCACTCGCTGAGACGCTCCTGTATCACTGGCCTTATTGTAGTCGGATGCCGTGTTGGGAGCAGGACAGGTAGACGGGATTAGGATGACTGCTCATGTGGAGGGTAAACACGAGGAATCTTTCAGAGAATCAGAACAGACCAGGGAGAATCAAACAAGGAAACTGATGTTCAATTTATTAGGCCTGATTTGTGGATTGTTTTTGTTTTGGGCGAGAATGTTGCCAACAAACACTCCCAGAAAGGATGCAGCAAGGGCTAGGTTCAGAGTAAAGCTCCCTCGATACTGTCCCCATCAAACACTCCCAGGACAGGTACAGCACAGGGTTAGATACAGAGTAAAGCTCCCTCGATACTGTCCCCATCAAACACTCCAAGGACAGGTACAGCACGGGGTTAGATACGGATAACGCTCAATCGATACTGTCCCCATCAAGCACTCCCAGGACAGGTACAGCACGGGGTTAGATACAGAGTAAAGCTCCCTCGATACTGTCCATATCAAACACTCCCAGGACAGGTACAGCACGGGGTTAGATACAGAGTAAAGATCCATCGATACTGTACCCATGAAACATTCCCAGGACAGGTACAGCACGGGGTAGATATAGAGTATAGCTCCCTCTATACTGTCCCCATCAACCACTCCCAGGACAGGTACAACACGGGGTTAGACACAGAGTAAAGCTCCCTCTGCACTGTCCCAATCAAACACTCCTGGACAGGAACAGGACAGGGTTAGATACAGAGTAAACCTCCCTCTATACTCTCCCCATCAAACACTCCCAGGACTGGTACAGCACGGGGTTAAATACCGAGTAAAGCTCCCCCTACACTGTGGACATCATACACTCCCAGGGCAGGTACAGCACGGGGTTAGATACAGAATAAAATTCCCTATACACTGTCTACATCAAACACTCCCAGGACTGGTACAGCTCAGGGTTAGATACAGAAAAAACCTCCCTCTATACTGTCCCAATCAAACACTACCAGTACAGGGACAGCACGGGGTTAGATACAGAGTAAATCTCCCCCTACACTGTGACCATCATACACTCCCAGGGCAGGTACAGCACGGGGTAAGATACAGAGTAAATCTCCCGCTACACTGTGCCCATCATACACTCCCAGGGCAGGTACAGCACGGAGTTAGATACAGAGTAACGCTCCCGCTAACCTGTCCCCATCAAACACTCCCAGGACTGGTACTTCCCAGGGTAAGATACAGTTTAAAGCTCCCTCTACACTTTCCCCTGAAGCACTCCCAGGGCAGGTATAGGACAGGGTTATATACAGAATAAAGCTCCCTCTAAACTGTCCCAATCAAACCCTCCCAGGACAGGTACAGCACGGGGTTAGATAGAGAGTAAAGCTCCCTCTGCACCGTCCCCATCAAACACTCCCAGGGAAGGTACAGCACGGGGTTAGATACAGAGTAAAGCTCCCTCTATACTGTCCCCATCAAACACTCCCAGGCCAGGTACAGCACTGGTTTAGATACAGAGTAAAGCTCCCTCTGCACTGTCCCCATCAAAAACTCCCTGGACAGGAACAGAACAGGCTTAGATACAGAGTTATGCTCATTCGATACAGTCCCCATCAAACACTCCCAGGACAGGAACAGGACAGGGTTAGATACAGAGTAAAGCTACCTCTACACTTTCCCCATCAAACACTCCCAGGGCAGGAAAAGCACTGGGTTAGATACAGAGTAAAGCTACCTCTACACTTTCCCCATCAAACACTCCCAGGGCAGGAAAAGCACTGGGTTAGATACAGAGTAAAGCTCCCTCTACACTGTCTCCATCAAACACTCCCATGCCCGGTACAGCACAGGGTTAGATACAGTGTAAACCTCCCTCTATTCTCTCCCCATCAAACACTCCCAGGACTGGTACAGCACCGGGTTAGATACAGAGTAAAGCTACCCCTACACCGTGGCCATCATACACTCCCAGGGCATGTACAGCACGGGGTTAAATACAGAGTAAAGCTCCCTCTACACTGCCTCCATCAAACACTCCCAGGACTGGTACAGCTCAGGGTTAGATACAGAGTAAATCTCCCTCTATACTGTCACCATCAAACACTCCCAGGACTGGTACAGCACGGGGTTCCATACAGAGAAAAGCTCCCCCTACACTGTGCCCATCAAACACTCCCAGGGCAGGTACAGAACGGTGTTAGATACAGAGTAAATCTCCATCTAACCTGTCCCCATCAAACACACCCAGGACTGGTACAGCACGGGGTTAGATACAGAGTAAACTCCCTCTAACCTGTCCCCATCAAACAACTTCCGGGCACGTACAGCACGGGGTTAGATACAGAGTAAAGCTCCCTCTATACTTTCCACATCCAACACTCCCAGGACAGGTTCAGCACGGGGTTAGATACAGTGTAAAGCTCCCTCTACACTGTCCCCATCAAAATTCCCAGGACAGGAACAGGGCAGGGTTAGATACAGAGTAAAGCTCCCTCTACACTGTCCCCATTAAACACTCCCAGGACAGGACCAGGACAGTCTTAGATACAGTGTAAAGCTCCCTCTATACGGTCCCCATCAAAAACTCCCAGGACAGGAACAGGACAGGGTTAGATACAGAATAAAGCTACCTCTTCACTTTCCCAATCAAACACTCCCAGGGCAGGTAAAGCACTGGGTTAGATACAGAGCAAAGCTCCATCGATACTGTCCCCATCGAACTCTCCCAGGATAGGAACAGCACGGGGTTAGATACAGAGTAAAGCTCCCTCGATACTGTCCCCATCAAACCCCATCAAACACTCCCAGGATAGGTACAGCAAGGTGTTAGATACAGAGTAAAGCTCCCTCTACACTGTCCCCATCAAACACTCCTAGGGCAGGTACAGCACGGGTCTAGATACTGAGTTAATCTCCCTCGATTCTGTCCCCATCAAACACTCCCTGGACAGGTACAGCACGGGGTTAGATACAGAGTAAAGCTCCCTCTACACTGTGCCCATCAAACACTCTCAGGGCAGGTACAGCACGGGGTTAGATACAGAATAAAGCTCCCTCTACACTGTCCCCATCAAACACTCCCAGGACAGGTACAGCATGGGATAATATGCAGAGTAAATCTCCCACTAAACTGTCCCCATCAAACACTCCCAGGACAGATAAAGCACGAGGTTAGATACAGAGTAAAGCTCCCTCTACACCGTCCCCATCAAAAACTCCCAGGGCAGGTACAGTACTGGTTTTAATACAGAGTAAAGCTCCCTGTATACTGTCCCCATCAAACACTCCCTGGACAGGAACTGGACAGGGTTAGAAAAAGATTAAAGCTCCCTCTATACTGTCCCCATCAAACACTCCCAGGACAGGAACAGAACAGGGTTAGATACAGAGTAAAGCTCCCTCTGCACTGTGGCCATCATACACTCCCAGGGCATGTACAGCACGGGGTTCGATACAGATTAAAGCTCCCTCTACACTGTCTCCATCAAACACTCCCAGGACTGGTACAGCTCAGGGTTAGATACAGAGTAAATCTCCCTCTATACTGTCCCCATCAAACACTCCCAGGACTGGTACAGCACGGGGTTAGATACAGAGTAAAGCTCCCGCTACACTGTGCCCATCAAACACTCCCAGGACAGGTACAGCACAGCGTTAAATGCAGAGTAAATTTCCCTCTAACCTGTCCCCATCAAACACTCCCAGGACTGGTGCAGCACAGGGTTAGATAGAGAGTAAAGCTCCCATTACACTGTTCCCATCAAGCACTCACAGGGCAGATAAAGGACAGGGTTAGATACAGAGTAAATCTCCCTCTACACCGTCCCCATCAAACACCCCCAGGGCAGGTACAGAACGGGGTTAGATACAGAGTAAAGCTCCCTCTACATTGCCTCCATCAAACACTCCCAAGACTGGTACAGCTCAGGGTTAGATACAGAGTACATCTCCCTCTATACTGTCCCCATCAAACACTCCCAGGACTGGTACAGCACGGGGTTAGATACAGAGTAAACTCCCTCTATACTGAGCCCATCATACACTCCCAGGGAAGGTACAGCACGGTGTTAGATACAGAGTAAATCTCCCTCTATACTGTCCCCATCAAACACTCCCAGGACTGGTACAGCACGGGGTTAGATACAGAGTAAACTCCCTCTATACTGAGCCCATCATACACTCCCAGGGAAGGTACAGCACGGTGTTAGATACAGAGTAAATCTCCATCTAACCTGTCCCCATCAAACACTCCCAGGACAGGAACAGGACAGGGTTAGATACAGTGTAAAGCTCCCTCTATACTGTCCCCATCAAACACTCCCAGGACAGGGAGTGGTGATAGGGAGAGTGGGTTGGTGTGAGAGGGTTGGGGTGATAGGGAGAGTGGGTTGGGGTGAGAGGGAGAGTGGGTTGGGCTGAGAGGGAGAGTGGGTTGGGGTGAGAGGGAGAGTGGGTTGGGCTGAGAGGGAGAGTGTGTTGGGGTGAGAGGGAGAGAGGGTTGGAGTGAGAGGGAGAGTGGGTTGGGGTGAGAGGGAGAGTGTGTTGGGGTTAGAGGGAGAGTGGGTTGGGGTGAGAGGGAGAGTGGGTTGGGGTGAGAGGGAGAGTGGGTTGGGGTGAGAGGGAGAGTGGGTTGGGGTGAGAGGGAGATTGGGTTGGGGTGATAGGGAGAGTGGGATGGGATGAGAGGGAGAGTGGGTTGGGGTGAGAGGGAGAGTGGGTTGGGGTGAGAGGGAGAGTGGGTTGGGGTGAGAGGGAGAGTGGGTTGGGCTGAGAGGGAGAGTGGGTTGGGGTGAGAGGGAGAGTGGGTTGGGGTGAGAGGGCGAGTGGGTTGGGGACTGTGATTACTGCCAGTGTTTTGGGGGTTTGTGTGAGATCAGGGTTTGGAACTGGAGTAACACAACCAACAGGGGAAAGAAATATAGATTTATTATTAAACCAAAAGTAATGATAGGCCCTTGTTGAAACCATGCCTGTCCTGGGGTTAACCCTCAGTGGAGAGGAGCAGCAAGGGGTCCTGTCCTGTTATTAACCCTCAGTGGAAATGATCAGCAAGGGGTCCTGTCTGGAAAGAGAGAGGTAGAGCGAAAGGTGGAGTGACAGAGACAGGGAAATTCCACCCCCTCCCCCAGAAACGTCGTGTGTTCCCTGCTGCAGTTCAGGAAAAGCTGCAGGATGTTTCTGCACAGGGGGATCCCACAGCAGCAATGTAATGCTATCCTGATGGGAACAGGGAGACACATTTCCTTCCCCAGCCTCATGCCTGCTGTAACCCTCCCTCTTCCCCCTCTCACCCCCCCCGGGCACCATGTGTGCTCTGAGTCCGGACACATCCCCAGAAAGGCCTAAACTCCTTCTCTTCAAACCGGGAACAAGCTGCTGCTTCCTGGGGGAGACTTTTTGAAATCTCCGTCCCAGTATCGATTTTTACAAACCAGGCGTCCCCGGGAGGGTGTGACTGAGGCTTTTCTGCAGAGACTGGGAGCTGGGCACTGACTCCACACTGGAGACCCTCCCCTAAACCCCTCCGGACCCTGTGTCTCTTCCTCACCCCCAACCCCCTGCCTCTGTTTCACTGTCTTTTCCTGTTCCCCTCAATCTCCCCCCTCTCTCTCTGTTGTAACGTAGGGACACATCCTAGAGAGACTGAATTCAAATGACTGTTCCACCTCCCAATTCATCGCCCTGCCTAAAACACCAGCATTATTCAGGAATTAGCACAAACTTTTACACACTCTCACAGTTAGGACTTGGTAAAGGGCTCCTGAGGGACAAGAAATGAGTCCAATCAGCACTTTTAAATAAATTAAATGGTTGTGGCACAGTATGAAACACTGCAGGGAATTTGGGCACGGCAAGATCCCACAGGGTGCAGTCAGCTCTGCTCAGCACTTTTTAAATGGGGCAATATTTACACAGAGAGAGAGAGGCAGCAAGTTGGAAAGGGACTAAGACAGTGATGACCCCCGACCCCTTCAGAACCTCAGAAAGACTGAGAGCTTTGCAGTGAATGAATGAATGTTAAAAATGCTCTCATTGTTAGTGAGTCACTTGCTTCACTGTCCCTGGATTCATTTTCACAATTCAGCCTTTTCTAAAAGATGTGACTGGGAGCTGGGCAGAGTCTACACATTGGAGACCCCCAGATCCTGTGTCTATTCACACCCCCTCCTCTTGTTTTGCTACCTCAGCCCCTCTGTTTCAACCCTCTTTCCAGACATTATGGCAAACTTGTGGCATTTTAAACTATTATCTTAAATTGTTAATAAATACTGAGAAACAGACACAGACACTGGCTTTGCAGCAGCAGAAAGAATGTGAATCATTCTATCCCGGGGGTTTTTACTTCCAGATTCAGTTTTAGAAAATTCAGAATTCAAATTCACAGCAGCAAAGTGTGGGAGTGAACGCCCGGATCCTTCAATATTCCAGGGAATACACGTGGAATTTATGTCTCCATACCTGTGTCTCTGATTCGTGTAAAATACTAAAGTTACATGAGTCAACTCTGTCCTAAGTGTCCCATTGCTGTGGGGACATAAAATGGCCACTGTGAACAAACCTGAAATGGCTGCCTGGTGTTTGTAGACTAGATTCTCAGAGGAAGAGAGGTAGGGAGAGAGGGATAGAGAGCTGGGTAAGTGAGTGAGATAGAGAGAGGAGATCAAGCGATAAAAAAGGGATGAGTTGAGAGAGAGAGATGAAGAGAGGGGAGCGAGTGTAGGGTAAAGATATGGGGTGAGAGAGAGAAACAGAGAAATGTATAGAGTGGCAGAGAGATGGGGTGGGAGAGGGAAAGAAGGAACGAGACAGGATGAGAGAATGAGAAAGTGTTGTGCGAAACTGAAAATATTCAAAAATGTGTTAACATTATTGAGTGTAAAGGACAATATCCTGTGAGACATCCCTTCTCCATCTTAAAATTGGCGGGAGAGCCTTTAACCAACTTTAAAATGGGGGGAGACCCCTTCCCCAACTTGTGATGAGGAAGTGCTGGAATCTAATCGAGGGGTTCGTGGTATTTTATATATAGAATAACAGATACCCGGGAGTGCGTTGCAGACTGGATTCTAATCGTGGGGTTTGTGGGGTTTATATATAGAATAATAGATACCATGGATTGAGTTAAAGACTGGAATCTAATCGAGGGGTTCGGGGTGGATTATATAGAGAATAACAGATACTCGGGAGTGAGTTTACGGACTGGAATCTAATCGAGGTGTTTGGGGTGGTTTATATACAGAATAACAGATACCCGGGAGTGAGTTACAGACTGGAATCTAATCGAGGGGTTTGGTGGGTTTATATATAGAATAACAGATACCCGGGAGTGAGTTATAGACTGGAATCTAATCGAGAGATTCGGGGTGGATTATATATAGAATAACAGATACCCGGGAGTGATTTACAGACTGGAATCTAATCGAGGGGTTCAGTGGGTTTATATAGAGAATAATAGATACCCGGAATTGAGTTACAGACTGGAATCAAGAACAGTGGAAAATATCATTTTTCTTGTGATGTGCTGAAGTGCAGGTTACAGAGGCTGATTCATGGAATGGGTAGTGTGAGTTTTTAAGCAGCTTTATCCCAAATATCAAATTTAATTTCTCATTGGAACTGTTTGATGTTTTCTTAGTCTTGACACAAATGGATAGGGACTCTTTGGACCCTCACTGTTTGCAGCTTTTCACCATTTATAATGTAACCTGTTCCATCCTTTTTAAAGTGGGCAGCCACACATTTGCCTATAATGAAATCCATCTTTCACTATTTCACTCATTCACTTAAGGTGTACATATCTCTTTGGAATTTGAAGTGCAGGTTACAGATTGGATTGGAACTTTCTGCTTCAAGAATCATTAACCAAGTTTCACAGAGTTAAACATCAAAACTGACATTCTGAAACAGGAGAGGGCCCCACAACTTCAATTCTGTGATTCTCTAGCACCTCATGATCTGTATCTGACAATATGTCCGCCCCCTTCATGTCTCTGAAGACTTGGGAAATGTTTCAGACATTGGGGAACCATTTCTGTCAATCGGGATATTTCCTTTGAAGCATTTCATTGTCTTGGGACATTTACAGTAAATGGCTCCTTCAAAGGACGTCATTAAAATTCACTCTTTATTCATCCAAATCCTTTTGCCCATTCAGACTCCCTGGCCCTACATCCTATTGTTTCAAAGCTAACTTACATTTCACAATGTTGGAATGTGTGAATGCAAACACTTTCTTCACACCTTTCCACAATACTAAGGCTCACACTATTCAGGGTGAAATTTTCAAGACAACATTCATCAACTGACAGATTTCCAGCTCCAGCTAATTGTAGATTTTTATTTTTAAATTTGGGATAACAGGACTGAAATTGTACAGCATTCCAGTGTGAGATTTAAACTCCTGTTTATTTCAATCTTTAGCTCAGGAATTCACTTTAAAACATGCAGAGAATTGAAACCTTCCTCACACAGTTGCCTGTTTGTTCCAGTGTTGGTATATTCCCTCTTTCTCTTGCGTTTTCACTTGTCTGAAGAAATTGAATTGTTGACATTGGATAATCATCCCTTTCCCATGAAAATGTAAACTGCTGGGAAACTGCAACAGACACAATCTTATGCAGTGAACAAAATCCAGCACCTTTATTCATCAATCCCATTTCCTATCTCTGTAGAAACTCCCTTCCACTGACAGATTCTGAGATCCATACTCAATCTCAAAAACCACCACAGAAAAGTGACTGCTTATTTTAAACAGTGAATCTGAACTATTTGAAGTTCTGACTCAGACACAGAATCGCAGAAATTTTGACTCTGTGGGATGAAAATTATCAGAATAACTTTGCAACATACAAGTAACCTGTAGTGACAGGAGGATACTTGTCTGTTCAAAAGGGATTCGTTAAGATGCCTCACAAAGCTTGTTACTCAGGACAAGAGCTCATACATTCCCCTAATCTCCCCAACCAGTTCCTCTCAGGATTTGACCATTTGATCAAGTCACCCCTGATGCTACTAAATTTCAGGGAATACAACCCGAGTTTGTGCAATCTCACTTTGCAATTTAACCCTTGGAATCCAGGTCTCATTCTGGCAAAGCTGTGATGCACTCGAACTGTCAAAACTGCCCCTGGAGTGTCGGATTAACCCGGGTCACTCACTTATACCCAGGTCAGGTTCAAGACTCACCTGTCTCACTCGCTGAGACGCTCCTGTATCACTGGCCTCATTGTAGTCGGATGCCGCGTTGGGAGCAGGACAGGTAGACGGGATTAGGATGATTGCTCATGTGGAGGGTAAACACGAGGAATCTATCAGAGAATCAGAACAGACCAGGGAGAATCAAACAAGGAAACTGATGTTCAATTTATTAGGCCTGATTTGTGGATTGTTTTTGTTTTGGGCAAGAAAGTTGCCAACAAACACTCCCAGAAAGGATGCAGCAGGGGCTAGATACAGAGAAAAGCTCCCTCGATACTTTCCCCATCAAACACTCCCAGGACGGGAACAGGACAGGGTCAGATACAGAGTAAAGCTACCTCTACACTTTCCCCATCAAATACTCCCAGGGCAGGAAAAGCACTGGGTTAGATAGACAGTAAAGCTCCCTCTACACTGTCTCCATCAAACACTCCCAGGTCTGGTACAGCACAGGGTTAGATACAGTGTAAACCTCCCGCTATGCTCTCCCCATCAAACACTCCCAGGACTGGTACAGCACGGGGTTAGATACAGAGTAAAGCTGCCCCTACACTGTGCCCAACATACACACCCAGGGCAGGTAGAGCACAAGGTTATATACAGAGTAAATTTCCCTCTAATCTGTCCCCATCAAACGCTCCCAGGACAGGTACAGCACGGGGTTAGATACAGTGTAAAGCTCCCTCTACACTGTCCCCATCAAGCACTCCCAGGTACGGTACAGCACAGGGTTAGATACAGTGTAAACCTCCCTCTATACTCTCCCCATCAAACACTCCCAGGTCTGGTACAGCAAGGGGTTAGATTCAGAGTAAAGCTCCCTCTACACTATCACCATCAAACACTCCCAGGACTGGTACAGCACGGGGTTAGATACAGAGTAACGCTCCCTCTATACTGTCCCCATCAAACACTCCCAGGACTGGTACAGCACGGGGTTAGATACAGAGTAAAGCTCCCCCTACACTGTGCCCATCGTACACTACCAGGGCAGGTACAGCACGTGGTTAGATACAGTCTAAATTTCCTTCTAAGCTGTCCCCATCAAACACTCCCAGGACAGGTGCAGCACAGAGTTAGATACAGAGTAAAGCTCAGTCTTCACTGTCCCCATCAAGCACACACATGGCAGGTACAGGACAGAGTTAGATGCAGAGTAAGTCTACCTTACACCGTCCGCATCAAACACTCCCAGGGCAGATACAGTAGAAGGTTTGATACAGAGTAAATCTTCCTCTACACTGTCCCCATCAAACTCTCCCAGGACAGGTACAGCACGGGGTTAGGTACAGAGTTAAACTTCCTCGATAATGTCCCCATCAAACACTCCCAGGACAGGTACAGCACAGGGTTAGATGCAGAGAAAATTTCCCTCTATAATGTATCCATCTAAAATTCCCAGTACAGGTACAACACAGGGTTAGATACAGAGTAAAGCTCCCTCGATACTGTACCCATCAAACACTCCCAGGACAGGTACAGCACGGGGTTAGATACAGAGTAAAGCTCCCTCGATACTGTCCCCATCAAACACTCCCAGGACAGGTACAGCACGGGGTTAGATGTAGAGAAAAGTTCCTTCGATAATGTATCCGTCTAAAATTCCCAGTACAGGTACAGCACGGGGTTAGATACAGAGTAAAGCTCCCTCGATACTGTACCCATCAAACACTCCCAGGACTCTTACAGCCCGGGGTTAGAAACGGAGAAAAACTCCCCCTACACTGTGCCCATCATACACTCCCACGGCAGTTACAGCACAGGGATAGATACAGAGTAAATCTCCCTTTAACCTGTCCCCATCTAAAACTACCAGGCTGGTACTGCCCAGGGTAAGATTCAGAGTAAAGCTCCCTCTACACAGTCCCCATGAAGCACTCCCAGGGCAGCTACAGGACAGGGTTATATACAGAGTAAAGCTCACTCTAAACTGTCCCCATCAAAACCTCCCAGGACAGGTACAGCACGGGGTTAGATACAGAGTAAAGCTCCCTCTACACCATCCCCATCAAACACTCCCAGTGCAGGTACAGCACGGGGTTAGATACAGAATAAAGCTCCCTCTACACCGTCCCCATCAAACACTCCCAGTGCAGGTACATTACGGGGTTAGATACAGAGTAAAACTTCCTCTACACTGTCCCCATCAAACACTCCCAGGACAGGTACAGCAGGGTGTTAGATACAGAGTAAATATCCCACTACACCGTCCCCATCAAACACTCCCAGGGCAGGTACAGCACGGGTTTATATACAGAATAAAGGTAACACTGCACTGTCATCATCAAACATTCCCAGGGCAAGTACAGCACTGGGTTAGGTACAGAGTAAAGCTCCCTCTATATTGTCCCCATCACACACTCCCAGGACAGGTACAGCAAAGGGTTAGATACAGAGTAAAGCTCCCTCGATACTGTCCCCATCACACACTCCCAGGACAGGTACAGCACAGGGTTAGATACAGAGTAAAGCTCCCTCGATACTGTCCCCATCAAACACTCCCATGACGGGAACAAGACAGGGGCAGATACAGAGTAAAGCAACCTCTACACTTTCCGCATCAAACACTCCCAGGGCAGGAAAAGCACTGGGTTAGATACAGAGTAAAGCTCCTTCTATACTGTCCCCATCACACACTCCCAGGACAGGTACAGCACAGGGTTAGATACAGAGTAAAGCTCCCTCGATACTGTCCCCATCAAACACTCCCATGACGGGAACAAGACAGGGGCAGATACAGAGTAAAGCAACCTCTACACTTTCCCCATCAAACACTCCCAGGGCAGGAAAAGCCATGGGTTAGATACAGAGTAAAGCTCCCTCTACACTGTCTACATCAAACACTCCCAGGTCCCCTAGAGCACAGGGTTAGATACAGTGTAAACCTCCCTCTATACTCTCCCCATCAAACACTCCCAGGACTGGTACATCATGGGGTTAGATCCAGAGTAAAGCTGCCCCTACACTGTGGCCATCATATACTCCCAGGGCAGGTACAGCACGGGGTTAGATATAGAGTAAATTTCCCTCTAATCTGTCCCCATCAAACACTCCCAGGACAGGTACAGCACGGGGTTAGATACAGAGTAAAGCTCCCTCGATACTGTCCCCATCAAACACTCCCATAACGGGAACAAGACAGGGGCAGATACAGAGTTATGCAACCTCTACACTTTCCGCATCAAACACTCCCAGGGCATGAAAAGCACTGGGTTAGATACAGAGTAAAGCTCCTTCTACACTGTCCCCATCAAACTCTCCCTGGTCCGGTACAGCACAGGGTCAGATACAGAGTAAACCTCCATCTATACTCTCCCCATCAAACACTCCCAGGACTGATGCAGCAAGGGGTTAGATGCAGAGCAAAGCTGCCTCTACACTATCGCCATCAAACAATCCCAGGACTGGTACAGCACGGGGTTAGATACAGAGTAAAGCTCCCTCTACATTGTCCCCATCAAACACTCCCAGGACTGGTACAGCACGGGGTTAGATACAGAGTAAAGCTCCCCCTACACTGTGCCCATCGTACACTGCCAGGCCAGGTACAGCACGGGGTTAGATACAGTCTAAATTTCCCTCTAAGCTGTCCCCATCAAACACTCCCAAGACTGCTGCAGCACAGAGTTAGATACAGAGTTAAGCTCAGTCTTCACTGTCCCCATCAAGCACTCACAGGGCAGGTATATGACAGGGTTTGATACAGAATAAAGCTTCCTCTACACTGTCCCAGTCAAACTCTCCCAGGACAGGTACAGCACGGGGTTTGGTACAGAGTTAAACTTCCTCGATACTGTCCCCATCAAACACTCCCAGGACAGGTACAGAACGGGGTTAGATGCAGAGAAAATTTCCCTCTAAAATGTATCCATCTAAAATTCCCAGTACAGGTACACCACAGGGATAGATACAGAATAAAGCTCCCTCGATAATGTACTCATCAAACACTCCCAGGACAGGTACAGCACGGGGTTAGATACAGAGTATAGCTCCCTCGATACTGTACCCATCAAACACTCCCAGGACAGGTACAGCACGGGGTTAGATACAGAGTATAGCTCCCTCGATACTGTCCCCATCAAACACTCCCAGGACAGGTACAGCACGGGGTTAGATGCAGAGAAAATTCCTTCGATAGTGTATCCATCTAAAATTCCCAGTACAGGTACAGCACGGGGTTAGATACAGAGGAAAGCTCCCTCGATACTGTACCCATCAAACACTCCCAGGACTAGTACAGCTCGGGGTTAGAAACAGAGAAAAACTCCCCCTACACTGTGCCCATCATACACTCCCACGGCCGTTACAGCACAGGGTTAGATACTGAGTAAATCTCCCTTTAACCTGTCCCCATCTAAAACTCCCAGGACTGGTACTGCCCGGGGTAAGATTCAGAGTAAAGCTACCTCTACACAGTCCCCATGAAGCACTCCCAGGGCAGCTACAGGACAGGGTTATATACAGAGTAAAGCTCCCTCTACACTGTCCCCATCAAACCCTCCCAGGGCAGGTACAGCACGGGGTTAGATACAGAGTAAAGCTCCCTCTACACCGTCCCCATCAAACACTCCCAGTGCAGGTACATTACGGGGTTAGATACAGAGTAAAACTTCCTCTACACTGTCCCCATCAAACACTCCCAGGACAGGTACAGCAGGGTGTTAGATACAGAGTAAATATCCCACTACACCGTCCCCATCAAACACTCCCTGGCCAGGTACAGCACGGGTTTATATACAGAATAAAGGTCACACTGCACTGTCATCATCAAACACTCCAAGGGCAACTACAGCACTGGGTTAGATACAGAGTAAAGCTCCCTCTATACTGTCCCCATCAAACACTCCCAGGACAGGTACAGCACAGGGTTAGATACAGAGCAAAGCTTCCTCGATACTGTCCCCATCAAACACTCCCAGTGCAGGTACATTACGGGGTTAGATAAAGAGTAAAACTTCCTCTACACTGTCCACATCAAACAGTCCCTGGACAGGTACAGCACACTGTTAGATACAGAGTAAATATCCCACTACACCGTCCCCATCAAAAACTCCCAGGCCAGGGACAGCACGGGTTTAGATACAGAATAAAGGTCCCACTGCACTGTCATCATCAAACACACCCAGGGCATGTACAGCACTGGGTTAGATACAGAGTAAAGCTTCCTCAATACTGTCCCCATCAAACACTCCCAGGACAGGTACAGCACAGGGTTTGATACAAGGTGAAGCTCCCTCTGCACTGCTCCCATAAAACACTCCCTGGACAGGAACAGAACAGGGTTAGATACAGATTAAAGCTCCCTCTATACTGTCCTCATCAAACACTCCCAGGACAGGAACAGGACAGGGTTAGATACAGAGTAAAGCTCCGTCTACACATGATCCATCAAACACTACCAGGTCCGCTACAGCACAGGGTTAGATAGAGGGTAAACCTCCCTCTATACTCTTCCCATCAAACACTCCCAGGTCTGGTACAGCAATGGGTTAGATACAGAGTAAAGCTCCCTCTACACTATCGCCATCAAACACTCCCAGGACTGGTACAGCATGGGGATAGATACAGAGTAAAGCTCCCCCTACACTATGCCCATCGTACACTCCCAGGGCAGGTATAGCACGGGGTTAGATACAGTCCAAATTTCCCTCTAAGCTGTCCCCATCAAACACTCCCAGGACCGGTGCAGCACAGAGTTAGATACAGAGTAAAGCTCAGTCTTCACTGTCCCCATCAAGCACACAAAGGGCAGGTACAGGACAGAGTTAGATTCAGAGTAAGTCTACCTGACACCGTCCGCATCAAACACTCCCAGGGCAGATACAGCAGAGGGTTTGATACAGAGTAAATCTTCCTCTACACTGTCCCCATCAAACTCTCCCAGGACAGGTACAGCACGGGGTTAGGTACAGAGTTAAACATCCTCGATAATGTCCCCATCAAACACTCCCAGGACAGGTACAGCACAGGGTTAGATACAGAGTAAATCTCCCTTTAACCTGTCCCCATCTAAAACTACCAGGACTGGTACTGCCCGGGGTAAGATTCAGAGTAAAGCTCCCTCTACACAGTCCCCATGAAGCACTCCCAGGGCAGCTACAGGATAGGGTTATATACAGAGTAAAGCTCACTCTAAACTGTCCCCATCAAACCCTCCCAGGACAGGTACAGCACAGGGTTAGATACAGAGTAAATATCCCACTACACCGTCCCGATCAAACACTCCCAGGCCAGGTACAGCACGGGTTTATATACAGAATAAAGGTAACACTGCATTGTCATCATCAAACACTCCCAGGGAAAGTACAGCACTGGGTTAGGTACAGAGTAAAGCACCCTCTATACTGTGCCCATCAAACACTCCCAGGACAGGTAAAGCACAGGGTTAGATACAGAGTAAAGCTCCCTCGATACTGTCCCCATCAAACACTCCCATGACGGGAACAAGACAGGGGCAGATACAGAGTAAAGCTACCTCTACATTTTCCCCATCAAACAATCCCAGGGCAGGAAAAGCACTGGGTTAGATACAGAGTAAAGCTCCCTCTACAATGTCTCCATCAAACACTCCCAGGTCCCCTAGAGCACAGGGTTAGATACAGTGTAAACCTCCCTCTATACTCTCCCCATCAAACACTCCCAGGGCTGGTACAGCACGGGGTTAGATCCAGAGTAAAGCTGCCCCTACACTGTGGCAATCATACACTCCCAGGGCAGGTACAGCACGGGGTTATATATAGAGTAAATTTCCCTCTAATCTGTCCCCATCAAACACTCCCAGGACAGGTACAGCACGGGGTTAGATACAGAGTAAAGCTCCCTCTACACTGTCCCCATGAAACTCTCCCAGGACCGGTACAGCAAGGGGTTAGATACAGTGTAAACCTCTCTCTCTACTCTCCACATCACACACTCCGAGGACTGATACAGCAAGGGGTTAGATACAGAGCAAAGCTACCTCTACACTATCGCCATCAAACAATCCCAGGACTGGTACAGCACGGGGTTAGATACAGAGTAAAGCTCCCTCTACACTGTCCCCATCAAACACTGCCAGGACTGGTACAGCACGGGGTTAGATACAGAGTAAAGCTCCCCCTACACTGTGCCCATCGTACACTCCCAGGGCAGGTACAGCACGGGGTTAGATACAGTCTAAATTTCCCTCTAAGCTGTCCCCATCAAACACTCCCAAGACTGGTGCAGCACAGAGTTAGATACAGAGTAAAGCTCAGTCTTCACTGTCCCCATCAAGCACTCACAGGGCAGGTATATGACAGGGTTTGATACAGAGTAAAGCTTCCTCTACACTGTCCCCATCAAACTCTCCCAGGACAGGTACAGCACGGGGTTAGGTACAGAGTTAAACTTCCTCGATACTGTCCCCATCAAACACTCCCAGGACTAGTACAGCTCGGGGTTAGAAACAGAGAAAAATACCCCCTACACTGTGCCCATCATACACTCCCACGGCCGTTACAGCACAGGGTTAGATACTGAGTAAATCTCCCTTTAATCTGTCCCCATCTAAAACTCCCAGGACTGGTACTGCCCGGGGTAAGATTCAGAGTAAAGCTACCTCTACACAGTCCCCATGAAGCACTCCCAGGGCAGCTACAGGACAGGGTTATATACAGAGTAAAGCTCCCTCTACACTGTCCCCATCAAACCCTCCCAGGACAGGTACAGCACGGGGTTAGATACAGAGTAAAACTTCCTCTACACTGTCCCCATCGAACACTCCCAGGACAGGTACAGCACGGTGTTAGATACAGAGTAAATATCCCACTACACCGTCCCCATCAAACACTCCCAGGCCAGGTACAGCACGGGTTTATATACAGAATAAAGGTCACACTGCACTGTCATCATCAAACACTCCCAGGGCAACTACAGCACTGGGTTAGATACAGAGTAAAGCTCCCTCTATACTGTCCCCATCAAACACTCCCAGGACAGGTACAGCACAGGGTTAGATACAGAGCAAAGCTTCCTCGATACTCTCCCCATCAAACACTCCCAGGTCTGGAACAGCAAGGGGTTAGATACAGAGTAAAGCTCCCTCCACACTATCGCAATCAAACACTCCCAGGACTGGAACAGCACGGGGTTAGATACAGAGTAATGCTCCCTCTATACTGTCCCCATCAAACACTCCCAGGACTGGTACAGCACGGGGTTAGAAACAGAGTAAAGCTACCCCTACACTGTGCCCATCGTACACTCCCAGGGCAGGTACAGCACGGAGTTAGATACAGTCTAAATATCCCTCTAAGCTGTCCCCATCAAACACTCCTAGGATTGGTGCAGCACGGGGTTAGATACAGAGTAAAGCTCAGTCTTCACTGTCCCCATCAAGCACACACAGGGCAGGTACAGGACAGAGTTAGATGCAGAGTAAATCTACCTTACACCGTCCCCATCAAACACTCCCAGGGCAGATACAGTAGAGGGTTTGATACAGAGTAAAGCTTCCTCTACACTGTCCCCATCAAACTCTCCCAGGACAGGTACAGCACGGGGTTAGGTACAGAGTTAAACTTCCTCGATACTGACCCCATCAAACACTCCCAGGACAGGTACAGCACGGGGTTAGATGCTGAGAAAATTTCCCTTGATAATGTATCCATCTAAAATTCCCAGTACAGGTACACCACAGGGTTAGATACAGAGTAAAGCTCCCTCGATACTGAACCCATCAAACACTCCCAGGACAGGTACAGCACGGGGTTAGATACAGAGTAAAGCTCCCTCTAAACTGTCCCCATCAAACACTCCCAGGACAGGTACAGCACGGGGATAGATGCAGAGATAAGTTCCCTCGATAATGTATCCATCAAAAATTCCCAGTACAGGTACAGCACGGGGTTAGATACAGAGTAAAGCTCCCTCCATACTGTACCCATCAAACACTCCCAGGACTAGTACAGCCCGGGGTTAGACACAGAGAAAAACTCTCCCTACACTGTGCCCATCATACACTCGCACGGCAGTTACAGCGCAGGGTTAGATACAGAGTAAATCTCCCTTTAACCTGTCCCCATCAAAAACTCCAAGGACTGGTAGTGCCCGGGGTAAGATTCAGAGTAAAGCTCCCTCTACACAGTCCCCATGAAGCAATCCCAGGGCAGGTACAGGACAGGGTTATATACAGAGTAAAGCTCACTCTAAACTGTCCCCATCAAACCCTCCCATGACAGGTACAGCACGGGGTTAGATAAAGAGTAAATCTCCCTCAATACTGTCCCCATCAAACACTCCCTGGACAGGTACAGCACAGGGTTAGATACAGAGTAAAGCTCCCTCTGCACTGTCCCCTTCAAACGCTCCCTGGACAGGAACAGAACTGGGTTAGATACAGAGTAAAGCTCCCTCTATACTGTCCCCATCAAACAATCCCTGGACAGGAACAGGACAGGGTTAGATACAGAGTAAAGTTACCTCTACAATTTCACCATCAAACACTCCCAGGGCATGAAAAGCATTGGGTTAGATACAGAGTAAAGCTCCCTCTACACTGTCTCCATCAAACACTACCTGGTCCGCTACAGCACAGGGTTAGATACAGGGTAAACCTCCCTCTATACTCTCCCCATCAAACTCTCAAAGGACTGGTACAGAACGGGGTTATATGAAGAGTAAATTTCCCTCTAATCTGTCCCCATCAAACACTCCCAGGACAGGTACAGCACGCGGTTAGATAGTGTGTAAAGCTCCCTCTACACTGTCCCCATCAAACACTCCCAGGTCCGGTACAGCAAAGGGTTAGATACAGTGTAAACCTCCCTCTATACTCTCCCCATCAAACACTCCCAGGACTGGTACAGCAAGGGGTTAGATACAGAGTAAAGCTCCCTCCACACTATCGCCATCAAACACTCCCAGGACTGGTACAGCACGGGGTTAGATACAGAGTAAAGCTCCCACTATACTGTCCGCATCAAACACTCCCAGGGCTGGTACAGCACGGGGTTAGATACAGAGTAATGCTCCCCCTACACTGTGCCCATCGTACACTCCCAGGGCAGGTACAGCACGGACTTAGATACGGTCTAATTTTCCCTCTAGGCTGTCCCCATCAAACTCTCCCAGGACTGGTGCAGCACAGAGTTAGATACAGAGTAAAGCTCAGTCTTCACTGTCCCCATCAAGCACTCACAGGGCAGGTACAGGACAGAGTTAGATGCAGAGTAAATCAACCTCTACACCGTCCCCATCAAACCCTCCCAGGGCAGATACAGTAGAGGGTTTGATACAGAGTAAGGCTTCCTCTACACTGTCCCCATCAAACTCTCCCAGGACAGGTACACACGGGGTTAGGTACAGAGTTAAACTTCCTCGATACTGTCCCCATCAAACACTCCCAGGACAGGTACAGCACCCGATTAGACGCAGAGAAAATTTCCCTCTATAATGTATCCATCTTAAATTCCCAGGACAGGTACACCACAGGGTTAGATACAGAGTAAAGCTCCCTCGATACTAAACCCATCAAACACTCCCAGGTCAGGTACAGCACGGGGTTAGATACAGAGTAAAGCGCCTTCGATAATTTATCCATCTAAAATTCCCAGTACAAGTACAGCACGGGGTTAGATACAGAGTAAATCTCCTTTTAACCTGTCCCCATCTACAATTCCCAGGACTGGTACTGCCCGGGGTAAGATTCAGAGTAAAGCTCCCTCTACACAGTCCCCATGAAGCACTCCCAGGGCAGGTACAGGACAGGGTTATATACAGAGTAAAGCTCCCTCTAAACTGTCCCCATCAAACCCTCCCAGGACAGGTACAGCACGGTGTTAGATACAGAGTAAATCTCCCACTACACCGTCCCCATCAAACTCTCCCAGGCCAGGTACAGCACGGGTTTAGATACAGAATAAAGGTCCCACTGCACTGTCCTCATCAAACACTCCCAGGGCAAGTACAGCACTGGGTTAGATAGAGAGTAAAGCTCCCTCAATACTGTCCCCATCAAACACTCCCTGGACAGGTACAGCACAGGGTTTGATACAAGGTAAAGCTCCCTCTGCACTGTTCCCATAAAACACTCCCTGGACAGGAACAGAACAGGGTTAGATACAGAGTAAAGCACCCTCTATACTGTCCCCATCAAAAACTCCCAGGACAGGAACAGGACAGGGTTAGATACAGTGTAAATCTCCCTCTATACTCTCCCCATCAAACTCTCACAGGACTGGTACAGCACGGGGTTAGATACAGAGTAAAGCTCACTCTAAACTTCCCCATTAAACACTCCCAGTGCAGCTACATTACGGGGTTAGATACAGAGTAAAACTTCCTCTACAATATCCCCATCAAACACTCCCAGGACAGGTACAGCACGGTGTTAGATACAGAGTAAATCTCCCACTATACCGTCCCCATCAAACACTCCCAGGCCAGGTACAGCACGGGTTTATATACAGAATAAAGGTCACACTGCACTGTCATCATCAAACACTCCCAGGGCAAGTACAGCACTGGCTTAGATACAGAGTAAAGCTCCCTCTATACTGTCCCCATCAAACACTCCCAGGACAGGTACAGCACAGGGTTAGATACAGTGTAAAGCTCCCTCTGCACTGTCCCCTTCAAACGCTCCCTGGACAGGAACAGAACTGGGTTAGATACAGAGTAAAGCTCCCTCTATACTGTCCCCATCAAACAATCCCTGGACAGGAACAGGACAGGGTTAGATACAGAGTAAAGTTACCTCTACAATTTCACCATCAAACACTCCCAGGGCATGAAAAGCATTGGGTTAGATACAGAGTAAAGCTCCCTCTACACTGTCTCCATCAAAAACTACCTGGTCCGCTACAGCACAGGGTTAGATACAGGGTAAACCTCCCTCTATACTCTCCCCATCAAACTCTCAAAGGACTGGTACAGAACGGGGTTATATGAAGAGTAAATTTCTCTCTAATCTGTCCCCATCAAACACTCCCAGGACAGGTACAGCACGCGGTTAGATAGTGTGTAAAGCTCCCTCTACACTGTCCCCATCAAACACTCCCAGGTCCGGTACAGCAAAGGGTTAGATACAGTGTAAACCTCCCTCTATACTCTCCCCATCAAACACTCCCAGGACTGGTACAGCAAGGGGTTAGATACAGAGTAAAGCTCCCTCCACACTATCGCCATCAAACACTCCCAGGACTGGTACAGCACGGGGTTAGATACAGAGTAAAGCTCCCACTATACTGTCCCCATCAAACACTCCCAGGGCTGGTACAGCACGGGGTTAGATACAGAGTAATGCTCCCCCTACACTGTGCCCATCGTACACTCCCAGGGCAGGTACAGCACGGGGTTAGATACGGTCTAATTTTCCCTCTAGGCTGTCCCCATCAAACTCTCCCAGGACTGGTGCAGCACAGAGTTAGATACAGAGTAAAGCTCAGTCTTCACTGTCCCCATCAAGCACTCACAGGGCAGGTACAGGACAGAGTTAGATGCAGAGTAAATCAACCTCTACACCGTCCCCATCAAACCCTCCCAGGGCAGATACAGTAGAGCGTTTGATACAGAGTAAGGCTTCCTCTACACTGTCCCCATCAAACTCTCCCAGGACAGGTACACACGGGGTTAGGTACAGAGTTAAACTTCCTCGATACTGTCCCCATCAAACACTCCCAGGACAGGTACAGCACCCGATTAGACGCAGAGAAAATTTCCCTCTATAATGTATCCATCTTAAATTCCCAGGACAGGTACACCACAGGGTTAGATACAGAGTAAAGCTCCCTCGATACTAAACCCATCAAACACTCCCAGGTCAGGTACAGCACGGGGTTAGATACAGAGTAACGCGCCTTCGATAATTTATCCATCTAAAATTCCCAGTACAAGTACAGCACGGGGTTAGATACAGAGTAAATCTCCTTTTAACCTGTCCCCATCTACAATTCCCAGGACTGGTACTGCCCGGGGTAAGATTCAGAGTAAAGCTCCATCTACACAGTCCCCATGAAGCACTCCCAGGGCAGGTACAGGACAGGGTTATATACAGAGTAAAGCTCCCTCTAAACTGTCCCCATCAAACCCTCCCAGGACAGGTACAGCACGGTGTTAGATACAGAGTAAATCTCCCACTACACCGTCCCCATCAAACTCTCCCAGGCCAGGTACAGCACGGGTTTAGATACAGAATAAAGGTCCCACTGCACTGTCCTCATCAAACACTCCCAGGGCAAGTACAGCACTGGGTTAGATACAGGGTAAAGCTCCCTCAATTCTGTCCCCATCAAACACTCCCAGGACAGGTACAGCACAGGGTTTGATACAAGGTGAAGCTCCCTCTGCACTGTTCCCATAAAACACGCCCTGGACAGGAACAGAACAGGGTTAGATACGGAGTAAAGCTCCCTCTAAACTGTCTCCATCAAACACTACCAGGTCCGCTACAGCACAGGGTTAGATACAGGGTATACTCTCCCCATCAAACTCTCACAGGACTGGTAAAGCACGGGGTTAGATACAGAGTAAAGCTCCCTCTAAACCATCAAACCCTCCCAGGACAGGTACAGCACGAGGTTAAATACAGAGTAAAGCTCCCTCTACACCATCCCCATCAAACACTCCCAGTGCAGGTACATTACGGGGTTAGATACAGAGTAAAACTTCCTCTACACTGTCCCCATCAAACACTCTCAGGACAGGTACAGGACAGTGTTAGATACAGAGTAAATCTCCCACTATACCGTCCCCAGCAAACACTCCCTGGCCAGGTACAGCACGGGTTTATATACAGAATAAAGGTCACAGTGCACTGTCATCATTAAACATTCCCAGGGCAAGTACAGCACTGGCTTAGATACAGAGTAAAGCTCCCTCTATACTGTCCCCATCAAACACTCCCAGGACAGGTACAGCACAGGGTTAGATACAGAGTAAAACTCCCTCGATACTGTCCCCATCAAACACTCCCACGACGTGAACAAGACAGGGTCAGAAACAGAGTAAAGCTACCTCTACACTTTCCCCATCAAACACTCCCAGGGCTGGAAAAGCACTGGGTTAGATACAGAGTAAAGCTCCCTCTACACTGTCTCCACCAAACACTCCCAGGTCGCCTACAGCACAGGGTTAGATACAGTGTAAACCTCCCTCTATACTCTCCCCATCAAACACTCCCAGGACTGGTACAGCACGTAGTTAGATACAGAGTAAAGCTCCCTCTACACTGTCCCCATCATACACTCCCTGGACTGTTAAGCACGCGGTTAGATACAGAGTAAAGCTCCCCCTACACTGTGCCCATTGTTCACTCCCAGGGCAGGTACAGCACGGGCTTAGATACAGAGTAAATTTCCCTCTTATCTGTCCCCATCAAACACTCCCAGGACAGGTACAGCACGGGGTTAGATATAGAGTAAAGCTCCCTCTACACTGTCCCCATCATACACTCCCTGGACTGTTAAGCACGCGGTTAGATACAGAGTAAAGCTCCCCCTACACTGTGCCCATTGTTCACTCCCAGGTCCGGTACAGCACAGGGTTAGATACAGTGTAAACCTCCCTCTATACTCTCCCCATCAAACACTCCCAGGACTGGTACGGCACGGGGTTAGATAGAGAGTAAATCTCCCTCTACACTATCGTCATCAAACACTCCCAGGACTGGTACAGCAAGGGGTCAGATTCAGAGTAAAGCTCCCTCTACACTGTCCCCATGAAACACTCCCAGGTCTGGTACAGCACGGGTTTAGATACAGAGTAAAGCTCCCCCTACACTGTGCCCATCGTACACTCCCAGGGCAGGTACAGCACGGGGTGAGATACAGTCTAAATTTCCCTCTAAGCAGTCTCCAACAAACACTCCAAGGACTGGTGCAGCACGGGGTTAGATACAGAGTAAAGCTCAGTCTTCACTGTCCCCATGAAGCACTCACAGGGCAGGTACAGTACAGGGTTTGATACAGAGTATAGCTTCCTCTACACTGTCCCCATCAAACACTGCCATGACAGGTCCAGCACGGGGTTAGATACAGAGTAAAGCCCCTCAATACTGTGCCCATCAAACACTCCCAGGACAGGTTCAGCACGGGGATAGGTACAGAGTAAAACTTCCTCGATACTGTCCCCATCAAACACTCCCAGGACAGGTACAGCACGGGGTTAGATGCAGAGAAAAGTTCCCTCGATAATGTATCCATCTAAAACTCACAGTACAGGTACAGCACGGTGTTAGATACAGAGTAAATCTCCCTCGATACTGTACCCATCAAACACTCCCAGGACTAGTACAGCCCGGTGTTAGAAACAGAGAAAAACTCCCCCTACACTGTGGCCATCATACACTCCCACGGCAGTTACAGCACAGGGTTAGATACAGAGTAAATCTCCCTTTAACCTGTCCCCATCTAAAACTCCCAGGACTGGTACTGCCCGGGGTAAGATTCAGAGTAAAGCTCCCTCTACACAGTCCCTATGAAGCACTCCCAGGGCAGGTACAGGAAAGGGTTATATATAGAGTAAAGCTCACTCTAAACTGTCCCCATCAAACCCTCCCAGGACAGATACAGCACGGTGTTAGATACAGAGTAAATCTCCCACTACACAGTCCCCATCAAACACTCCCAGGCCAGCTACAGCACGGGTTTAGATACAGAATAAAGGTCCCACTGCACTGTCCCCATCAAACACTCCCAGGACAGATACAGCACGGTGTTAGATACAGAGTAAATCTCCCACTACACAGTCCCCATCAAACACTCCCAGGAAAGGTACAGCACGGGGTTTGATACAAGGTGAAGCTCCCTCTGCACTGTTCCCATAAAACACTCCCTGGACAGGAACAGAACAGGGTTCGATACAGAGTAAAGCTCCCTCTATACTGTCCCCATCAAAAACTCCCAGGACAGGAACAGGACAGGGTTAGATACAGAGTAAAGCTCCCTCTACACTGTCTCCATCAAACACTCCCAGGACTGGTACAGCTCAGGGTCAGAAACAGCGTAAATCTCCCTCTATACTGTCCCCATCAAACACTCCCAGGACTGGTACAGCCCGGGGTTAGATACGGAATAAATCTCCCCCTACACTGTGCCCATCAAACACTCCCAGAGCTGGTACAGCACGGAGTTAAATACACAGTAAATCTCCCTCTAACTTTTCCCCATCAAACACTCCCAGGACTGGTACAGCACGGGGTTAGATACAGAGTAAAGCTCCCTCTATACTTTCCACATCAAACACTCCCAGGACAGGTACAGCACAGAGTTGGATAAAGAGTAAAGCTCCCTCTACACTGTCCCCATCAAACATTCCCAGGACAGGTACAGCACGGGGTTAGATACAGAGTAATTCTCCCTCTACACAGTCCCCATCAAACACTCCCAGGACATGAACAGGACAGGGTTAGATACAGAGTAAAGCTCCCTCTATACTGTCCCCATCAAACACTCCCAGGACAGGGAGTGGTGAGACGGAGAGTGGGTTGGGGTGAGAGGGTTGGGCTGAGAGGGAGTGTGGGATGGGGTGAGAGGGAGAGTGGGTTGGGGTGAGAGGGTGAGTGGGTTGGGGTGAGAGGGAGAGTGGGTTGGGGTGAGAGGGAGAGTGGGTTGGGGTGAGAGGGAGAGTGGGTTGGGGTGAGAGAGAGAGTGGGTTGGGGTGAAAGGGAGAGTGGGTTGGGGTGAGAGGGAGAGTGGGTTGGGGTGAGAGGGTGAGTGGGTTGGGGTGAGAGGGAGAGTGTGTTGGGGTGAGAGGGAGAGTGGGTTGGGGTGAGAGGGAGAGTGGGTTGGGGTGAGAGGGAGAGTGGGTTGGGGTGAGAGGGTGAGTGGGTTGGGGTGAGAGGGAGAGTGGGTTGGGGTGAGAGGGAGAGTGGGTTGGGGTGAGAGGGAGAGTGGGTTGGGGTGAGAGGGAGAGTGGGTTGGGGTGAGAGGGTGAGTGGGTTGGGGTGAGAGGGAGAGTGTGTTGGGGTGAGAGGGAGAGTGGGTTGGGGTGAGAGGGAGAGTGGGTTGGGGTGAGAGGGAGAGTGGGTTGGGGAATGCGATTACTGCCAGTGTTTTGGGGGTTTGTGTGAGATCAGGGTTTGGAACTGGAGTAACACAACCAACAGGGGAAAGAAATATAGATTTATTATTAAACCAAAAATAAAGACAGGCCCTTGTTGAAACCATGTCTGTCCTGGGGTTAACCCTCAGTGGAGAGGATCAGCAAGGGGTCCTGTCTGGAAAGAGAGAGGGAGAGAGAAAGCTGGAGTGACAGAGTCAGGAAAATTCCACCCCCTCCCCCAGAAACGTCGTGTGTTCCCTGTTGCAGTTCAGGAAAAGCTGCAGGATGTTTCTGCACAGGGGGATCCCACAGGCAGCAATGTATTGCTATCCGGATGGGAACAGGGAGACACATTTCCTTCCCCAGCCTCATGCCTGCTGTAACCCTCCCTCTTCCCCCTCTCCCCCCCGGGGCACCATGTGTGCTCTGAGTCCGGACACATCCCCAGAAACACCTAAACTCCTTCTCTTCAAACCGGGAACAAGCTGCTGCTTCCTGGGGGAGACTTTTTGAAATCTCCATCCCAGCATCGATTTTTACAAACCAGGCGTCCCCGGGAGGGTTTGACTGAGGCTTTTCTGCAGAGACTGGGAGCTGGGCACTGACTCCACACTGGACACCCTCCCCTAACCCCACCCAGACCCTGTGTCTCTTCCTCACCCCCAACCCCCTGCCTCTGTTTCACTGTCTTTTCCTGTTTCCCTCAATCTCCCCCCTCTCTCTCTGTTGTAACATAGGGACACATCTTAGAGAGACTGAATTCAAATGACTGTTCCACCTCCCAATTCATCGCCCTGCCTAAAACACCAGCATTATTCAGGAATTAGCACAAACTTTTACACACTCTCACAGTTAGGACTTGGTAAAGGGCTCCTGAGGGACAGGAAATCAGTCCAATCAGCACATTTTTAATAAATTTAGTGGTTGTGGCACAGTATGAAACACTGCTGGGAATTTGTGCACAGCAAGATCCCACAGGGTGCAGCCACCTCTGTTCAGCACCTTTTAAAATGGGGCAATATTTACACAGAGAGAGAGAGGCAGCAAGTTGGAGAGGGACTAAGACAGTGAAGAACCCCGACCCCTTCAGAACCTCAGAAAGACTGAGCGCTTTGCAGTGAATGAATGAATGTTTAAAATGCTCTCATTGTTAGTGAGTCACTTGCTTCACTGTCCCTGGATTCATTTTCGCAATTCAGCCTTTTCTAAAAGATGTGACTGGGAGCTGGGCAGAGTCTACACATTGGAGACCCCCAGATCCTGTGTCTATTCACACCCCCTCCTCTTGTTTTGCTACCTCAGCCCCTCTGTTTCAACCCTCTTTCCAGACATTATGGCAAACTTGTGGCGTTCTAAACTATTATCTTAAATTGTTAATAAATACTGAGAAACAGACACAGACACGGGCTTTGCAGCAGCAGAAAGAATGTGAATCATTCCATTCCGGGGGTTTTTACTTCCAGATTCAGTTTTAGAAAATTCAGAATTCAAATTCACAGCAGCAAAGTGTGGGAGTGAACGCCCGGATCCTTCAATATTCCAGGGAATACACGTGGAATTTATGTCTCCATACCTGTGTCTCTGTCACGTTCAAAATACTAATGTTACATGAGTCAACTCTGTCCTAAGTGTCCCATTGCTGTGGGGACATAAAATGGCCACTGTGAACAAACCTGAAATGGCTGCCTGGTGTTTGTAGTCTAGATTCTCAGAGGAAGAGAGACAGGGAGAGAGGGAAAGAGAGCTGGGTAAGCGAGTGAGATAGAGAGAGGAGATCAAGCGATAAAAAAGGGATGAATTGAGAGAGAGAGATGAAGAGAGGGGAGCGAGTGTAGGGTAAAGATATGGGGTGAGAGAGAGAAACAGAGAAATGTATAGAGTGGCAGAGAGATGGGGTGGGAGAGGGAGAGAAGGAACGAGACAGGGTAAGAGAATGAGAAAGTGTAGTGTGAAACTGAAAATATTCAAAAATGTGTTAACATTATTGAGTGTACAGAACAATATCCTGTGAGACATCCCTTCTCCATCTTAAAATTGGCGGGAGAGCCATTAACCAACTTTAAAATGGGGGGAGACCCCTTCCTCAACTTGTGATGTGGAAGTGCTGGAATCTAATCGAGGGGTTCGGGGTGGTTTATATATAGAATAACAAACACCCGGGAGTGAGTTACAGACTGGAATTTAATCGAGGCATTCGGGGTGGTTTAAATATAGAATAACAGATATCCGGGAGTGAGTTACAGGCAGGAATCTAACGGAGGGGTTTGGGGTGGTTTATATATAGAATAACAGATACCCGGCAGTGAGTTACAGGCAGGAATCTAACGGAGGGGTTTGGGGTGGTTTATATATAGATTAACAGATGCCCGGGAGTGAGTTACGGGCTGAAATTTAATCGAGGGGTTCGGGGTGGTTTATATATAAATCATGTCGATATAATATATATCGAATAAAAGATATCCGGGAGTGAGTTAAAGAACGGAATCTCATTGAGGGGAATGAGGGGTTTATATATAGAATAATAGATAACGGGAGAGAGTTACAGACTGGAATCTAATTGAAGGGTGCAGTGGTTTTATATACAGAATAATAGATACCCGGGAGTGAGTTACAGAGTGGAATCTAATCGAGGGTTTCAGGGGGTTTATATATAGAATTATCGATACCCGGGAGTGAGTTGCAGACAGGAATCTAATCGAGTTCTTCCGGGGGTTTATATATAGAATCATAGATACCCGGGATTGAGTTACAGGCTGGAATTTAATTAAGGGGTGCAGGGGGTTTATATATAGAATAATCGATACCCGGGATTGAGTTACAGACTGGAATCTAATCGAGGGGTACAGTGGGTTTATATATAGAATAATAAATACCTGGGATTGAGTTACAGACTGCAATCTAATCGAGGGGTGCAGGGGGTTTATATAGAGAATAATAGATACCCGGGAATGAATTACAGACTGGAATCAAGAACAGTTGAAAATATCATTTATCTTGTGATGTGCTGTAGTGCAGGTTACAGAGGCTGATTCACGGAATGGGTAGTGTGAGTTTTTAACCAGCTTTATCCCAAATATCAAATTTAATATCTCATTGGAACTGTTTGATGTTTTCTTAGTCTTGACACAAATGGATAGGGACTCTTTGGACCCTCACTGTTTGCAGCTTTTCACCATTTATAATGTAACCTGTTCCATGCTTTTTAAAGAGGGCAGCCACACATTTGCCTATAATGAAATCCATCTTTCACTATTTCACTCATTCACTTAAGGTGTACATATCTCTTTGGAATTTGAAGTGCAGGTTACAGATTGGATTGGAACTTTCTGCTTCAAGAATCATTAACCAAGTTTCACAGAGTTAAACATCAAAACTGACATTCTGAAACAGGAGAGGTCCCCACAACTTCAATTCTGTGATTCTCTAGCACCTCATGATCTGTATCTTACAATGTCCGCCCCCTTCATGTCTCTGAAGACTTGGGAAATCATTCAGACATTGGGGAACCATTTCTGTCAATCGGGATATTTCCTTTGAAGCATTACATTGTCTTGGGACATTTACAGTAAACGGCTCCTTCAAAGGACATCATTAAAATTCACTCTTTAATCATCCAAATCCTTTTGTCCATTCAGACTCCCTGGCCCTACATCCTATTGTTTCAAAGCTAACTTACATTTCACAATGTAGGAATGTGTGAATGCAAACACTTTCTTCACACGTTTCCACAATACTAAGGCTCACACTATTCAGGGTGAAATTTTCAAGACAACATTCATCAACTGACAGATTTCCAGCTCCAGCTAATTGTAGATTTTTATTTTTAATTTTCGGATAACAGGACTCAAATTGTATGGCATCCCAGTGTGAGATTTAAACTCCTGTTTATTTCAATCTTTAGCTCAGGAATTCACATTAAAACATGCAGAGAATTGAAACCTTCCTCATACAGTTGCCTGTTTGTTCCAGTGTTGGTATATTCCCTCTTTCTCTTGCGTTTTCACTTGTCTGAAGAAATTGAATTGTTGACATTGGATAATCATCCCTTTCCCATGAAAATGTAAACTCCTGGGAAACTGCAACAGAAACAATCTTTTGCAGTGATCAAAATACTGCACCTTTATTCATCAATCCCATTTCCTATCTATGTAGAAACTCCCTTCCACTGACAGATTCTGAGATCCATACTCAATCTCAAAAACCACCACAGAAAAGTGACTGCTTATTTTAAACAGTGAATCTGAACTATTTGAAGTTCTGACTCAGACACAGAATCGCAGAAATTTTGACTCTGTGGGATGAAAATTATCAGAATTACTTTGCAACATACAGGTAACCTGTATTGACCGGATGATACTTGTCTGTTCAAAAGGGATTCGTTAAGATGCCTCACAAAGCTTGTTACTCAGGACAAGAGCTCATACATTCCCCTAATCTCCCCAAACAGTTCCTCTCAGGATTTGACAATTTGATCAAGTCACCCCTGATGCTACTAAATTTCAGGGAATACAACCCGAGTTTGTGCAATCTCACTTTGCAATTTAACCCTTGGAATCCAGGTCTCATTCTGGCAAAGCTGTGATGCACTCGAACTGTCTAAACTGTCCCTGTAGTGTCGGATTAACCCGGGTCACTCACATACACCCAGGTCAGGTTCAAGACTCACCTGTCTCACTCGCTGAGACGCTCCTGTATCACTTGCCTTATTGTAGTCGGATGCCGCGTTGGGAGCAGGACAGGTAGACGGGATTAGGATGACTGCTCATGTGGAGGGTAAACACGAGGAATCTATCAGAGAATCAGAACAGACCTGGGAGAATCAAACAAGGAAACTGATGTTCAATTTATTAGGCCTGATTTGTGGATTGTTTTTGTTTTGGGCGAGAATGTTGCCAACAAACACTCCCAGAAAGGATGCAGCAAGGGCTAGGTTCAGAGTAAAGCTCCCACGATACTGTCCCCATCAAACACTCCCAGGACAGGTACAGCACGGGGTTAGATACAGAGTAAAGCTCCCTCGATACTGTCCCCATCAAACACTCCAAGGACAGGTACAGCACGGGGTTAGATACGGATAAAGCTCCCTCGATACTGTCCCCATCAAGCACTCCCAGGACAGGTACAGCACGGGGTTAGATACAGAGTAAAGCTCCCTCGATACTGTCCCCATCAAGCACTTCCAAGACAGGTAAGCACGGGGTTAGATACAAAGTAAAGCTCCCTCGATACTGTCCATATCAAACACTCCCAGGACAGGTACAGCACGGGGTTAGATACAGAGTAAAGATCCCTCGATACTGTACCCATGAAACATTCCCAGGACAGGTACAGCACGGGGTAGATATAGAGTATAGCTCCCTCTATACTGTCCCCATCAACCACTCCCAGGACAGGTACAACACGGGGTTAGACACAGAGTAAAGCTCCCTCTGCACTGTCCCAATCAAACACTCCTGGACAGGAACAGGACAGGGATAGATACAGAGTAAACCTCCCTCTATACACTCCCCATCAAACACTACCAGGTCCGGTACAGCACAGGGTTAGATACAGAGTAAACCTCCCTCTATACTCTCCCCATCAAACACTCCCAGGACTGGTACAGCACGGGGTTAAATACCGCGTAAAGCTCACCCTACACTGTGGACATCATACACTCCCAGGGCAGGTACAGCACGGGGTTAGATACGGAATAAAATTCCCTATACACTGTCTACATCAAACACTCCCAGGACTGGTACAGCTCAGGGTTAGATACATAAAAAAGCTCCCTCTATACTGTCCCAATCAAACACTACCAGTACAGGTACAGCACGGGGTTAGATACAGAGTAAATCTCCCCCTACACTGTGACCATCATACACTCCCAGGGCAGGTACAGCACGGGGTAAGATACAGAGTAAATCTCCCCCTACACTGTGCCCATCATACACTCCCTGGGCAGGTACAGCACGGGGTTAGATACAGAGTAAAGCTCCCTCTGCACCGTCCCCATCAAACACTCCCAGGGAAGGTACAGCACGGGGTTAGATACAGAGTAAAGCTTCCTCTACACTGTCTCCCTCAAACACTACCAGGACAGGTACAGCACGGTGTTATATACAGAGTAAATATCCCTCTACACCGTCACCATCAAACACTCCCAGGCCAGGTACAGCACTGGGTTAGATACAGAGTAAAGCTCCCTCTGCACTGTCCCCATCAAACACTCCCAGGACAGGTACAGCACAGGGTTAGATACAGTGTAAACCTCCCTCTATACTCTCCCCATCAAACACTCCCAGGACTGGTCCAGCAAGGGGTTAGATACAGAGTAAAGCTCCACCTACACTGTGCCCATCGTACCCTCCCAGGGCAGTTACAGCACGGGGTTAGATACAGTCTAAATTTCCCTCTAAGTTGTCCCCATCAAACACTCCCAGGACTGGTGCAGCACGGGGTTAGATACAGAGTAAAGCTCAGACTTCACTCTCCCCATCAAGCACTCACAGGGCAGGTACAGGACAGAGTTAGATGCAGAGTAAATCTCCCTCTACACCGTCCCCATCAAACACTCCCAGGACAGATACAGCACGGGGTTAGATACAGTGTAAAGACCCTTCAATACTGTGCCCATCAAACACACCCAGGACAGGTTCAGCACGGGGATAGGTACAGAGTAAAACTTCCTCGATACTGTCCCCATCAAACACTCCCAGGACTGTTAAACACGGGGTTAGATACAGAGTAAAGCTCCCCCTACACTGTGCCCATCGTTCACTCCCAGGGCAGGTACAGCACGGGGTTAGATACAGTCTAAATTTCCCTCTAAGCTGTCCCCATCAAACACACCCAGGACTGGTGCAGCACGGGGTTAGATACAGAGTAAAGCTCCCTCGATACTGTACCCATCAAACACTCCCAGGACTAGTACATCCCGGGGTTAGAAACAGAGAAAAACTCCCCCTACACTGTGCCCATCATACACTCCCACGGCAGTTACAGCACAGGGTTAGATACAGAGTAAAGCTTCCTCTACAATTTCCCCATCAAACACTCCCAGGTCAGGAAAAGGATTGGGTTAGATACAGAGTAAAGCTCCCTCTACACTGTCTCCATCAAACACTCCCAGGTCCCCTACAGCACAGGGTTAGATACAGTGTAAACCTTACTCTATACTCTCCCCATCAAACACTCACAGGACTGGCACATCACGGGGTTAGATACAGAGTAAATCTCCCTCTAACCTGTCCCCATCAAACACTCCCAGGACTGGTACTGCCCAGAGTAAGATTCAGAGTAAAGCTCCCTCTGCACTGTCCCCATGAAGCACTCCCAGGGCAGGTACAGGACAGGTTTATATACAGAGTAAAGCTCCCTCTAAACTGTCCCCATCAAACCCTCCCAGGACAGGTACAGCACGGGGTTAGATACAGAGGAAAGCACCCTTTACACCTTACCTATTACACACTCCCAGTGCAGGTACATTAGTGTGTTAGATACAGAGTAAAACTTCCTCTACACTGTCCCCATCAAACACTCCCAGGACAGGTACAGCAGGGTGTTAGATACAGAGTAAATATCCCACTACACCGTCCCCATCAAACACTCCCAGGGCAGGTACAGCACGGGTTTATATACAGAATAACGGTCCCACTGCACTGTCATCATCAAACACTCCTAGAGCAAGTACAGCACTGGGTTAGATACAGAGTAAAGCTCCATCTATACTGTCCCCATCAAACACTCCCAGGACAGGTACAGCACAGGGTTAGATACAGAGTAAAGCTCCCTCTGCACTGTTCCCATCAAACACTCCCTGGACAGGAACAGAACAGGGTTAGATACAGAGTAAAGCTCCCTCTATACTGTCCCCATCAAACACTCCCAGGACAGGAACAGGACAGGGTTAGATACAGAGTAATGCTCCCTCTACTTTGTCCCCATCAAACACTCCCAGGGCAGGTACAGCACGGGGCTAGATACAGATTAAAGCTCCCTCGATACTGTCATCATCAAACAATCCCATACAGGTACAGCACGGGATTAGATACAGAGTGAAGCTCCCTCTACACTGTCCCCATCAAACACTCCAAGGGCAGGGATAGCACGGGTTTAGATACAGAATAAATCTCCCTCTGCACTGTCCCCATCAGACACTCCCAGGGCACGTACAGCACGGGGTTAGATACAGAGTAAAGCTCCCTCTATACTGACCCATCAAACACTCCCAGGACAGGTACAGCAAAGGGTTAGATACAGAGTAAAGCTTCCTCTATACTATCCCCATGAAACACTCTCAGGATAGGTAAAGCACGGGGTTAGATACAGACTAATGCTCTCTCTACACTGTCCCCATCAAACCCTCCATGGACAGGTACAGCACTGGGATAGATACAGAGTAAAGCTCCCTCTACACTGTCCCCATCAAACACTCCCAGGACAGGAACTGGACATGGTTAGATAAGGAGTAAAGCTCCCTCGATACTGTCCCCATCAAACACTCGCAGGACAGGTACAGCACGGGTTTAGATACAGAGTAAAGCTCCCTCTACACTGTTCCCATCAAACATCCCAGGGCAGGTACAGCACTGTGTTAGATACAGAGTAAAGCTTCCTCTACACCGTCCCCATCAAACACTCCCAGGACAGGTACAGCACGGGGTTAGATACAGAGTAAAGCTCCCTCTACACTGTCCACATCAAACAGTCCCAGGACCGGTACAGCATGCGTTTAGATAAAGAATAAAGCTCCCTCTACACTGTGACCATCAAACACTCCCAGGGCAGGTACAGCACGTGTTTAGATACAGAATAAAGCTCCCTCTGCACTCTCCCCATCAAACACTCCTAGGACACGTACAGCACGGGGTAAGATACAGAGTAAAGCTCCCTCTATACTGTCCCCATCAAACACTCCAAAGACAGGTACAGCACAGGGTTAGATTCAGAGTAAATCTCCCTCTACGCCGTCCCCAACAAACACTCCCAGGGCAGTTAAAGCACAGGGTTAGATACAGAGTAATGCTTCCTCTACACTGTTCCTATCAAACACTCCCACGACTTTAATAGCACTGGGTTAGATACAGAATATAGCTCCCTCTACACTGTCCCCATCAAAAACTTCCAGGACAGGTACAGTGAAGACCCGCGACCCCTTCAGAACCTCAGAAAGACTGAGCGCTTTGCAGTTGAATGAATGAATGTTTAAAATGCTCTCATTGTTAGTGAGTCACTTGCTTCACTGTCCCTGGATTCATTTTCGCAATTCGGCCATTTCTAAAAGATGTTTCTGGGAGCTGGGCAGAGTCTACACATTGGAGACCCCCAGATCCTGTGTCTATTCACACCCAATCCTCTTGTTTTGCTACCTCAGCCCCTCTGTTTCAACCCACTTTCCAGACATTATGGCAAACTTGTGGCATTCTAAACTATTATCTTAAATTGTTTATAAATACTGAGAAACAGACACAAACACGGGCTTTGCAGCAGCAGAAAGAATGTGAATCATTCCATCCCGGGGGTTTTTACTTCCAGATTCAGTTTTAGAAAATTCAGAATTCAAATTCACAGCAGCAAAGTGTGGGAGTGAACGCCCGGTTCCTTCAATATTCCAGGGAATACACGTGGAATTTATGTCTCCATACCTGCGTCTCTGTCACGTTTCAAATATGAATGTTACATGAGTCAACTCTGTCCTAAGTGTCCCATTGCTGTGGGGACATAAAATGGCCACTGTGAACAAACCTAAAATGGCTGCCTGGTGTTTGTAGACTAGATTCTCAGAGGAAGAGAGGTAGGGAGAGAGGGATAGAGAGCTGGGTAAGTGAGTGAGATAGAGAGAGGAGATCAAGCGATAAAAAAGGGATGAGTTGAGAGAGAGAGATGAAGAGAGGGGAGCGAGTGTAGGGTAAAGATATGGGGTGAGAGAGAGAAACAGAGAAATGTATAGAGTGGCAGAGAGATGGGGTGGGAGAGGGAGAGAAGGAACGAGACAGGATGAGAGAATGAGAAAGTGTAGTGCGAAACTGAAAATATTCAAAAATGTGTTAACATTGTTGAGTGTAAAGGACAATATCCTGTGAGACATCCCTTCTCCATCTTAAAATTGGCGGGAGAGCCTTTAACCAACTTTAAAATGGGGGGAGACCCCTTCCTCAACTTGTGATGTGGAAGTGCTGGAATCTAATCGAGGGTTTCGGGGTGGTTTATATATAGAATAACAGATACCCGGGAGTGAGTTTACGGACTGGAATCTAATCGAGGGGTTCGGGGTGGTTTATATACAGAATAACAGATACCCGGGCGCGCGTTGCAGACTGGAATCTAATCGTGGGGATTGTGGGGTTTATATATAGAATAATAGATACCATGGATTGAGTTAAAGACTGGAATCTAATCGAGGGGTTCGGGGTGATTTATATAGAGAATAACAGATACTCGGGAGTGAGTTTACGGACTGGAATCTAATCGAGGTGTTTGGGGTGGTTTATATACAGAATAACAGATACCCGGGAGTGAGTTACAGATTGGAATCTAATCGAGGGGTTTGGTGGGTTTATATAGAGAATAACAGATACTCGGGTGTGAGTTTACGGACTGGAATCTAATCGAGGGGTTCGGGGTGGTTTATATATAGAATAACAGACACCCGGGTGTGCGTTGCGGACTGGAATCTAATCGTGGGGTTTGTGGGGTTTATATATTGAATAATAGATACCAATGATTGAGTTAATGTCTTGAATCTAATCGAGGGGTTCGGGGTGGTTTATATAGAGAATAACAGATACTCGGGAGTGATTTACAGACTGGAATCTAATCGAGGTGTTCGGGGTGGTTTTTATACAGAATAACAGATACCCGGGAGTGAGTTACAGACTGGAATCTAATCGAGGGGTTTGTTGGGTTTATATATAGAATAACAGATACCCGGGAGTGAGTTACAGACTGGAATCTAATCGAGGGGTTCGGGGTGGTTTATATATAGAATAACAAATACCCGGGAGTGAGTTACAGACTGGAATCTAATCGAGAGATTCGGGGTGGTTTATATACAGAATAACAAATACCCGGGAGTGAGTTACAGACTGGAATCTAATCGAGAGATTCGGGGTGGATTATATGTAGAATAACAGATACCCGGGAGTGATTTACAGACTGGAATCTAATCGAGGGGTTCAGGGGGGTTATATTTAGAATAACAGATACCCGAGAGTGAGTTACAGACTGGAATCTAATCGAGGGCTTTGGGGAATTTATGTATAGAATAACAGATACCCGGGAGTGAGTTACAGACCGGAATCTAATCGAGGGCTTTGGGGAATTTATGTATAGAATAACAGATACCCGGGAGTGAGTTACAGACTGGAAACAAATCGATGGGTTCGGGGTGTTTATATATAAATCATATGAATATAATATATATAGATTAACAGAAGCCCGGGAATGAGTAACATACTGAAATCTAGTCGAGCGGTTTGGGACATTTATATACAGAATAACAGTTAGACGGAAATGAGTTACAGACTGGAATCAAATCGAGTGGTTTGGGGTGGTCTTTATATAGAATAACAGATTCCCGGGATTGAGTTACATGCTGGAATCTTATCGAGGAGTTCGGGGTGGTTTATATATAGAATAACAGATACCCGAGATTGAGTTACAGACTGGAATCTAACGGAGGGGTTTGGATTTGTTTATATATAGAATAACAGACACCCGGCAGTGAGTTTCAGACAGGAATCTAACGGAGGGGTTAAGGTTGGTTTATATATAGAATAACAGACACCCGGCAGTGAGTTACAGGCAGGAATCTAACAGAGGGGTTTGGGGTGGTTTATATATAGATTAACAGATGCCCGGGAGTGAGTTACGGGCTGAAATTTAATCGAGGGGTTCGGGGTGGTTTATATATAAATCATGTCGATATAATATATATCGAATAAAAGATATCCGGGAGTGAGTTAAAGAACGGAATCTCATCGAGGGGAATGAGGGGTTTATATATAGAATAATAGATATGGGAGTGAGTTACAGACTGGAATCTAATTGAAGGGTGCAGTGGTTTTATATACAGAATAATAGATACCCGGGAGTGAGTTACAGAGTGGAATCTAATCGATGGTTTCAGGGGGTTTATATATAGAATAATTGATACCCGGGAGTGAGTTACAGACAGGAATCTAATCGAGTGCTTCCGGGGGTTTATATATAGAATCATAGATACCCGGGATTGAGTTACAGGCTGGAATTTAATTAAGGGGTGCAGGGGATTTATATATAGAATAATCGATACCCGGGATTGAGTTACAGACTCGAATCTAATCGAAGGGATCACGGGGTTTATATATAGAATAATAAATACCCGGGATTGAGTTACAGACTGCAATCTAATCGAGGGGTTCGGGGAGTTTATATATAGAATAATCGATACCCGGGATTGAGTTACAGACTGGAATCTAATCGAGGGGTTCAGGGGGTTTATATATAGAATAATAAATACCTGGGATTGAGTTACAGACTGCAATCTAATCGAGGGGTTCAGTGGGTTTATATAGAGAATAATAGATATCCGGGATTGAGTTACAGACTGGAATCAAGAACAGTTGAAAATATCATTTTTCATGTGATGTGCTGAAGTGCAGGTTACAGAGGCTGATTCATGGAATGGGTAGTGTGAGTTTTTAAGCAGCTTTATCCCAAATATCAAATTTAATTTCTCATTGGAACTGTTTGATGTTTTCTTAGTCTTGACACAAATGGATAGGGACTCTTTGGACACTCACTGTTTGCAGCTTTTCACCATTTATAATGTAACCTGTTCCATCCTTTTTAAAGTGGGCAGCCACACATTTGCCTATAATGAAATCCATCTTTCACTATTTCACTCATTCACTTAAGGTGTACATATCTCTTTGGAATTTGAAGTGCAGGTTACAGATTGGATTGGAACTTTCTGCTTTAAGAATCATTAACAAAGTTTCACAGAGTTAAACATCAAAACTGACATTCTGAAACAGGAGAGGGCCCCACAACTTCAATTCTGTGATTGTCTAGAAACTGCAACAGACACAATCTTATGCAGTGATCAAAATCCTGCACCTTTATTCATCAATCCCATTTCCTATCTCTGTAGAAACTCCCTTCCACTGACAGATTCTGAGATCCATACTCAATCTCAAAAACCACCACAGAAAAGTGACTGCTTATTTTAAACAGTGAATCTGAACTATTTGAAGTTCTGACTCAGACACAGAATCGCAGAAATTTTGACTCTGTGGGATGAAAATTATCAGAATTACTTTGCAACATACAGGTAACCTGTAGTGACAGGAGGATACTTGTATGTTCAAAAGGGATTCGATAAAATGCCTCACAAAGCTTGTTACTCAGGACAAGAGCTCATACATTCCCCTAATCTCCCCACCCAGTTCCTCTCAGGATTTGATAATTTGATCAAGTCACCCCTGATGCTACTAAATTTCAGGGAATACAACCCGAGTTTGTGCAATCTCACTTTGCAATTTAACCCTTGGAATCCAGGTCTCATTCTGGCAAAGCTGTGATGCACTCGAACTGTCTAAACTGTCCCTGGAGTGTCGGACTAACCCGGGTCACTCACATACACCCAGGTCAGGTTCAAGACTCACCTGTCTCACTCGCTGAGAGGCTCCTGTATCACTGGCCTTATTGTAGTCGGATGCCGCGTTGGGAGCAGGACAGGAAGACGGGATTAGGATGACTGCTCATGTGGAGGGTAAACATGAGGAATCTATCAGAGAATCAGAACAGACCAGGGAGAATCAAACAAGGAAACTGATGTTCAATTTATTAGGCCTGATTTGTGGATTGTTTTTGTTTTGGGCGACAATGTTGCCAACAAACACTCCCAGAAAGGATGCAGCAGGGGCTAGATACAGAGTAAAGCTCCCTCGATACTGTCCCCATCAAACACTCCCAGGACTGGTACAGCACGGGGTTAGATACATAGTAAAGCTCCCTCGATGCTGTCCCCATCAAACACTCCCAGGAAAGGTACAGCACGGGGTTAGATACGGATAAAGCTCCCTCGATACTGTCCCCATCAAGCACTCCCAGGACAGGTACAGCACGGGGTTAGATACAGAGTAAAGCTCCCTCGATACTGTCCCCATCAAGCACTCCCAAGACAGGTAAGCACGGGGTTAGATACAGAGTAAAGCTCCCTCGATACTGTCCCCATCAAACACTCCCAGGACAGGTACAGCACGGGGTTAGATACAGAGTAAAGCTCCCTCAATACTGTACCCATCAAACACTCCTAGGACAGGAACAGCACGGGGTTAGATACAGAGTAAAGATCCCTCGATACTGTACCCATGAAACACTCCCAGGACAGGTACAGCACGGGGTAGATATAGAGTAGAGCTCCCTCTATACTGTCCCCATCAATACTCCCAGGACAGTTACAGCACGGGGTTAGACACAGAGTAAAGCTCCCTCTGCACTGTCCCAATCAAACACTCCTGGACAGGAACAGGACAGGGTTAGATACAGAGTAAACCTCCCTCTATACTCTCCCCATCAAACAGTCCCAGGACTGGTACAGCACGGGGTTACAATCAGAGTAAAGCTCCCCCTACACTGTGGACATCTTACACTCCCAGGGCTGGTACAGCACGGGGTTAGATACAGAATAAAATTCCCTCTACACTGTCTACATCAAACACTCCCAGGACTGGTACAGCTCAGGGTTAGATACAGAGTAAAGCTCACTCTATACTCTCCCCATCAAACACTCCCACGTCTGGTACAGCACGGGTTTAGATGCAGAGTACAGCTCCCCCTACACTCTGCCCATCTTACACTCCCAGGGCAGGTACAGTACGGGGTAAGATAAAGAGTAAATCTCCCCCTACACTGTGCCCATCATACACTCCCAGGGCAGGTACAGCACGGGGTTAGATACAGAGTAAAGCTCCCGCTAACCTGTCCCCATCAAACACTCCCAGGACTGGTACTGTCCGGGGTAAGATACAGTTTAAAGCTCCCTCGACACTGTCCCAATGAAGCACTCCCAGGGCAGGTACAGGACAGGCTTATATACAGAGTAAAGCACCCTCTAAACTGTCCCCATCAAACCCTCCCAGGACAGGTACAGCACGGGTTTAGATACAGAGTAAAGCTCCCTCTACACCGTCGCCATCAAACACTCCCAGGTTCATTACGGGGTTTGATACAGAATAAAGGTCCCACTGCACTGTCATCATCAAACACTCCCAGGGCAAGTACAGCACTGGGTTAGATACAGATTAAAGCTCCCTCTATACTGTCCCCATCAAACACTCCCTGGACAGGAACAGAACAGGGTTAGATACAGAGTAAAGCTCCCTCGATACTGTCCCCATCAAACACACCCAGGACAGGAACAGGACAGGGTTAGATACAGAGTAAAGCTACCTCTACACTTTCCCCATCAAACACACCCAGGGAAGGAAAAGCACTGGGTTAGATACAGAGTAAAGCTCCCTCTACACTGTCTGCATCAAACACTCCCATGTCCGGTACAGCACAGGGTTAGATACAGTGTAAAACTCCCTCTATACTCTCCCCATCAAACACTCCCAGGACTGGTACAGCACGGGTTTAGATACAGAGTAAATCTACCCCTACACTGTGGCCATCATACACTCCCAGGGCAGGTACAGCATGGGGTTAGATACAGAGTAAAGCTGCCTCTACACTGTCTCCATCAAACACTCCCAGGAATGGTACAGCTTAGGGTTAGATACAGAGTAAAGCTCCCTCTATACTATCCCCATCAAACACTCCCAGTACTGGTACAGCACGGGGTTAGATACAGAGTAAAGCTCCCCCTACACTGTGCCCAACATACACTCCCATGGCAGGTACAGCACGGGGTTAGATACAGAGTAAATTTCCCTCTAAGCTGTCCCCATCAAACACTCCCAGGACAGGTGCAGCACGGGGTTAGATACAGAGTAAAGCTCCCTCTACACGGTCCCCATCAAACACTCCCAGGGCAGGTACAGCACGGGGCTAGATAGAGAGTAAAGCTCCCTATATATAGAATATATAGAATAACAGATATATATATATAGAATAACAGATATATATATATAGAATAACAGATACCCGGGTGTGATTTACAGACTGGATTCTAATTGAGGAGTGTGGGGTGTTTTTATATAGGCTAACAGATACCCGGGAGTGAGCTACAAATTCGAATCTAACAGTGCTTTTCGGGATGGTTTAAATATAGATAATCAGATTGGTGAGAATGAGTTACCGACTGGAATCTAATCGAGGAGATCTGGGGGTTTATATATAGAATAACAGAAACCCGGGAGTGAGTTACAGACTGGAATCTAATCGAGGGGTTCAGGGGGTTTATATATAGAATAACAGATACCCGGGCGTGAGTTACAGACTGGAATCTAATCGAGGGGTTCAGGGGGTTTAAATATAGAATAACAGATTCCCCCGGAGGGAGTTACAGACTGGAATCTAATTGAGGGGTTCGGGTTGGTTTATATTTAGAATAACAGATACCCGGGAGTGAGTTACAGACTGGAATCTAATCGAGGAGATCTGGGGGTTTATATATAGAATAACAGAAACCCGGGAGTGAGTTACAGACTGGAATCTAATCGAGGGGTTCAGTGGGTTTATATATAGAATACCAGAAACCCGGGAGTGAGTTACAGACTGGAATCTAATCGAGGGGTTCAGGGGGTTTATATATAGAATAACAGGTACCCGGGAGTGAGTTACAGACTGGAATCTCATCGAGAGTTTCGGGGGGTTTATACGTAGAATAACAGCTACCCGGGTGTGAGTTACAGACTGGAATCAAATCGTAGAGTTTGGGGTGGTTTATATATAGAACAACAGGCACCCGGGAGTGAGTTACAGACTGGAATCTAAAAGAGGGGGTTGGGTTGGTTTTTATTTTGAATAACAGATACCCGGGAGTGAGTTACAGAAGAGAATCTAATGGAGGGATTTGGTATGGTTTATACATAGAATAACACAACGGGAGTGAGTTACAGAGTGGAATCTCATCGAGGGGTTCGGGGTGGTTTATATATAGAATAACAGTTACCCGGGAATCAGTTACAGACTGGAATATAATCGAGGGGTTCAGAGGGTTTATATATAGAATCATAGATATCCGAGAGTATGTTACAGACTGGAATCTAATTGAGGGGTTCGGGGTGGTTTATATATAGAATAACAGATTCCCCGGAGTGAGTTACAGACTGGAATCTAATCAAGGGGTTCAGGGGGTATATATGTAGAATAATTGATCCGGGGGATTGTGTTACAGACTGGAATCTAATCGAGGGGTTCAGGGGGTTTATATGTAGAATAATTGATTCCCGGGATTGAGTTACAGAGTGGAATGCAATCGAGGGGTTCGGGGGTTTATATATTGAATAATAGATTCCCGGGCTTGAGTTGCAGACTGGAATCTCATCGAGTGGTTCGGGGGTTTTATATATAGAATAACAGTTACCCGGGAGTGAGTTACAGTCTGGAATATAATCGAGGTGTTCAGAGGGTTTATATATAGAATCATAGATACACGAGAGTATGTTACAGACTGGAATCTAATCGAGGGGTTTGGGGAGTTGCTATATAGAATAACAGATTCTATACTCTGGAAAGAGAGGAAGAGTGGGTTGAGGTGAGAGGGAGAGTGGGTTGGGGACTGCGATTACTGCCAGTGTTTTGGGATTTTGTGTGAGATCAGGGTTTGTAACTGGAGTAACACAACCAACAGGGGAAAGAAATATAGATTTATTATTAAGCCAAAAATAAAGACAGGCCCTTGTTGAAACCATGTCTGTCCTGGAGTTAACCCTCAGTGGACAGGAGCAGCAAGGGGTCCTGTCCTGTGATTAACATTCAAAGGACAGGATCAGCAAGGGGTCCTGTCCGGGGATTAACATTCAAAGGACAGGATCAGCAAGGGGTCCTGTCCGCGGATTAACATTCAATGGACAGGGCTCCTAGGGGATAGAGTGAGCGACATTCCAAACATGTGCGAGAATCAGGGGGTGGGGTCTGTATCCAGCTCACTCAGGATAAATAAGGATCAGGATATTCCCAAACCAGTCCCAAACCAACAAACTCCCTGTGCACTCTCTCTATGGAGAGAGTGAACACTCTCCCCACTCTGGTTCAGTGTGTGTGTGTGTGTTTCTGTGTGTCTCAACCTGCTTTTGAACTGTGATTTGCTTGTGTTGGGAAGTTGCTGAGAGACTGACTTGAGAGTGGTAACTCTGGGATCTTGCTGTGCTATGTTGTGTTTTTTTTTTAAATGTCCTAGTTTTTGTCTTTTTAACCAATTTTATCTCATTTTCTCCTGAGAAATTTGTATTCTGAAAACTGGAAGGTGAGGATCCATAGAGGGAAAGTCTGGGACAAGGACAAGGAGCTTCTTCCAGAGGGGGATAGTCTGAGGCCTGGTCAACAGGCTTCACCCACGTGAGTTGTGTCTGTTTATTACCCCAATCAAGGTTTAATTTTCATATCTGAGACAGAGAGAGAGTGAGAGTGAGGGGGACAGAGATGTGAGTGAGATAGGAAGAGAGATACTGCGAGAAACACAGGGGATGGGAAAGGTCTCTCAATCTGTTTTAGCCTCTGGTTTATAACTGGGATATTTTTGTATTTGGATGTTGCTAAAAGATTGTGAGACTGTGAAGGGGGTGGGTGTGGGGGTGGAAACCTGGGCTCTTGCTGTGCTATTTTGTTTAGAAAAGTTCTTGCTTTGTGTTTTAGTCAATTCTTTTCTCTCTTTTCCCCAGGAATTTGGAGTTTGAAGACTGCAATGTGACTATGAATCCATGAGCAGGAGCTTTTCCCCAGCTTGGATGGATGGACTCAGGCCTGTTCCACACCCCCCACCCACCCACGTGAGTTGTGTCTCTTTATGACCCCGAGGTTTAATTTTAATCTCGGAGGGACCCTGGTTTTTGGTGCATCGATGAAGCGGTTTCTGTTAGATGATGGGGTGCTGGATTTTGAAAGCCTGGGGTTAAAATACCCCGGCCTTGCGATTAGTCACAAACACATTAACCCTTTGGTGTGTGACAAAGAGGAGATTAAAAATCTGAAATCTGAAGCTATTTAAAAGGTTGTTATAATTGCAAAATAAGACAGGTGGGGAGACAGTGCGATGAAGTGGAATCTGTTCAATCAGATTCACAGGGGCCATTACTGTTCAGTTTACTGACATTCTGACTTTAGTTTTACCTTTGTGATTTTCTGTGTCTTTCTCCCTCCAGCTTTTCTCCCTCTCTCTCTCTCCAGATCTCTTTGTGCCCATTTTAAACTTTAATCAACACAAACTGACCAGAAACAGCAATGTGATTTGTCATTATTTTAAATGGGGAGACAGGAACATTTCATCTCTCATTTCAATGCAGAGCACATGAGACAGGGGGAAGGAAAATAGAAAGATGGATAGAGAGAACGAGCGAGAAAGAGGGATGGAGAAAGAGAGGACAGGGACAAGGGCCTAGATAGGAGCATCCATCTTTACCCTGAATGTGAGAGACGGGAGCAGAGATAGAAAAGGGAGGGAGTGATTGAAACAGGGAGAGAGAGGGAAGCCGACGGGAGTGGAGGTGTAAAAACAGGAGGGGGTGTGGGAAAGAGAGACAGGGTCTGATGGTCTCCAGTGTGTAGTCACAAGCCACCTCCACTCACATCCTCTGAGATAGAATGAGATTTTAAAATAAATCCTGGGACGGTAATTTTAAAAAGTGTCCCAAAGGAATGAGCAGCCCCTTCCCAAACTGAAAGAGGGAGTTTAGCACCTTCTGGAGACTGATGGAGGGGGGACAGAGGGAACCATTTTAATTCAATTTATGCAGTTAAATGTCCTTGCTTTTGTTCTTTCAACAAAATTTATCCCTTTTTCTCCTGAGAAATTTGTATTCTGAAAACTGGAAGGTGAGGATCCATAGAGGGAAAGTCTGGGACAAGGACAAGGAGCTTCTTCCAGAGGGGGATAGTCTGAGGCCTGGTCCACAGGCTTCACTCACATGAATTGTGTCTGTTTATTACCCCAATCGAGGTTTAATTTTCATCTCTGAGAGACAGAGAGAGAGAGAGAGCGAGGGGGACAGAGATGTAAGTGAGATAGGAAGAGAGATACAGAGAGAAACACAGGGGATGGGAAATGTCTCTGAATTTGTTTTAGCCTCTGGTTTATAACTGGGATATTTTTGTATTTGGATGTTGCTAAGAGGTTGTGTAACTGTGAAGGGGTCGGTATGGGGGGGATGGAATCCTGGGCTCTTGCTGTGCTATTTTGTTTAGAAATGTTCTTGCTTTGTGTTTTAGTCAATTCTTTTCCCTCTCTCTTTTCCCCAGGAATTTGGAGTTTGAAGACTGCAATGTGACTATGAATCCATGGGCAGGAGCTTTTCCCCAGCTTGGATGGATGGACTCAGGCCTGTTCCACACCCCCCACCCACCCACGTGAGTTGTGTCTCTTTATGACCCCTAGTTATAATTTTAATCTCGGAGGGACCCTGGTTTTTGGTTCATCGATGAAGCGGTTTCTGTTAGATGATGGGGTGCTGGATTTTGAAAGCCTGGGGTTAAAATATCCCGGCCTCGCGATTAGTCACAAACACATTAACCCTTTTGTGTGTGGCAAAGAGGAGATTAAAAATCTGAAACCTGAGGCTGTTTAAAAGCTTGTTATAATTCCAAAATAAGACAGGAAGTTTAGCACCTTCTGGAGACTGATGGGTGGACAGGGGGAACTATAAATGTAAAACATGGCCAGTGTGGTGTGGTGAGGGTGGGGAGAGAACAGCCCCCAGTCTCTACCTCTCCAGCTTGTTCCCTCTCAATGTGATTTGTCGTTACTTTAATTGGGTTGGGGGAGGGTGTTGGGAGGGGAGAGAGAGACGGGGTGAGGTCCATTCCCCTCTCACTGTCCCGCAATCCTCAGCCAATACATTTTTAACTGGTCATGAGCAGGTGTGTAGTGGGATCTTGCTGTGTACACATGGTCTCCACCACCCCGCCCTGTTCTTTGCCCCCCACAAGAGTGACAACACTTTCAAAATAAAAGATTGAGGGAAAGGAGGAGGGTGCGGAGGGAGGGATGATGAAGGCAGAGATAGAGGAGGGTGTGGAGGGAGGGGGATAGACTGAGGCCTGGTCCACAGGCTTCACCCACGTGAGTTGTGTCTGTTTATTACCGCAATCGAGGTTTAATTTCCATCTCTGAGACACAGAGTGAGAGAGTGAATGAGTGAGGGGGGCAGAGGTGTGAGTGAGATAAGAAGAGAGATACAGAGAAAAACACAGGGGATGGGAAAGGTCCTCAATCTGTTTTCGCCTCTGGTTTATAACTGGGATATTTTGGTATTTGGATGTTGCTAAGAGGTTGTGTAGCTTTGAAGGGGAGGGGGTGGGTGTGGGGGTGGAATCCTGGGCTCTTGCTGTGCTATTTTGTTTAGAAATGATCTTGCTTTGTGTTTTAGTCCATTCTTTTCCCTCTCTCTTTTCCCCAGGAATTTGGAGTTTGAAGACTGCAATGTGACTTTGAATCCATGGGCAGGAGCTTTTCCCCAGCTTGAATGGATGGTCCCAGGCCTGTTCCACACCCCCCACCCACCCACGTGAGTTGTGTCTCTTTATGACCCCGAGGTTTAATTTTAATCTCGGAGGGACCCTGGTTTTTGGTGCATCGATGAAGCGGTTTCTGTTAGATGATGGGGTGCTAGATTTTGAAACCCTGGGGTTAAAATATCCCGGCCTTGCGATTAGTCACAAACACATTAACCCTTTGGTGTGTGACAAAGAGGAGATTAAAAATCTGAAATCTGAAGCTGTTAAAAAGCTTGTTATAATTGCAAAATAAGACAGGTGGGGAGACAGTGCGATGAAGTGGAATCTGTTCAATCAGATTCACAGGGGCCATTACTGTTCAGTTTACTGAGATTCTGACTTTAGTTTTACCTGTGTGATTTTCTGTGTCTTTCTCCCTCCAGTTTTTCTCTCTCCCTCTCTCTCTCTCTCCAGCTGTCTTTGTGCCCATTTTAAACTTTAATCAACAAAAACTGACCAGAAACAGCAATGTGATTTGTCATTATTTTAAATGGGGAGACAGGAACATTTCATCTCTCATTTCAATGCAGAGCACATGAGACAGGGGGAAGGAAAATAGAAAGATGGACAGAGAGAACGAGCGAGAAAGAGGGATGGAGAAAGAGAGGACAGGGACAAGGGCCTCGATAGGAGCATCCATCTTTACCCTGAATGTGAGAGACGGGAGCAGAGATAGAAAAGAGAGGGAGTGATTGAAACAGAGAGAGAGAGGGAGGCCGACGGGAGTGGAGGTGTAAAAACAGGAGGGGGTGTGGGAAAGAGAGACAGGGTCTGATGGTCTCCAGTGTGTAGTCACAAGCCACCTCCACTCACATCCTCTGAGATAGAATGAGATTTTAAAATAAATCCTGGGATGGTAATTTTAAAAAGTGTCCCAAAGGAATGAGCAGCCCCTTCCCAAACTGAAAGAGGGAGTTTAGCACGTTCTGGAGTCTGATGGTGGGGGGGACAGGGGGAACTATTTTAATTCAATTTATGCAGTTAAATGTCCTTGCTTTTGTCCTTTCAACAAAGTTTATCTCTTTTTCTCCTGAGAAATTTGTATTCTGAAAACTGGAAGGTGAGGATCCATAGAGGGAAAGTCTGGGACAAGGACAAGGAGCTTCTTCCAGAGGGGGATAGTCTGAGGCCTGGTCCACTGGCTTCACCCACATGAATTGTGTCGGTTTATTACCCCAATCGAGCTTTAATTTTCATCTCTGAGAGACAGAGAGAGAGAGAGAGAGAGAGGAGGACAGAGATGTGAGTGAGATACAGAGAGATACAGAGAGAAACACAGGGGATGGGAAATGTCTCTGAATTTGTTTTAGCCTCTGGTTTATAACTGGGATATTTTTGTGTTTGGATGTTGCTAAGAGGTTGTGTAACTGTGAAGGGGTCGGTATGGGGGGGGATGGAATCCTGGGCTCTTGCTGTGCTATTTTGTTTAGAAATGATCTTGCTTTGTGTTTTAGTCCAATCTTTTCCCTCTCTCTTTTCCCCAGGAATTTGGAGTTTGAAGACTGCAATGTGACTTTGAATCCATGGGCAGGAGCTTTTCCCCAGCTTGGATGGATGGTCTCAGGCCTGTTCCACATCCCCCCACCCACCCACGTGAGTTGTGTCTCCTTATGACCCCGATGTTTAATTTTAATCTCGGAGGGACCCTGGTTTTTGGTGCATCGATGAAGCGGTTTCTGTTAGATGATGGGGTGCTGGATTTTGAAACCCTGGGGTTAAAATATCCCGGCCTTGCGATTAGTCACAAACACATTTACCCTTTTGTGTGTGGCAAAGAGGAGATTAAAAATCTGAAACCTGAGGCTGTTAAAAGCTTGTTATAATTCCAAAATAAGACAGGGAGTTTAGCACCTTCTGGAGACTGATGGGTGGACAGGGGGAACTATAAATGGAACTATAAATGTAAAACATGGCCAGTGTGGTGTGGTGAGGGTGGGGAGAGAGCAGCCCCCAGTCTCTGCCTCACCAGCTTGTTCCCTCTCAATGTGATTTGTCGTTACTTTAATTGGGGTTGGGGGAGGGTGTTGGGGGGAAAGAGAGAGAGAGAGGGGGTGAGGCCCATTCCCCTCTCACTGTCCCGCAATCCTGAGCCAATACATTTTTAACTGGTCATGAGCAGGTGGGTAGTGGGATCTTGCTGTGTACACATGGTCTCCACCCCCGCCCTGTTCTTTGCCCCCCACAAGAGTGACCACACTTTCAAAATAAAAGATTGAGGGAAAGGAGGAGGGTGCGGAGGGAGGGATGATGGAGGCAGAGATAAAGGAGGGTGCGGAGGGAGGGGAATAGACTGAGGCCTGGTCCACAGGCTTCACCCACGTGAGTTGTGTCTGTTTATTACCCCAATCGAGGTTTAATTTCCATCTCTGAGACACAGAGTGAGAGAGTGAATGAGTGAGGGGGGCAGAGGTGTGAGTGAGATAGGAAGAGAGAGACAGAGAGAAACATAGGGGATGGGAAAGGTCCTCAATCTGTTTTCGCCTCTGGTTTATAACTGAGATATTTTTGTGTTTGGATGTTGCTAAGAGGTTGTGTAACTGTGAAAGAGGGGGTGGGGGTGGGGGTGGAATCCTGGACTCTTGCTGTGCTATTTTGTTTAGAAATGATCTTGCTTTGTGTTTTAGTCAATTCTTTTCCCTCTCTCTTTTCCCCAGGAATTTGGAGTTTGAAGACTGCAATGTGACTATGAATCCATGGGCAGGAGCTTTTCCCCAGCTTGGATGGATGGTCTCAGGCCTGTTCCACATCCCCGCCACCCACCCACGTGAGTTGTGTCTCCTTATGACCCCGATGTTTAATTTTAATCTCGGAGGGACCCTGGTTTTTGGTGCATCGATGAAGCGGTTTCTGTTAGATGATGGGGTGCTGGATTTTGAAACCCTGGGGTTAAAATATCCCGGCCTTGCGATTAGTCACAAACACATTTACCCTTTTGTGTGTGGCAAAGAGGAGATTAAAAATCTGAAACCTGAGGCTGTTAAAAGCTTGTTATAATTCCAAAATAAGACAGTTTAGCACCTTCTGGAGACTGATGGGTGGACAGGGGGAACTATAAATGTAAAACATGGCCAGTGTGGTGTGGTGAGGGTGGGGAGAGAGCAGCCCCCAGTCTCTGCCTCTCCAGCTTGTTCCCTCTCAATTGTGATTTGTTGTTACTTTAATTGGGGTTGGGGGAGGGTGTTGGGGGGGTGGGGGGTGGGGAGAGAGGGTGGGGGGGTGGGAGAGAGAATGGGGGTGAGGCCCATTCCCCACTCACTGTCCCGCAATCCTCAGCCAATACATTTTTAACTGGTCATGAGCAGATGTGTAGTGGGATCTTGCTGTGTATACATGGTCTCCACCCCCGCCCTGTTCTTTGCCCCCCACAAGAGTGACCACACTTTCAAAATAAAAGATTGAAGGAAAAGAGGAGGGTCCGGAGGGAGGGATGATGGAGGCAGAGATAGAGGAGTGTGCGGAGAGAGGGGGATAGACTGAGGCCTGGTCCACAGGCTTCACCCACGTGTGTTGTGTCTGTTTATTACCCCAATCGAGGTTTAATTTCCATCTCTGAGACACAGAGTGAGAGAGTGAATGAGTGAGGGGGACAGAGATGTGAGTGAGATAGGAAAAGAGATACAGAGAGAAACACAAGGGATGGGAAAGGTCTCTCAATCTGTTTTAGCCTCTGGTTTATAACTGAGATATTTTTGTATTTGGATGTTGCTAAGAGGTTGTGTAACTGTGAAAGAGGGGGTGGGGGTGGGGGTGGATGGGCTCTTGCTGTGCTATTTTGTTTAGAAATGATCTTGCTTAGTGTTTTAGACAATTCTTTTCCCTCTCTCTTTTCCCCTGGAATTAGGAGTTTGAAGACTGCAATGTGACTATGAATCCATGAGCAGGAGCTTTTCCCCAGCTTGGATGGATGGACTCAGGCCTGTTCCACACCCCCCCACCCACCCACCCACGTGAGTTGTGTCTCTTTATGACTCCGAGGTTTAATTTTACTCTGGGAGGGACCCTGGTTTTTGGTTCATCGATGAAGCGGTTTCTGTTAGATGATGGGGTGCTGGATTTTGAAAGCCTGGGGTTAAAATATCCCGGCCTTGCGATTAGTCACAAACACATTAACCCTTTGGTGTGTGACAAAGAGGAGATTAAAAATCTGAAACCTGAGGCTGTTTAGAAGCTTGTTATAATTCCAAAATAAGACAGTGAGTTTAGCACCTTCTGGAGACTGATGGGAGGACAGGGGGAACCATTTTAATACAGTTTACGCAGCTTCTGTGTGTGGATTTCTCTCTCTCTCCATCCTCCTGATCTTGCTGCGCCCACAGGGGCCTGTGGCCTTTCCCCACATGAGAGAGAGAGAAAGGAGAGGTCAGGGGAAAGAGGGGAGAGATAACAAAACAGAGCGGAGATGGTGTGGGTAGGTGAGAAGACACAGGGTCCGGGGGGAGAGAGAGAGGGCTCCTCGTGTGCAGTCACTGCCCAGCTCCCAGTCAGGGCCTTCCAGAAAGTGGGATTTGACCCCAACTGAAATCCCGAGGCAGTGATTTGAAAATGTCTCCTGAGAGAATCCAGCTGCTCCCCAGTTTGAGTTTCAGCCCTTTCAGGGGGTTGTGGTGGTGGGGAGGGAGGGAACTGAGGGGATGGCCCCCAGACTGGGGAATTCCCACGGGGAAGGCGGGGAGAGAGAGGCTTTCACAGCAGGTGTGGAGATAGGGAAAGTCATGGGATCCTGCTGTGTAAAAAAATAAAACAAAGAGGCCGCCAGCCTTTCCTGAACTGCATCAGTGACCACACTTGATAGAAATGGGTTCATGGAGGGTGAAGCAGTCGGACACAGAGAGAGAGAGAGAGGGAGAGGGAGAGGGCCTGAAATGAGAACCCGGAGCCTGTGCGAAGGTTTCTTCTCACCCCCCAGAGTCATGTCGGTGTGTGTTAGACAGGCCGGGCCACGGGCTTTCCTGGGTTAAATGGAAGGGGCAGCAGCCATTTCAATTGAGTTTAATGTAGATCTGATGGTGCGGGCTGGTGGTGAGGGTGGGGGGAGAGCAGCCCCCAGTCTCTGTCTCTCCAGCTTGTTCCCTCTCTCCCTCTCTCTCTCCAGCCAATTCTGTCCATAATTCATCTTTTAATAAAATGTATAAAAACACCAATGTGATTTGTCGTTACTTTAATTGGGGGTGGGGGAGGGTGTTGGGACGGTAGAGAGAGAGGGGGTGAGGCCCATTCCCCACTCACTGTCCCGCTATCCTCAGCCAATACATTTTTAACTGGTCATGAGCAGGTGGGGAGTGGGATCTTGCTGTGTACACATGGTCTCCACCCCCCCCCCACCCTGTTCCTTGCCCCCCACAACAGTGACAACATTTTCAAAATAAAACATTGAGGGAAAGGAGGAGGATGCGGAGGGAGGGATGATGGGGTCAGAGAGAGAGGAGGGTGCAGAGGGAGGGGGATAGACTGAGGCCTGGTCCACAGGCTTCACCCACGTGAGTTGGGTCTGTTTCTTACCCCAATCGAAGTTTAATTTCCATCTCTGAGACACAGAGTGAGAGAGTGAATGAGTGAGGGGGACAGAGATGTGAGTGAGATAGGAAGAGAGATACAGAGAGAAACACAGGGGATGGGAAAGGTCTCTCAATCTGTTTTACCCTCTGGTTTATAATTGGGATATTTTTGTATTTGGATGTTGCTAAGAGGTTGTGTAACTGTGAAAGAGGGGGTGGGTGTGGGGGTGGAATCCTGGGCTCTTGCTGTGCTATTTTGTTTAGAAATGTTCTTGCTTTGTGTATTTAGTCAATTCTATCCCCTCTCTTTTTTCCCAAGGAATTTGGAGTTTGAAGACTGCAATGTAACTATGAATCCATGAGCAGGAGCTTTTCCCCAGCTTGGATGGATGGACTCAGGCCTGTTCCACACCCCCCCAAACACCCACGTGAGTTGTGTCTCTTTATGACCCCGAGGTTTAATTTTAATCTCGGAGGGACCCTGGTTTTTGGTTCATCGATGAAGCGGTTTCTGTTAGATGATGGGGTGCTGGATTTTGAAACCCTGGGGTTAAAATACCCCGGCCTTGCGATTATTCACAAACACATTAACCCTTTGGTGTGTGACAAAGAGGAGATTAAAAATCTGAAACCTGAGGCTGTTTAGAAGCTTGTTATAATTCCAAAATAAGAGAGGGAGTTTAGCACCTTCTGGAGACTGATGGGTGGACAGGGGGAACCATTTTAATACAGTTTACGCAGCTTCTGTGTGTGGATTTCTCTCTCTCGCTCCATCCTCCTGATCTTGCTGTGCCCACAGGGGCCTGTGGCCTTTCCCCACATGAGAGAGAGAGAAAGGAGAGGTCAGGGGAAAGAGGGGAGAGATAACAAAACAGAGCGGAGTTGGTGTGGGTAGGTGAGAAGACACAGGGTCCGGGGGGAGAGAGAGAGGGCTCCTCGTGTGCAGTCACTGCCCAGCTCCCAGTCAGGGCCTTCCAGAAAGTGGGATTTGACCCCAACTGAAATCCCGAGGCAGTGATTTGAAAATGTCTCCTGAGAGAATCCAGCTGCTCCCCAGTTTGAGTTTCAGCCCTTTCAGGGGGTTGTGGTGGTGGGGAGGGAGGGAACTGAGGGGATGGCCCCCAGACTGGGGAATTCCCACGGGGAAGACGGGGAGGGAGAGGCTTTCTCAGCAGGTGTGGAGATAGGGAAAGTCATGGGATCCTGCTGTGTAAAAAAATAAAACAAAGAGGCCGCCAGCCTTTCCTGAACTGCAACAGTGACCACACTTGATAGAAATGGGTTCATGGAGGGTGAAGCAGTCGGACACAGAGGGAGAGGGAGAGGGAGAGGGAGAGGGCCTGAAATGAGAACCCGGAGCCTGTGCGAAGGCTTCTTCTCACCCCCCAGAGTAATGTCGGTGTGTGTTAGACAGGCCGGGCCACGGGCTTTCCTGGGTTAAATGGAAAGGGCAGCAGCCATTTCAATTGGGTTTAATGTAGATCTGAGGGTGCGGGCTGGTGGTGAGGGTGGGGAGAGAGCAGTCCCCAGTCTCTGTCTCTCCAGCTTGTTCCCTCTCTCCCTCTCTCTCTCCAGCCAATTCTGTCCATAATTCATCTTTCTATAAAATGTATAAGAAAACCAATGTAATTTGTCGTTACTTTAATTGGGGGTGGGGGAGGGTGTTGGGGGTGGGGGAGAGAGAGGGGGTGAGGCCCATTCCCCACTCACTGTCCCGCTATCCTCAGCCAATACATTTTTAACTGGTCATGAGCAGGTGGGGAGTGGGATCTTGCTGTGTACACATGGTCTCCACCGCCCCGCCCTGTTCTTTGCCCCCCACAACAGTGACAACACTTTCAAAATAAAAGTTGAGGGAAAGGAGAGTGCGGAGGGAGGGGTGATGGGGTCAGAGAGAGAAGAGGGTGCGGAGGGAGGGGGATAGACTGAGGCCTGGTCCACAGGCTTCACCCACGTGAGTTGTGTCTGTTTATTACCCCAATCGAGGTTTAATTTCCATCTCTGAGACACAGAGTGAGAGTAAGTTAGTGAGGGGGACAGAGATGTGAGTGAGATAGGAAGAGAGATACAGAGAGAAACACAGGGGATTGGAAAGGTCTCTCAATCTGTTTTAGCCTCTGGTTTATAACTGGGATATTTTTGTATTTGGATGTTGCTAAGAGATTGTGTAACTGTGAAGGGGAGGGGAGGAGGGGGGGTGGAATCCTGGGCTCTTGCTGTGCTATTTTGTTTAGAAATGTTCTTGCTTTGTGTATTTAGTTAATTCTTTTCCCTCTCTCTTTTCCCCAGGAATTTGGAGTTTGAAGACTGCAATGTGACTATGAATCCATGGGCAGGAGCTTTTCCCCAGCTTGGATGGATGGTCTCAGGCCTGTTCCACACCTCCCCACCCACCCACGTGAGTTGTGTCTCTTTATGACCCCGAGGTTTAATTTTAATCTCGGAGGGACCCTGGTTTTTGGTTCATCGATGAAGCGGTTTCTGTTAGATGATGGGGTGCTGGATTTTGAAACCCTGGGGTTACAATATCCCGGACTTGCGATTAGTCACAAACACATTAACCCTTTGGTGTGTGACAAAGAGGAGATTAAAAATCTGAAATCTGAAGCTGTTTAAAAGCTTGTTATAATTGCAAAATAAGACAGGTGGGGAGACAGTGCGATGAAGTGGAATCTGTTCAATCAGATTCACAGGGGCCATTACTGTTCAGTTTACTGACATTCTGACTTTAGTTTTACCTGTGTGATTTTCTGTGTCTTTCTCCCTCCAGCTTTTCTCTCTCTCTCTCTCTCTTTCTCCAGCTCTCGTTGTGCCCATTTTAAAATTTAATCAACAAAAACTGACCAGAAACAGCAATGTGATTTGTCATTATTTTAAATGGGGAGACAGGAACATTTCATCTCTCATTTCAATGCAGAGCACATGAGACAGAGGGAAGGAAAATAGAAAGATGGACAGAGAGAACGAGCGAGAAAGAGGGATGGAGAAAGAGAGGACAGGGACAAGGGCCTAGATAGGAGCATCCATCTTTACCCTGAATGTGAGAGACGGTAGCAGAGAGAGAAAAGGGAGGGAGTGATTGAAACAGAGAGAGAGGGAAGCCGACGCGAGTGGAGGTGTAAAAACAGGAGGGGGTGTGGGAAAGAGAGACAGGGTCTGATGGTCTCCAGTGTGTAGTCACAAGCCACCTCCACTCACATCCTCTGAGATAGAATGAGATTTTAAATTAAATCCTGGGATGGTAATTTTAAAAAGTGTCCCAAAGGAATGTGCAGCCCCTTCCCAAACTGAAACAGGGAGTTTAGCACCTTCTGGAGACTGATGGGGTGACAAAGGGAACCATTTTAATTCAATTTATGCAGTTAAATGTCCTTGCTTTTGTCTTTTTAACCAATTTTACCTCTTTTTCTCCTGAGAAATTTGTATTCTGAAAACTGGAAGGTGAGGATCCATAGAGGGAAAGTCTGGGACAAGGACAAGGAGCTTCTTCCAGAGAGGGATAGTCTGAGGCCTGGTCCACAGGCTTCACCCACATGAGTTGTGTCTGTTTATTTCCCCAATCGAGGTTTAATTTTCATCTCTGAGAGACAGAGAGAGATAGAGAGAGATTGAGGGGGACAGAGATGTGAGTGAGATAGGAAGAGAGATACAGAGAGAAACACAGGGGATGGGAAAGGTCTCTCAATCTGTTTTAGCCTCTGGTTTATAACTGAGATATTTTTGTATTTGGATGTTGCTAAGAGATTGTGTAATTGTGAAGGGGAGGGGAGGGGAGGAGGGGGGTGTTTAATCCTGGGCTCTTGCTGTGCTATTTTGTTTAGAAATGTTCTTGCTTTGTGTTTTAGACAATTCTTTTCTCTCTCTCTTTTCCCCAGGAATTTGGAGTTTGAAGACTGCAATGTGACTATGAATCCATGGGCAGGAGCTTTTCCCCAGCTTGGATGGATGGACTCAGGCCTGTTCCACACCCCCCACCCACCCACGTGAGTTGTGTCTCTTTATGACCCCGAGGTTTAATTTTAATCTGGGAGGGACCCTGGTTTTTGGTTCATCGATGAAGCGGTTTCTGTTAGATGATGGGGTGCTGGATTTTGAAAGCCAGGGGTTAAAATATCCTGGCCTTGCAATTAGTCACAAACACATTAACCCTTTGGTGTGTGACAAAGAGGAGATTGAAAATCTGAAATCTGAAGCTGTTTAGAGGCTTGTTATAATTCCAAAATAAGAGAGGGAGTTTAGCACCTTCTGGAGACTGATGGGTGGGACAGGGGGAACCATTTTAATTCAGTTTACGCAGCTTCTGTGTGTGGATTTCTCTCTCTCTCTCCATTCTCCTGATCTTGCTGTGCCCACAGGGGCCTGTGGCCTTTCCCCACATGAGAGAGAGAGAAAGGAGAGGTCAGGGGAAAGAGGGGGAGAGATAACAAAACAGAGCGGAGATGGTGTGGGTAGGTGAGAAGACACTGGGTCCGGGGGGAGAGAGAGATGGCTCCTCGTGTGCAGTCACTGCCCAGCTCCCAGTCAGGGCCTTCCAGAAAGTGGGAGTTGACTCAAACTGAAAACCCGAGGCAGTGATTTGAAAATGTCTCCTGAGAGAATCCAGCTGCTCCCCAGTTTGAGTTTCAGCCCTTTCAGAGGGTTGTGGTGGTGGGGAGGGAGGGAACTGAGGGGATGGCCCCCAGACTGGGGAATTCCCACGGGGAAGACGGGGAGAGAGAGGCTTTCACAGCAGGTGTGGAGATTGGGAAAGTCATGGGATCCTGCTGTGTAAAAAAATAAATCAAAGAGGCCGCCAGCCTTTCCTGAACTGCATCAGTGACCACACTTGATAGAAATGGGTTCATGGAGGGTGAAGCAGTCGGACACACAGAGAGAGAGAGAGAGGGAGAGGGAGAGGGCCTGAAATGAGAACCCGGAGCCTGTGCGAAGGCTTCTTCTCACCCCCCAGAGTCATGTCGGTGTGTGTTAGACAGGCCGGGCCACGGGCTTTCCTGGGTTAAATGCAAGCGGCAGCAGCCATTTCAATTGAGTTTAATGTAGATCTGAGGGTGCGGGCTGGTGGTGAGGGTGGGGAGAGAGCAGCCCCCAGTCTCTGTCTCTCCAGCTTGTTCCCTCTCTCCCTCTCTCTCTCCAGCCAATTCTGTCCATAATTCATCTTTCAATAAAATGTATAAAAACACCAATGTGATTTGTCGTTACTTTGATTGGGGGTGGGGGAGGGTGTTGGGGGGGTGGGAGAGAGAGAGGGGGTGAGGCCCATTCCCCACTCACTGTCCCGCTATCCTCAGCCAATACATTTTTAACTGGTCATGAGCAGGTGGTGGAGTGGGATCTTGCTGTGTACACATGGGGGCAGAGAGAGAGGTGGGTGCAGAGGGAGGAGTGATGGGAGCAGAGAGAGAGAAAGAGGAACAGAATGAGGGAGACTTCGACAGAGAGGGGGTGGGGGTGTTGGGGGCTCGGGGGCAGGGGAAGGAGACACAGGGTCTGGGGGTGTCCCCCTCCATTGTGGGACCGCTCGTGGGATCCTGCTGTGCAGAATTGCCTTAGTTGCAACTCTAATAACTATTTGATTGACTGGGGGATGTGATTGTGGAACTATAAATGTAAAAGATGGCCAGTGTGGTGTGGATTTTTGTCGATGGTGAGACAGGAACTTTACAGAGTGCCCTTTCTATCCAGCACTCACAGGGGCGTGGAATTAAAAAGGCCGGAACTTGTACCCGGGTCTAATTCACCAAGAGCACAGGGCCCGTGTCTGAGAGCAATTCATGTCACGGTGAAAGGTAAAGGCCCGGCAACCAATTTAATTCACTTCACCGATCTCTGACTGTCAAATTCTCAGTCTCCTCTCTCCCCCTCGGTCTCTCCAATGGGGGAAGAGAGAGAGAGAGAGTAAGGGGGGAGTGAGTGAGGTGAAACAGAGGGGCTGAGATTGCAAAACAAGAGGAGGGGGTGTGAATAGACACAGGATCTGGGGGTCTCCAATGTGTAGAATCTGCCCAGCTCTCAGTCACATCTTTTAGAAAAGGCTGAATTGCGAAAATGAATCCAGGGACAGTGAAGCAAGTGACTCACTAACAATGAGAGCATTTTAAACATTCATTCTTTCACTGCAAAGCGCTCAGTCTTTCTGAGGTTCTGAAGGGGTCGGGGCTCTTCACTGTCTTAGTCCCTCTCCATACTGTGCCACAACCAGTTAATTGATTAAAAATGTGCTGATTGGACTCATTTCCTGTCCCTCAGGAGCCCTTTACCAAGTCCTAACTGTGAGAGTGTGTAAAAGTTTGTGCTAATTCCTGAATAATGCTGGTGTTTTAGGCAGGGCGATGAATTGGGAGGTGGAACAGTCATTTGAATTCAGTCTCTCTAAGATGTGTCCCTACGTTACAACAGAGAGAGAGGGGGGAGATTGAGGGAAACAGGAAAAGACAGTGAAACAGAGGCAGGGGGTTGGGGGTGAGGAAGAGACACAGGGTCTGGGGGGGGTTAGGGGAGGGTGTCCAGTGTGGAGTCAGTGCCCAGCTCCCAGTCTCTGCAGAAAAGCCTCAGTCACACCCTCCCGGGAACGCCTGGTTTGTAAAAATCGATGCAGGGACGGAGTTTCAAAAAGTCTCCCCCAGGAAGCAGCAGCTTGTTCCCGGTTTGAAGAGAAGGAGTTTAGGCCTTTCTGGGGATGTGTCCGGACTCAGAGCACACATGGTGCCCGTGGGCGGGGGAGAGGGGGAAGAGGGAGGGTTACAGCAGGCATGAGGCTGGGGAAGGAAATGTGTCTCCCTGTTCCCATCCGGATAGCATTACATTGCTGCCTGTGGGATCCCCCTGTGCAGAAACGGCCTGCAGCTTTTCCTGAACTGCAACAGGGAACACACGACGTTTCTGGGGGAGGGGGTGGCATTTCCCTGTCTCTGTCACTCCAGCTTTCACTCTCCCTCTCTCTTTCCAGACATTTCTTTCTCTGCTTCATCTTGTAGTAAACTGACAGGAAGGTCATAATGTGATTTGTCGATATTTGAATTGGGGGGGTTAAGGGGGAGTGGGTCCCATTTCCCTCTCACTCCTTCCAGCCCTGCCTGTGAGGTTTGGGCTGAGCTGTGGAGGGAGAGGAATGTTCTGTTAGACTGGGGCCTCTTCCTGTCCCTGAGCTTTAATGCAGCCTCTGCGACTAGGCCCAATTCACGGCCTCTATTCAGGCCCCTCGGGAGGGTCTGTGCATTGGCTGAACTCCCCAATAAAGGCCCGTGTTTCAGGCCATGAATGTGACGGTGAAACAAAATGTGCAGCAGCCTCTTGAATTCATTTGATTGAGGATGTGATTGTGCGTTTTCCTGCTGTCTCTCTCTCTCTCTCTCTCTCTCTCGATTGTGAGTTATCAGGGAGGGAGGGAGAGAGAAAGGGGAGAGGGAGGGAAACAGGGAGAGAGAGGGACAGGGAGGGGAGAGAGAGGATCTGGGGGTCTCCGGCGTGCAGTCACTGCCCAGCTCCCAGCCTCTGGAGAAAAGACCCTCACTCCCAGCCTCCCAGAAGTTTGGATTAGTGAAAAGAAACTGTGTCACTGAGGGGCCAATCTGTGCCAGTTTGTTTCAAGATATTTCTCTGCCCTTTCCTTTTCCATCAATTCTCAGTCTAAACCAATCTGATCTGACTGTGAACGCACTGCAGTGTGTGGGATCTTTCTGTGCGCAAATACCAAACAGGTTTTCCCAAATGACCACCAGGGAGCACACTTTGAAAATGAATTCCCCGACTGGTGAAGCAGGCGGGAGGGCCTGAAGTGAAACTTGTTCAAGTGAGGCTGTTTCCCCGAATAATGCTGCTGTATTAGACACTGCGATGAATTGAGGCTTGAATGAAATGTGCGGGAAGCATTTTAAATTGAGTTTATTGAGGCCCTGACTGTGGATTTCTCTCTCTCTGCCTCTCCATATTCTGGCATGGGAGAAACAGAGAGAGAGAGAGAGAGACAGAGGGAGAGAGGGAGGGAGGGAGAGAGAGAGAGGTGGGAAAGAGGAAAGATTGAGGGAACTATTGAGTGGGAGGTTAACAGATGGTGGGAGGGGACGGTTATGAGGGAGAGAGACAGACAGCATCTGGGGTTTGTCCAGTCCATGTCCCTCGTGGGGCTGTTTGTGGGATCCTGCTGTGCGCTGCAATTGTAAACATTGATGTGTTGACTTTCGGAGGTCCTGGAATTGAATTTCTAAATGTGAGGCTGCGTAAAGGCCTGTTATTTTTATGTTATTTATTTATTGTTCTATTTCCCGTGTTGAATTCCCATCACTGATTTCCCTGAAGTTTTCATATATTTTGTAAAGCAATTAGTTCCCAACCCCGGGCCCAGTTTTAAAGAGGAAGATTTTCTGGGAATAGGGGGTGGGGGAAGGATACCTGGCTAACATCACCTTGCTTGTGGGATCTTGCTGTGCGTGTCCAACCTGCAGCCTGGTTGGACGTGGGGAAGTGTGAGGTCATGCACTTTGGTAGCAAGAATAGAGGCATAGACTATTTTCTAAATGGGGAGAGAATTCAGAAATCTGGAGCGCAAAGGGACTTGGGAGTCCGAGTCCAGGATTCTCTTAAAGTTAACTTGCAGGTTGAGTCGGTAGTTAGGAAGGCAAATGCAATGTTGGCATTTATTTCGAGAGTACTAGAATATAAAAGCAGGGAATTTGCTGCAGAGGCTTTATAAGGTTCTGGTCAGACCACATTTAGAATATTGGGAGCAATTTTGGGCCCCTTATCTCAGGAAGGATGTGCTGGCCCTGGAGAGGGTCCAGAGGAGGTTCACGAGAACGATCCCAGGAATGAAAGGCTTAACATATGAGGAATGTTTGAGGACTCTGGGTCTATACTCGATGGTGTTTAGAAGGATGAGGGGGGATCTGATTGAAACTCACAGAATACTGAAAGGCCTGGATAGAGTGGACGTGGGGAAGATGTTTCCATTAGCAGGAGAGACCAGGACCCGAGGACACAGCCTCAGAGTAAAGGGAAAACCTTTTAGAACAGAGATGAGGAGAAAATTCTTTAGCTAGAGAGTGGTGAATCTATGGAATTCGTTGCCACAGAAGGCTGTTGCGGCCAGGTCATTGAATGTATTTAAGACAGAGATAGATAGGTTCTTGATTGATAAGGGGATCAAAGATTATGGGGAGAAGGCGGGAGAATGGGGTTGAGAAACTTATCAGCCATGATTGAATGGCGGAGCAGACTCGATGGGCCAAATGGCCTAATTTCTGCTCCTATGTCTTATGGTTATATCCCTTGTGGGGCTGTTTGTGGGATCCTGCTGTGCACTGCTATTTTAAACATTGATTTTCAGATGTTTGAGCTTCTTGAATGGAATGTCTAAATGTGAGGCTGTGCTTGTTAGTTTGATATTGTTTGTTTATTGTTATAATTCCCTGTGTTGAAGGCCAGATGAGGAATTGGACAGGGGTGGGGAGTGGGGTGTTTAATTCCAGTGATTTCTCTCAAGCCTTCAAAAAGTTGCAATACAATCAGTTCCACCCAGCCGACCCCAGTTTAAAAGAGGTAGATTAGACTTTTCTGGGGGTGAGGGAAGGAAGGATACCTGGCTAACATCACCTGGCTTGTGGGATCTTGCTGTGCTTGTCTGGCCTGCACTGCAACCATGGTTACCCTCCCCGAGTTCAGTTTACTGACGGGCTGATTGAGGATTGTTCCCATTTCCCACCACCCCCCACCCCCATTTCTCTCCGTAAATCATCGATAAATGTAAAACATGGCCACAGTGCATCATTATTTCAAATGGTCAGACAGAGACTTTTCAGAGTGTTTTTCAATCAAGTTCCATCCTGAGGAAGGGGAAAAGAACAGAGATAGCGACAGATTATCAAGCGGGAGAGAGAGAGAGAGAGGGAAAGATGAGCAGGGATGGGGTGGGCTGGATAGGTACAGAGGGAGGGGGAGAGAGACAGAGGGAGAGGGAGAGGTGACAGTGTTAGAATCGGAAAGTGCAACGTGAATATTTAGTGTGCAAACAGCAGCAGCCCTGGAGTGAGCAGGTAGAGGGGGTGAGGACAGTGAATGGGAGAGGGACGGTGAGGTGGGGATGATCAGTGTTTGTGTGTTATGTACAATCAGGCAGTAAAACAGCTGGAGCTCGCAGGTTACACACAGAGGGAGAGGGCTGGTCACGAGGCATTTACACCGTCATCTCATTTCAAATCTGTTCCATTTGTCTGTGTTTACTAACAGGGGGTGTGTTTACTAAATGATGCCTCTACCCCCACTCCACCGCCCCTCTGAGATTGTGGATGTAAGTGAGTGAGAAGAGCCCTGGGATCTTGCTGTGTCTTTTTTGTTTCAGTAATGTTTGCTTTATTTTAATCATTTTGAATTGAGCTTATTGAGGCCCTGACTGTGGTTTTCTCTCTCTCTGCCTCTATATTCTGGCATGGGAGAAACAGAGAGAGAGAGAGAGGGAGAGAGGGAGGGAGGGAGAGAGAGAGGAGGGAAAGAGGAAAGATTGAGGGAACTATTGAGTGGGGAGGTTAACAGATGGTGGGAGGCGACGGTTATGAGGGAGAGACAGACAGACAGGATCTGGGGTTTGTCCAGTCCATGTCCCTCATGGGGCTGTTTGTGGGATCCTGCTGTGCGCTGCAATTGTAAACATTGATGTGTTGACTTTCGGAGGTCCTGTAATTGAATTTCTAAATGTGAGGCTGCGTAAAGGCCTGTTATTTTTATGTTGTTTATTTATTGTTCTATTTCCTGTGTGGAAGGCCAGATGATGAATTGGACTGGGGGGGAGGGAGGTTGGGGGCTTGAATCCCCGTCACTGATTTCTCTGAAGTTTTCATATAATTTGTAAATCAATTAGTTCCCAACCCCGGGCCCAGTTTTAAAGAGGAAGATTTTCTGGGAATAGGGGGTGGCGGAAGGATACCTGGCTAACATCACCTTGCTTGTGGGATCTTGCTGTGCGTGTCCAAATTGCAGCCTGTCCTGCACTGCAACCCTGTGGCTGCCCTCCCCCTGAGATCACGGGGATGTTATAGGGACAGAGATTGAGATCGGGGACAGTCAAAAGGACAGAAAGTGAGAACAGGGACTGTTAAAGGGACAGAGATTGCGATCACGGGGAGGTTAAAGGGACAGAGAGTGAGTTAAGGGGAGGTTAAAAGGCCAGAGATTGAGAACATGGGGAGGTTAAAGAGACAGAGAGTGAGATCACTGGGCGGTTAAAGGGCCAGAGTGTTAGATGACGGGGAGGTTAAACGTACACAGAGTGAGATCACGGTGAGGTTAAAGGAACAGAGAGTGAGATCACGGGGATGTTAAATGGACAGAGAGTGAGATCACGGGAAGGTTAAAGGGACAGAGAGTGAGATCACGGGGAGTTAAAGGGATAGAGAGTGAGATCACGGGAAGGTTAAAGGGACAGAGAGTGATATCACGGCGAGGTTAAAGGGACAGAGTGTGAGATCGCGGGGACGTTAAAGGGACAGACAGTGAGATCACGGGGAGGTTAAAGGGACAGAGTGTGAGATCACGGGGACGTTAAAGGGACAGACAGTGAGATCACGGGGAGGTTAAAGGGACAGACAGTGAGATCACGGGGAGGTAAAAGGGACAGAGAGTTTGATCAAAGCGAGGTTAAAGGGACAGAGAGTGAGATCACGGGGAGGTTAAAGGGACAGAGAGTGAGATCACGTGGAGGTTAAAGGGACAGAGAGTGAGATCACGGGGATGTTATAGGGACAGAGGGTGAGATCACGGGGAGGTTAAAGGGACAGGGAATGAGATCACGGGAGGGTTAAAGGGAAAGAGGGTGAGATCATGGGGAGGTTACAATCAGGCAGTAAAACAGCTGGAGCTGGCAGGTTACACACAGAGGGAGAGGGCTGGTCACGAGGCATTTACACCGTCATCTCATTTCAAATCTGTTCCATTTGTCTGTGTTTACTAACAGGGGGTGTGTTTACTAAATGATGCCTCTACCCCCACTCCACCGCCCCTCTGAGATTGTGGATGTAAGTGAGTGAGAAGAGCCCTGGGATCTTGCTGTGTCTTTTTTGTTTCAGTAATGTTTGCTTTATTTTAATCATTTTGAATTGAGCTTATTGAGGCCCTGACTGTGGTTTTCTCTCTCTCTGCCTCTATATTCTGGCATGGGAGAAACAGAGAGAGAGAGAGAGGGAGAGAGGGAGGGAGGGAGAGAGAGAGGAGGGAAAGAGGAAAGATTGAGGGAACTATTGAGTGGGGAGGTTAACAGATGGTGGGAGGGGACGGTCATGAGGGAGAGAGACAGACAGGATCTGGGGTTTGTCCAGTCCATGTCCCTCGTGGGGCTGTTTGTGGGATCCTGCTGTGCGCTGCAATTGTAAACATTGATGTGTTGACTTTCAGAGGTCCTGGAATTGAATTTCTAAATGTGAGGCTGCGTAAAGGCCTGTTAGTTTTATGTTGTTTATTTATTGTTCTATTTCCTGTGTGGAAGGCCAGATGATGAATTGGACTGGGGGAGGGAGGGTGGGGGCTTGAATCCCCATCACTGATTTCTCTGAAGTTTTCATATATTTTGTAAATCAATTAGTTCCCAACCCCGGGCCCAGTTTTAAAGAGGAAGATTTTCTGGGAATAGGGGGTGGCGGAAGGATACCTGGCTAATATCACCTTGCTTGTGGGATCTTGCTGTGCGTGTCCAACCTGCAGCCTGTCCTGCACTGCAACCCTGTGGCTGCCCTCCCCCTGAATTCAGTTCAGTGACGGGCTGATTGAGGATTGCTCCCATTTCCCGCCCCCCCCCCTGTCATTTCTCTCAGTAAACCCTGGATAAATATAAAACATGGCCACAGTGCATCATTATTTCAAATGGTCAGAAAGAAGCTTTTCTGAGCGCATTTCAGTCAAGATTGATCCTGAGGTAAAGAAAAGGAACAGAGATAGCGACAGATTAGAGAGAGAAAGATGAGCAGAGATAGAGAGGAGGCTAGATAGGTACAGAGGGAGGGGGAGAGAGAGAGAGAGGGAGAGAGGTGACAGTGTTAGAATCGGAAAGTGCAATGTGAATATTTAGTGTGCAAACAGCAGCAGCCCTGGAGTGAGCAGGTAGAGGGGGTGAGGACAGTGAATGGGAGAGGGACGGCGAGAGGGGAATGATCAGTGTTTGTGTGGTTTTTACAATGAGGCAGTAAAACAGCTGGAGCTCGCAGGTTACACACAGAGGGAGAGACGCAGCCTCTGGGAGTTGGGGGGACAGGGGAGGCACTGGGGTGGTCTCCAGTGTTTAGTCACAGCCCCAGCCTCAGAGTAAAGGCCCCACACGCCCACCTCCCTCTTTTGATTGAGATTGTGGTTGTCAGCGAGTGAGAAGAGCCCTGGGATCTTGCTGTGTCTTGTGTTTTAAAATTCTGTGCTTTATTTTAATCAATTTCCATTTCTCTCTCTCTCTTTCCCTCTCCCCCCCAAGGAGAATGGATTTGGCAGCTGCAGCTCGGACGATGCAGAGAGAGAATCGATTTGCCGCGAGGAATCCTCGGACAAGAGCTGTAACCGGAGAGAAAAATAATAAAAATGTGTCCGTGCCTTTGTCGCTCATTCTTATACCCGGAGAAAGGACGTGTGGAATTTTCACACCGACGATTGGGTTCAGTGTCGGTTGGGGTGGGGGGGTTTGGGGAATGGGGGTTTTACTCAGGGGGATCCAGGTTGAGACACGGTGCTGCAGAGAGCCCAATCTAATCCCATCGAGTTCAATCCCTCCACCTCTTCCTGCCTCTCTTATCTCTGCTCACTCTTACTCAGTGATAGTTTCAGGGCCTGTAACACTCACAGGGTCTGCATTCGATTCACGGCCTGGATCATTATCCTTTAACGGTATCAATTCTGCATTATTTTCAGGGTCTCTATTAGATTGGGGGCCTGTCTTTGTTTGATGGTTTTGATCAGTTTGGGGGGGATTCAGTTGTCGCTGGGTGGATTTGTTTCTGCTTTTGATTTATTACCGCCCAAGGAGGATCAGCCTCTGGCACAAAGAAACTGTTCAGCACAACCTTAACCAAGACATAAGGGCCCCCGGCTTCTGTTAGGCCTCAGGCCTCCGCTGGCCTCTGTTAGCTCACACCCAACAAATCATACATCGGCGGGAGAGGCATCATGCCCATCGTGTCTGTATTACTTTAATGGCCTCTATGAATATTTATTTCACGGCCCGTGTGGATTTCAGTGTTTAATATTGGATTTGAGGGATTCTGTTAGTTTCAGTGATTGAATAAATTTCAAGGTCTGTATTTGCCCTTGTGTCACTGTAATTTCAGGGAGCAGATTCATTTTTTGGCTCAGTAATAGTTTCAGGCACCGTCTAATGATCAGGGCCAAAATGAGTTTCATGGTGAATCCTAGTCTCAGGGGCTCCATTAGTTTCAATGCCCGATTTCGATTCTGGAACTAGATTATTTAATCCAGGTCTGCATTTTTTTCATAGTCTCTATTAATTCCGGGTCCAGTATTAGTGTTGGGTCTGCATTGGTTTCTGGGCCTGGATTAGATTCAGGGTCAGTATTCATTCCAGACCATGTATTAGTTTCAGGGTCTGTATTAATCCCAGACCATGTATTAGTTTCAGGGTCAGTATTAATTCCAGACCGTGTATTAGTTTCAGGGTCTGTATTAATTCCAGACCGTGTATTAGTTTCAGGGTCTGTATTAATTCCAGACCGTGTATTAGTTTCAGGGTCTGTATTAATTCCAGACCGTGTATTAGTTTCAGGGTCAGTATTAATTCCAGACCGTGTATTAGTTTCAGGGTCTGTATTAATTCCAGACCGTGTATTAGTTTCAGGGTCTGTATTAATTCCAGACCGTGTATTAGTTTCAGGGTCTGTATTAATTCCAGACCGTGTATTAGTTTCAGGGTCAGTATTAATTCCAGACCGTGTATTAGATTCAGGGTCAGTATTAATTCCAGACCGTGTATTAGTTTCAGGGTCTGTATTAATTCCAGACCGTGTATTAGTTTCAGGGTCAGTATTAATTCCAGACCGTGTATTAGTTTCAGGGTCTGTATTAATTCCAGACCGTGTATTAGTTTCAGGGTCAGTATTAATTCCAGACCGTGTATTAGTTTCAGGGTCTGTATTAATTCCAGACCGTGTATTAGTTTCAGGGTCAGTATTAATTCCAGACCGTGTATTAGTTTCAGGGTCAGTATGGGTTTGAGGATCTTTAGTGTCAGGACAATGATTAGAGCCGGGGGGTGGAAAATTACAGGGGGGGAAAGAAAGAGCGTTTGGGGGGGGGGGAAAGAGCGTGGGGGGTTGGATAAAAAAAAAAGCGTGGTGGGGGGTATAAAAAAAAAAGAGCGTGGGGGGGAAAGAAAAAAGAGCGTGGGGGGAAAGAAAAAAGAGCGTGGGGGGGAAAGAAAAAAGAGTGTGGGGGGGGGAAAGAAAAAAGAGCGTGGGGGGAAAGAAAAAAGAGCGTGGGGGGAAAGAAAAAAGAGCGTGGGGGGAAAGAAAAAAGAGCGTGGGGGGGAAAGAGAAAAGAGTGTGGGGGGGGAATAAAAAAGAGCGTGGGGGGGGAAAGAGAAAAGAGTGTGGGGGGGGAATAAAAAAGAGCGTGGGGGGGGAAAGAGAAAAGAGTGTGGGGGGGGAATAAAAAAGAGTGTGGGGGGGGAATAAAAAAAAAGAGTGTGGGGGGGAATAAAAAAAAGAGTGTGGGGGGGGGGAATAAAAAAAAGAGTGTGGGGGGGGATAAAAAAAAGAGTGGGGGGGGGAATAAAAAAGTGTGGGGGGGGGAATAAAAAAAAGAGTGGGGGGGGAATAAAAAAGTGTGGGGGGGGAATAAAAAAAAAGAGTGGGGGGGGGAATAAAAAAAAAGAGTGTGGGGGGGGAATAAAAAAAAAAGAGTGTGGGGGGGAATAAAAAAAAGAGTGTGGGGGGGAATAAAAAAAAGAGTGTGGGGGGGGGAATAAAAAAAAGAGTGTGGGGGGGGGAATAAAAAAAAGAGCGTGGGGGGGGGAATAAAAAAAAGAGCGTGGGGGGGAAAAAGAAAGAGAGAGAGGGAGAAAGGGGCAGAGAGAGAGAGAGAGAGAGAGAAAGGGGCAGAGAGAGACAGAGACAGAGAGAGAGAGAGAGACAGAGAGAGAGAAAGAAAGGGGCAGAGAGAGAAAGGGGTAGAGAGAGAGAGAGAGAGACAGAGAGAGAGAAAGAAAGGGGCAGAGAGAGAGAAAGAAAGAGACAGAGAGAGAGAGAGAAAGGGGTAGAGAGAGAGAGAGAGAGAGAGAAAGAAAGGGACAGAGAGAGAGAAAGAAAGGGGCAGAGAGAGAGACAGAGAATGAGAGAAAGAAAGAGACAGAGAGAGAAAGGGGTAGAGAGAGAGAAAGAAACAGACATAGAGAGAGAAAGAAAGGGGCAGAGAGAGAGAGAGACAGAGAATGAGAGAAAGAAAGAGACAGAGAGAGAAAGGGGTAGAGAGAGAGAAAGAAACAGACATAGAGAGAGAAAGAAAGGGGCAGAGAGAGAGAAAGAAAGAGACAGAGAGAGAGAAAGAAAGAGGCAGAGAGAGAGAAAGAGACAGAGAGAGAGAGAGGGAGAAAGAGGCAGAGAGAGAGAGAGAGAGAGTGAGAGAGAGAGAGAGAGAGAGAGAGAGAAAGAGGCAGAGAGAGAGAGAGAGAGAGAGAGAGAAAGAGGCAGAGAAAGACAGGGAAAGAGGCAGAGAGAGAGAGAGAGAGAGAGAGAGAGAGAAAGAGGCAGAGAGGGATAGAGAGAAAGATGCAGAGAGAGAGCAGAGAGGTATAGAGAGAAAGAGGCAGAGAGAGAACGAGGCAGAGAGAGAGAGAGAGAGGTAGAGAGAGACCTATGGAGACAGAGAGAGAGAGGGATAGAGAGACACAGAGAGAGGGATAGAGAGACACAGAGAGAGGGATAGAGGGACACAGAGATAGGGATAGAGAGACACAGAGAGAGGGATGGAGAGACACAGAGAGAGGGATAGAGAGACACAGAGAGAGGGATAGAGAGACACAGAGAGAGGGATAGAGAGACACAGAGAGAGAGGAAGAGAAGGAGACAGAGGCAAAGGGTGGAGAGAGAGTAAGGCGAGAAATTGAAGAGTTTCATACTCACCAATCCATAGGTTCCGACTTCCCTTGGTGGATTCTCACTCCTCCTTCCATCTCCTCTCCCATGGCGGGGAGAGAGACCCTGGGCCTGGGTTTGTGTGCTGGGTGGGGAGATTCAAAGGCCAGATCTGGGACTTGGTTCAGATACACACTCACCCACACAGGCAGACACACACCTACCCACCCACCCACACAGACACACACTGACCCACCCACCCACCAACCCAGACAGACACAAAGACAAAGAGAGAAAGAGAAAGATATATACTCACCTCACACAGGCAATGTTACTCATCCCAATGCCGCATGGCCCAGAGACCTGAACAATGGGTGATCCAGACCTTTTATACTCCCATGTCTGTCACTCAAACACTCCACACCTCACCAATCTGCCCTATCCAACCAGCATTCAGCACTGCACACCTGAGACACACCTACCCAGGGGTGGCACAGACCAACAGGAAACTTTCTCTGTGACTGGGGGGGTGGTGGGTGTGCTGTAATCCACCAGGCAAATGGTTTAACCCAGGGCAATCTCCCTGTCCATCTCTCTCATCCCCCTAGGCCAGAATCCACACAGCTCAGGAACAATGGAGCTGGCAGAGAGAAAGAATTAAAGAATTAGGGGGAAAGAATTAAAGTGGAGCAGCTCTGTGGAGAAACAGGACAGGGAAAATGCTGCCATGTGTCTTCACCAAGCTGCTCTGGATCCAGCTGCACTGGTTTCTGCCCAGGCTCATCCCCGAGGGCTCTGTTCACACTGGGATGTACACAGGCTCCCACACACAGAGACACACTGAGAGAGACATCCATTCTTGTACACACACACTGAGAGAGACATTCAATCCTGTACACACACACTGAGAGAGACATCCACTCCTGTACACACACACACACTGAGAGAGACATCCACTCCTGTACACACACACACACTGAGAGAGACATTCAATCCTGTACACACACACACTGAGAGAGACATCCACTCCTGTACACACACACACACTGAGAGAGACATCCACTCCTGTACACACACACACACTGAGAGAGACATCCACTCCTGTACACACACACACACTGAGAGAGACATTCAATCCTGTACACACACACACTGAGAGAGACATCCACTCCTGTACACACACACACTGAGAGAGACATCCACTCCTGTACACACACACACACTGAGAGAGACATCCACTCCTGTACACACACACACTGAGAGAGACATCCAGTCCTGTACACACACACACTGAGAGAGACATCCACTCCTGTACACACACACACACTGAGAGAGACATTCAATCCTGTACACACACACACTGAGAGAGACATTTAATCCTGTACACACACACACACTGAGAGAGACATCGACTACTGTACACACACACACTGAGAGAGACATTCAATCCTGTACACACACACACACTGAGAGAGACATTCACTCCTGTACACACACACTGAGAGAGACATCCACTCCTGTACACACACACTGAGAGAGACATTCAATCCTGTACACACACACACTGAGAGAGACATCCACTCCTGTACACACACACACACTGAGAGAGACATCCACTCCTGTACACACACACACTGAGAGAGACATCCACTCCTGTACACACACACACTGAGAGAGACATCCACTCCTGTACACACACACACACTGAGAGAGACATTCAATCCTGTACACACACACACTGAGAGAGACATTTAATCCTGTACACACACACACACTGAGAGAGACATCGACTACTGTACACACACACACTGAGAGAGACATTCAATCCTGTACACACACACACACTGAGAGAGACATTCACTCCTGTACACACACACTGAGAGAGACATCCACTCCTGTACACACACACTGAGAGAGACATTCAATCCTGTACACACACACACTGAGAGAGACATTCACTCCTGTACACACACACACACTGAGAGAGACATTCAATCCTGTACACACACACACACTGAGAGAGACATTCAATCCTGTACACACACACACTGAGAGAGACATCCACTCCTGTACACACACACACTGAGAGAGACATTCAATCCTGTACACACACACACACTGAGAGAGACATTCACTCCTGTACACACACACACACTGAGAGAGACATTCAATCCTGTACACACACACACTGAGAGAGACATTCAATCCTGTACACACACACACACTGAGAGAGACATTCACTCCTGTACACACACACACACTGAGAGAGACATTCACTCCTGTACACACACACACACTGAGAGAGACATTCACTCCTGTACACACACACACACTGAGAGAGACATTCACTCCTGTACACACACACACACTGAGAGAGACATTCACTCCTGTACACACACACACACTGAGAGAGACATTCACTCCTGTACACACACACACACTGAGAGAGACATTCACTCCTGTACACACACACACACTGAGAGAGACATTCAATCCTGTACACTCACACACTGAGAGAGACATTCAATCCTGTACACACACACACACTGAGAGAGACATTCACTCCTGTACACACACACACACTGAGAGAGACATTCAATACTGTACACACACACACACTGAGAGAGACATTCAATCCTGTACACACACACACTGAGAGAGACATTCACTCCTGTACACACACACACACTGAGAGAGACATTCACTCCTGTACACACACACACACTGAGAGAGACATTCAATCCTGTACACACACACACACTGAGAGAGACATTCAATCCTGTACACACACACACACTGAGAGAGACAAGTCTGGAAACTGTGCAATTAGCTTTCCAAAGAATACATTTTTCTATTATCTTTATTCTATTCAGGAAATGTGTGAGGGTACATTAAATGCCTCCCATGTTGACATAAAATGCAATGCAGTTCACTCTCTTTCAATCCACTGTGTGTGGGGCAGTCTGAGGGACTTCAATCCAATTGAACATTGGTTAGATTTACAATTCTCATTTCATATCAAACATTCTCTGAAGCCTTGTGTTACAGAGACCCAGCTTACAACACTGCACAACGATATCCCCAGATCTCCTGCAGGCTCTGCCACGTCTTCACCCACTGACATCTCTGCTCAGCTCCCAGCTTGGAAGAGAGGTGAGTCCCGAACTTCATTTCTGCATTGATTTTCTCACCTCCCCAACCTCCACTCCAACCAAGCTGTGTGCTCCCAGCTCAGATCTGTCAGGGCCACTGTCAATGTCGTGAGACAGCTTCTCTGGACTCTCTCTCTCTCTGTGCCAACACTCATAGCACTAATTCTGATCCTCTGGGACCTCACTTGACCTTTCAGGTTAAACAGGGAGCTGCAGACACAACAGTCATTCCAGGATGCATTGGAGCCTGGCAGCATTTAGAAGATATTTACACAGGTTTCCAGACTTTCTCGCAGTTGTGATCTTTCTCCATCCTGTCCACTCGGGGTGTTTGATAACAGAGTTTCCCCGGCTGATATCAAGCTGTGTTTCATTCCTGATTTGAAATGTTGAATCTGGTAATCACACAATGGGATAAACGCACTGACAGCAAAGGATTGTCTTTCACTGACTTCATTCGCTGCAATAATACAGACTGAACTGTGAAACAATAACTCATCCCCTTCATCTTACACTTACAGCATTTACAATATAAAGCTGGACATCATTGGTAAAGTATACGACAGGAGCAGTGGATTCCATAGGTACAGGCTAACATGTCACTTTCAATAGTTATCAGGTTAAGAAGGGCAGGACACAACAAAGGAGAAACTGGTGCAAATTTTCCCAGGTATGGGTTAAAACCCAGAGATATTTATCAATCTGCAATGCAGCCCTGCTTTACCCACTCACCTTTACTGATCTACCCCCTGCTGGATGTTCCCTGAATTACACACACACCTTTACTGATCTACCCCCCTGCTGGATGTTCCCTGAATTACACACTCACCTTTACTGATCTACCCCCTGCTGGATGTTCCCTGAATTACACACACACCTTTACTGATCTACCCCCTGCTGGATGTTCCCTGAATTACACACTCACCTTTACTGATCTACCCCCTGCTGGATATTCTGAGAATTACACACACACCTTTACTGATCAAGCCCCTGCTGGATGTTCCCTGAATTACACACACACACCTTTACTGATCTACCCCCTGCTGGATGTTCCCTGAATTACACACACACATTTACTGATCTACCCCCTGCTGGATATTCTGAGAATTACACACACACCTTTACTGATCAAGCCCCTGCTGGATGTTCCCTGAATTACACACACACACCTTTACTGATCTACCCCCTGCTGGATATTCTGAGAATTACACACTCACCTTTACTGATCTAGCCCCTGCAGGATGTTCCCTGAATTACACACTCACCTATACTGATCTACCCCCTGCTGGATCTTCCCTGAATTACACACACTCATTTACTGATCTACCCCCTGCTGGATGTTCCCTGAATTACACACACACATTTACTGATCTACCCCCTGCTGGATGTTCCCTGAATTAGACACACACATCTTTACTCAGTATTCAGCCACTCAAACCCTTGCAATTGGAATTTTCCTTGCATTCTGCCCCTTTATTGATGCCTTTCTAAGGGAGAGATTTCCTTGTCTGATTGTCCATCAATGGAATCCCTGCTTTCTGTCCTGTGCAGTTTGACAGGTTTACCCTGCAGGGTCAATGGATCATTTCACAACATTTCTATTGATGCTCGTCAGTGAAAATGTTTAAAAAAAAATCTCACTTTTCACTTTCCCAGGAATAAAATTCCCTGTCAGGAAAATGTTCTTCAATCCACCTCTTATCAGTAACTTCAGTTAATTCAGCTGCTCCCCTAACATTTACTTTCTATCTCACTTAACATCAATATATGTTTATACAGCAGGTCTAAAACAGCTAATGTCACACAGAGAGACGGATCTGTGTAAAGATTGAACAGGTGAAGGGTTAAAGGAACTGTTCTCTGTGTTTAAAGTAAGAAACATTCTTCAGATTAAGGGGGCCATTTGGCCTACGGTGTGTCTGCTGGCTCTATGAACGAGATGCTGAATAATGCCCTTCAATCTCTTCTCTTTCCCCATTGCCCCGCTATTATTATCATGTCGGTAATTGTTACAATGCCCTGTTTGAAAGTTGCTATTGAATCTGCTCCAATATCTTTTTGGGCGGCGCATTCCAGAGCACAACAGTTTTGTGTCAACAAAGACATTCTCTTCATCTTCCCTCCACTTCCTTTGTGAATTATTTTCAAAGTAATTCTACTGATTTCCCAATCTTTCCATCCTCTAAAATATCCCACCACAACTATGGGAAGTAGATCTGGGGAGTTCACATTAGATGCCATTATGCCAATATTTATCCATCGACCACTATCAACAAACCAGGTTCTTCAGCCATTATTCCACTGCTGCTTATGGAATGTTGCTGTGCACAAATTGACATTCATGTTCCTGATTTCACAACGGTGGGGAAATGACAACATTATTTCACTTTCTGCGGAAACTCTATCAAATTCTCTATCAAATTGTTTGTACCTTTTTGAACCACCAATTCATCATTACGTCTGTTGGCCTTCAACTACTTTTACATTTGCATTCAAGGGCCCCTTCTGTATATGTGCATGTTTTTCTTTATTGTTATTCATTTTGCCTTTACCCCTATTACATCACCGTTTTTCTTCCTTGGAGCATTTATCAGTTCACACATCTCTGCACTAAATTCCCGCTGCCACTTGTCCAATTGTTACACGAGGCCGTCCATGTCCCCTACAAGTAATGAAGACGTTGCTCACATTGGACAAAACTTCCGATATTGTGGCATCTGCAATATTCGAAAGCGTATCCCCTACATCCACCTTTAGGCATCAAAATATATTTAGGGAACCGTTGTCCTCACATTAAAATTAAGAGAACCACACTCTGCACTATCCTGTAATTCCAATAACAGATGTGCACCATCACTCTGTGTTTCCCGCAACCATCAGTCTTCATATAGATGTGGACACGTTCGCTGTTCTTCCAATCAGCTTCACCTTTGCTGGAAAGTCAATGTTATGACATTCCATGGAACGTCTGTTGAAAATCCCTGGAAAGAATACCAATTGCATTACCATTATCATAGCTTCCAAAAAGAAAACCATTCCGAATTCGACAGACCACTTCTGTTTGGAAATTCTGAATCTGAATCACAGGAAACGCGCAATTTGTTGGTTCACACAATCGAGAAGCTTCCTCTGACTCTGATAGCTTATAGCTCTTAGAGAGCCAACTTCCAAATTGCAGAACGACAGATAAAAACTCCCATATTTGGCAAAGGCATTCCCGGATAAAATCTCACAGAGGCCCACATTTTCCATTCTATTGACAACAGGTAATTGTTTCAGCGGTAGCACATGAGAAACGTTCAGGTTTTGGGTTTTAAAAGTAAATGAAGATCTGATATAGAAGTGAAATCAGCCTTCTATTGGCAATGCAAGGCACTGTCAATGTTGGAATTCTGAAAAAAATCAGAAACTAATGAAATGCTCAGTTAGACTGGCACAGTCTGCGAAGAGACCAACATTGTTACTTTGTTAAAATTGAAAACTTGTTGAGTCATGATAAAATATAAAACTGCAATAAAATCGTAACTATTAAAATGTGGGAGTGTTAGGAAGAAAACGTGAGAATGTATGTTTAAGGCCAGGTTGTGGGGGGATTATTTCTCAACGATTTTATTGTAGATACATATTTGACGGGTCAATGGCTGTAGTTCATCAGTGGTGAAGACACCTGTTTTACCATCGAAGCTCCATCGTCTGCACTCTTGGCCAGGTTATTAACAAATAGATAACAAAGTTGACGGGAATCAAAAGCACACAGCATAACGGTAAGGCCCCAGAAAAGATATCCAGTGTACTCCAGTACCACAACGCGAATACCAAAACAAAAGCATCTCTGCATGGATGGCTAGTAAACAAACAATGTTCCAAGACAATATATTTGGAAGTGAATCTAGATTTAACTCCAGAAGCATTGGATGAATAAGACAGCAAAGGTCAACACCAGAATAGACGATCGGGTGTTGGCACCACAACCCTCCGCACCTCAGCAAGTGCAGCATTAGTCTCAGCAGCAGAGTACTGTGCACGTGTCTGACAAAGGCTATCACACACATACATTCACACATACACAAACACATACACACAACACGAACAGAAACAAATAAAAATAGAAAATAGGAGCCTCAGAACGCCATTCGGGCCTTCGGGCCTGCACCCCCACTCACTATGATCATGCCTGATCACCCAAGTCAAAGCCTGCTCCCAGTTTCTCCAAATACTCGTTGATCCCCTTCGCCCCAAGAGCTATATCTCACTCCTTCTTGAAAACATAAAATATTTTGCTGAAAACGACTTTCTGTGGTAGCGAATTCCACAGGCCCTCCATTCTCTGGGTGAAGAATGTTCTCCTCATCTCAGTCCTACATGGTCTACCCCGTATCCTCAGACTGCGACCCCTGGTTCTGGACTCCCCGACATCGGGAAAATCCTTCTGCATCTAGCCTGTCTTCCCCTTTTAGAATTTTATAGGTTACTACGAGATGCCTCTCAATCCACTCATCTCCTTCGAAAAAACTCCTAACTGTCAGAACATCTCCTGATATGTCAGTCGCACCAAATCATGAAGCAGTCTGGTAAACCTGTTCGGGTTATATTCGCTGGAGTTCAGGAGAATGAGGGGGGAAAGTAATCAATGGATACATGGACAATGCAGGAGCAGGCTGTTGACTTTGATAATCAGCCATGATCAGGATGAATGTTGGAGCAAGCTCGAAATAACGAATGGTCCAATCCTGCTCCAAATATCTATGCTTCTATGTTTATATCCAACTCAATAGCTCCTCATATGTCAGTCCCGACATCCCTGGAATCATCTGGTAAATCTTCGCTGCTCTATGGTCATATAATTAATATGCATCTTTAGATAACGAAATCAAAACTGCACACAATATTCCAAGTTTGGTCTCACCAGGGCCCTGTCTAATCATAGGAAGACATAGCTGCTCCTGTACTCATATGATGTCGCTATGAAGGCCAACATACCGTTTGCGTTCCTTACATCCTGCTGGACCAGCATGGACTCAGCGACTGGTGTACGAGGACACCCATGTCTCGTTGCACATTCCCCTCTCTCAATTTACAGCAATTCAGATAATCATCTGCCTTCCTGCTTTTGCTACCAAAGTAGATAATCTCACATTTACCCACATTGTACTGCATCTGCTGTGCATTTGCCCACTAACTCAACTTGTCCAAATCACAATGAGGAATCTCTGGATCATCCGCACTACTGACCCTCCCGCCCAGTTTCGTGTCACCTGCAAATTTGTAGATATTACATTTAGTTCCCTCATCTAAATTATTAGCATACATTGTGAATAGCCGGGGTCCCAGCACCGACCCCTGCAGTGCCCCAGTACTGACTGCCTGCCATTCTGAAATTAAGACCCATTTATTCCGACACTTTGTTACCTGTCTGCCAACCGGTTTGCTATCCATGTGAATACGCTACACCCAATCACATGCATTTTAATTGTACACGCTAAGAACTTACGTGGGACTTTGTTGAAACACTTCTGAAAGTCCGTATAAGACACATCCCCTGTATCCCCTTCATCATTTCTTCAAGTGAAATCCCCGAAAAATTCAAAGCATGATTTCCATTTCGTAAATGCATGCTGTCTCTGTTCGATTCTGCTACTGCTTTCCAAGTGCCTTCTACTAATTATTTGAAACTGGGCTCTCGAATTCCGATGTCAGGGTAAATGAACTTTAATCGCCTGTTTGCTCTCTACCTCCATTTCTAAATAACAGGTTTACATTCGCTACACTCCAATCTGTAGGAACTGTCCCTGAGTATATAGAATCAATGCCCACGCTATTTCTGTGGACACTCCCTTCTGTAGTCTGGGATGTAGATAATCAGGCCCTAGGGATTTAGCGGACTTCAATCCATCAATTTCCCCAACACCATTTCACTGAAGCTCTGTTTGAATTTGTCCTTGATTTCCAAAGACTATCGATTTCCTTATTCCCCTTTATGTATTTTGTGTTTGTCCTTGATTCCCCCTGCTCTGGCTTTCGCATAGGTTCCCATTCCCCTGCCATTTTAGCTTAAAGCTTCCCCAACCACTCAAGCAAATATTCCCCTTTGGACATAAGTTCCGTTCCTGCCCCGGTGTAACCCTTTCTGTTTGTACTGGTCCCATCTCCCCCAGAAACGTTCCCAATGTTCCAGGAATCTGGAGCTCTCCCCCTCACATAATGGCTTCAACCTGCTGTTCATCCGATATATCCTACTATTTCTACTCTGACTAGCACGTGACACTGGCAGTAACACAGCGATCAATGCCATTGAGGTCCTACTTTTCAAATTACTTCCTATATTATCTGTTTAGAACCACAATCCTTTTTACCTGTGTCGTTTGTGCCAATGTGTATCACGACCACTGGCTTTTCACCCTCACTTTTCAGAATGTCCTGAAGCTGCTCTTAGATATCTTTCGCCCGAGCACCAGTGAGGCAACATACCATTTTGGAGTCTCGTTTGCTGCCAGAGAAACGATGATCTATTACCCTTACAATAGAATCTCTTATAAATATCGCACTCCCAGAAATGTTTACTTCTCCCTTGTGGAGCAGAGCCAAGCAAAGTACGGCGAATTTGGCTGTTGCTGCTTTCACCAGAGAGGCCGTTCCTCTTAACAGTATCCAAAGCGATATATCTGTTTTACAGAATATTTCTGCACTGCCCGCCTAGTCCTCTTTCTCTGCATGGTGATCACCCATTCCATTCCTGCATGTGGACATTTTAGGCTGCGGTGTGACCACCTCTCTCTACATGCTATCCACGATTCTCCCCACCGCGCGTGTGTTCCACAGTGTCCCCAGCCGCCGTTCCAGCTTCAGAACCCGGGCTTCCAGGAGCTGCAGTTGGAGACACTTCCCACACACATGCAGGCTCCGGGCATAGGAAATATTCCCAGCTTCCCAAATTAACTCATCTAACTCCTCCTAAATCATTCTATGCTGCTGACCTTGTTATGACACGGCAGAGGTTGTGTGCCAGGCGGGCCCAAATCCACGAGGGGAAACTTGGTTCCGGAAATAAAACTGTTTTGTTATTTGTATTTATAACGAGAAGACTGAACACTGAAATGATAGGTAATGAATCCATTAAGAACTTTAGACTTTTAACGTTTTCATTTTAAATGAAAACAAAAGAAAAGATGACAAACACATGCAGTTGCTTAATACTGTAGTAAATACTAAAATTGCTTTGTAACCTGACTGCCGGGCCCGCCGTCTTGTAAGGCAACAGCCCAAAATAGATTTTAAATGTGGAAAGCCAGGCCAGCTCAGTTATCACCTTTAAGGTCTGTGCGCAGCAGAATCATGAAGACATGGCTCGAGGCAGTTTCGTAAGTTCGGCTGGATGTCCCAGCGCATCTCGCAACAAACCCTTTCACTCTCCATTCTATACCTTTTCTCTCTTTTGATTCTGTAAATTCCAATGGCCCATATGTCTTTGAAAATGTCATTTTCCAGAATATAAATACTTCATGGTATTAATGTTGTCATAAACCTTTGGGATAAATAACCACACTGCTAGGGCTCACCTAGTTAGGTGTGAACGTCCTGCTACGTCTTTGAAATTACAACTACCGTGGTGTATCTTAAAATACAAATTCCCCTCAAACCTTACATTCTAATTCCTCAGACATGTTTACATATGTGGCATTTCAAACACCTCCCTAACTTGTTTTCATGCTTCCAAACCTCAAAAGCAGCCGTCTGGAATTCATTAATTCACTCACATACACACACAGACAAAAACACACACACATACAAAAACACACACACAAATAAAAACACACACACACAAATACAAAAACAGATACACATACAAACGCAGACACACATACACACACATAAACTCACATACAAACACACACACAGGAAAACACAGAAACACACACACAGACACAAACTATACAAACCCAATTAAAAAACTTCCTTGCCAAATAAAGAAAAATAATATTATTAATCTTAATATTACTCTCCTAACTGCCTCACATCCAAAGAGCGATGCTCATTTGATCAATGCTTTATTAATAAAGAGCACACTCCTGAAATCCCCAATGGATATGTTTGTGTCAATCTTTACTCTACTATTCCGGAACTGAGTTTTGATACTAGCGACACAAACAGTGCATCCTGATTTGAACTGGCAGTTTGTAACTATTTTTAATCAATATTCAGCCATGATCTTCTCAAATGACTGAGCAGGCTCGAAGGGTAGAATCGCCAAGTTCAAATCCTAAGTCCGATGTTGATACATAGCTTCGCTTTCAACAATATTGGAACATAGGTTACACGCATAGAAGCAGAAGGCAGAAAGCAGGATAACTTCCCTGCATTTGGCTTTGCAAAGGAAGAGTATATCGCAACAAGCAAAGCGAACGAGAATGCCGTTGTAGCATTTAATTTAATAAAGTTGATGCAGATTTTTACAGGTGATATATTCGATAAGTTGTGTGTAGATGACTAATCACGAGGACCAGAGGATTTGCAGCCGAATAGATTGAGAAAACGGAGGACGAATATTGTGCAGGCGGTGACGCGAATCTCCCAATATTCCTCAGATACATGATCGGTTATGGAAAACAGGAAAATGATAAATGTTGCATATATAATAAAGATAAAGATAGTCAAACGGAGACAGAGAGACAGGGAAAGAGGGACAAACGCAGCGAAAGAGAGAGACAGAGATAGAGGAGGAGAAATAGGGAGAGATAGAAAGAGCTGGTGTTGCTGATCGCTTGGAGGGGGCGGGAGAGCCCACTGGGCCATGGGTGAGACAGTGGGACTTCCCCCCTCGGAGTCTGTGTAACACACAGAGGGAGCTCGGTGTGCTCTCTGCTGAGTGTCGTGACTTTATGCCATTTTCAAAAAATCAGTAGCACATAACAAATTATTAATCATAATCAAAAACACACGATGAACATTAGCACTCCCACTGAACTCAGGAAGGAGCAACATTTGACAGGGACCAGAATATAATATTACGGCACTCGCTGAGTTTTCTGTCTGTATCATTATATCGCTCGTGCCACAGTTGTCGGTAAAGCACCCCTAGAGACTGTACCTAGGTTACAGAGCCATGGACCATTTATATTAGGTAAATAATTGGGGATACTGTCGCTCAGGTATCAGAGCTGCTGGAGCAGTCACTATTGGAATGGTTTGGGAAGATGGTCACTCAGGTTGCAAAGCCTGAGGCCAGTCATTTGTAGCTATTGATTGAGGAGACTATAACTCAGACTACGGAGCCGGGGTCAGTCTCTATAGGAATTGATTGAGGAGACTGTCACTCCAGTTACAAAGGCAGGGGCCAGTCAGTAGAGTAATGGTTTGTGGAGATTGTCACTCAGGTTACAGAGCCTGCTGCCTGCAAATATAATAATTGATTGGGGAGACGGTCACTCAGGTAACAGAGCCGGGGCGAGTCAGTAGACTAATTGATTGGGGAGACGGTCACTCAGGTAACAGAGCTGGGGCGAGTCAGCAGACTAATTGATTGGGGAGACGGTCAGTCAGGTATCAGAGACTGGGCGAGTCATTAAACTAATTGACTAGGGATTCTGTTTCTCAGGTAACAGAGCTGGGGCTAGTCAGTAGACTAATTAATTGGGGAGAAGGTCACTCAGGGAACAGAGCCGGGGCGAGTCAGTAGACTAATTGATTAGGGATTCTGTCAGTCAGGCAACAGAGCTGGGGCGAGACAGTAGACTAATTGATTGGGGAGACGGCCACTCAGGTAACAGAGCCGGAGCGAGTCAGTAGACTAATTGATTGGGGAGACGGTCACTCAGGTATCAGAGACTGGGCGAGTCAGTAGACTAATTGTTTAGGGATTCTGTCACTCTGGTAACAGAGCTGGGGCGAGTCAGTAGACTAATTGAATAGGGATTCTGTCACTCAGGTAACAGACCTTGGGCTAGTCAGTAGACTAATTGATTGGGGAGAAGGTCACTCAGGGAACAGAGCCGGGGCGAGTCAGTAGACTAATTGAATAGGGATTCTGTCACTCAGGTAACAGAGCTGGGGCGAGTCACTAGACTAATTGATTGGGGAGAAGGTCACTCAGGTAACAGAGCCGGGGCGAGTCAGTAGAATAATTGATTAGGAGTCGGACCAGTGGCCCTATTAGTGCAACAAGTAATTGGGGAGACTGTCAATCAAGCTGCAGGGCCGGGGGCCAGTCGGCATATTATTTGGTTCAGAAGATTCTCACTCAGTTTATAGGACCAGGGAGCAGTCAGTATATTAATTGATTGACGAGGCTGTCAATCAGGATACAGAGCCCTGGGCCACTCAGTGTACTAACTGATGGGGGAGACTGTCATTTAGGTTACAGAACGAGAGGCCTTTCGGTATAGTAATGTATTTGGGGAGACTGTCACAGAGGTTACAGCGCCAGGTCCTGACACTCTTGGAATTGATTGAAGAGACTTGTAATATCGTAATAGAGTGCTGTGATTGCCAGCATCATTGCAGAGACATGGTCCTGTCACTATTTTAACAGAGTGGAGAGACACTCAGCATATTTAGAACATGGGGTCTCTCACAATCGTAATAGAGCGGAGAGACTGCCAGAAATTTTACAGAGCTGGACTTTGTCACTATATTAAGAGAATGGGGTGACTATCAGGGTGTTTACAGTAACCGGGGACTGTCACTATAGCAACAGAGTTGGGGAGACTGACAGTATTCTGACAAAGCCAGGGCCCTATCACTAACATAATGGAGAGGGCAGACCATAGGGTTCACTGGAGCGCCCGGGGCTTGCTAAATAATTGAATGGGGAAACTGTCAGATATCACAGAGCCAGGTGCCTGTCACTGTGATAATAGACTGGGGAGCCAGTCCGGATGATTACAGACCCGGGTTCTTCCAATGTTGGAATAGATTGAATAGACTGTCAGTAAATTTACAGATAAGGGGGAATGTCAGTACAGTAATTGAATGTTGGGACTGTCAAAATGTTTACAGAGCAGGGGGCCACTCAATGTTGTCAGAGACAGGGCCAAATGTCAAAATGTGTACAGAGAAGGGGGCTTGCCACTAAATTAATAGAGTGGGCAGACTCTGAGAATGTTTACAGAGCCGAGGGCCTGTCACTGTAGTAATAAAGTGCGGACACCGCCAATACATTTACAAACCTGGGGGCCTTTCACTATGGTAATAGTCTGCAGAGATTGCCATATTATCTACAGTGCCGTGTGTCTGTCAGTATATTAATAGAGTTGGAAGATGCCCAATAGTTTTACAGTGCCGGGGGCTATCACGATAGGGACAGAGTTGGTAGACTGTCGTTTGTTTACAGAGCCGGGGAATTGTCACTATATTAATATAGCGGGGAGACTGTCAGTTTATTTACAGAACCAGGGTCAATCTATAGGGAGAGGCTGCGTAGGCTGTTATTATGTTTGCAGACCCGGGGACCTGTCACTATACTAAGAGAGTGGGGAGAATGTTTGTATGTTCATAGAGCTGGGGGCTGTCACGATTGTAATAGAGAGGGGAGACTTTCAGGATGATTAAAGAGCCGGGGACCTGTCAATATACTAATAGAGAGGCTGGACTGTCGGTAATTTGATAAAACTGGGCTTCTTGCTCTACAGTAATAGAGTGGGCAGTCTGTTAGAATGTTTACAGAACCTGAGCCTGCCGCAATATATATAGAGTGGGGGAAACAGTCAGTATTTTTACAGAGCTGGCCAGAAGTTATTGCAGTAATACAGTGGGGAGACTCTCAGTATGTTTACAGACCCGGGGGCCGTCACCATATTAAGAGAGTGGGGAGACAGTCAGCATTGTTAAAGAGCTGCTAGCCTGTCAATATACTAATATAGAGACTGGCCTGTCGGTACTTTGATAGAAAAGGGGTTTTTTCACTACAGTAATAGAGTGGGGAGACTGTCAGTATGTTTACAGAGCCGTGGCCTGTCTTTATAGCAATAAATCGGGACACTTTCAGTAATATCCGAGAGCCAGTGGGTGTCAGGAAAGTAATAGAGGGGAGAGATTGTCAAAATGTTCACAGAACCGAGGGACTGTCACAACCCTAATAGTGTTGGGAAACGGAATGTTTAGAGAGCCAGCTGCCTCTCACTATTGTGATATACTGGGGTGACTGTCAGTATGTTTAAAGCGCCTTCGGCCTGTCAGTATAGTAATAGCGTAGACAGATTGTTAATGTTTTGAAAGACCTGCGGCCCTGTCACTATAGCAATAGCTTGGGGGGAGGCGTGGGGTTAGGGGTGAAGTAGGGGAGCCCTCACTGTCTTTACAGAGCCAGGGGCTTGTCACCATTTTAAAGTGTGGATAGACTGCCAGTACGTTGACAGAGCGTGGGGCGTGTCTCTATAGGAAAACTTTGGTGCACTCTCTGCATTTTTACAGAGCCTGTCGCCATAGTAATAGATTTTGGAGACTGACAGTGCCTTTTCAGGGTAGAGCATCTGTCATTACATGAATAGATTGTGGAGGTTATCTGTATGTTTACAGGTCAGTGGCCTGCCCCAAAGTAATCGCATGGGGACACTGTAAGTTTCTTTAGAGTGCCGGGGTTCTGTCACTATAGTAATAGATTGGGGAGCCTCTCTGTATGTTTAAGGAGCTGAGGGGCTGTCAATATATTAAGAGAGAGGATAGACTGTCACTATTTTTACAGAACCCGTATTCTGTCACTATAGTAATATCTTGGAGAGAGTGTCATGATATTTACAGAGAGAGTGACCCATCAAATGAGCAATAGACTGGGCAGACTGTAGTGTGTTTATAGTACCGGGAGGCTGTCTCTATATTTATAGACTCGGAGACTGTCAGTGTGTTTACAGAGCCGGGAGGCTGTCTCTATATTTATAGACTGGGAGACAATCAGCATGCTTAAAGAGCCAGGGGCCTCTCGCTATAGTAATATTTTGGGATGACTGTCGGTATGTTTACAGGGCCGGGGCCCTCTTACTATTGTAACAGATTGGGATGACTGTCGTTGTTTTTACATGGCCGTGGCCCTCTCACTATTGTAATAGGTTGCGCTGACTGTCAGTACGTTTACAGAGCTGGGATCCTCTTAATATAGTTACATACTGGGGAGAATGTCACTCTGCTTATCGAGCTGTGGGCCTGTTACTATCTTAGTAGCGAGGAGTGTCTCTCAGTATCTTTACAGAGCAGGGAGCCTCGTATTATAGTTGCATACTTGGGGGGTGGGGGAATTGTCAATGTGCTTATCGAGCTGTGGGCCTGTCAGTAGCTCAGTAAGGAGGAGGTACTGTCAGTATGTTTACAGATCCGGCGGCCTCTCACTACACTAAAAGATTTGAATGACTGTCAGTGTGTTTACCGAGCTGGAGTTTCACCCCCGGCTTCTTCCTCTTCACCCTGCAACTTCCCGCAGCCCTCTTGCTGCTTTAATTGACATCAGTGAAATGTATTTGCTGTATTTCCGACAGCAGCGACTACGCTTCAAGATGACGCCGTCGCCTTAATGTATTTGGCTGCTTTGTTTGTGGGTTAAGATTTTTTTCTTTCTTTGAAAAGTTGTAGCGGGAAACAGAAACGTAGGAGGAGGCGATATACCCCGTTGTTTCTTTGATTTCCAAACTCCATGAAACACTCCTGCAGCCCGGCACCACGTAACAAGCTCACAACCCTTCCATCACTTCTGTCCCTCCTCTCCACCTACTGTTAGCAACTCTGCATCCACTAAAGCTCGTCATTCCACCTTATCCCCGTTCCACACCCATTGAAACTCTTTACAAACATTTGATCACCCTTTGCTTCTCGGTGAATATGTTCCCATCCCTCTTCTCGCCCTTCTCCACCACCAAAAACTGTTGCCAACCCTCTGATCGCCTTTCCCCACGCATTGAAGCTCCTCCCAATCCTCTGACCGCCCGGTGGCGCCCTCTATAATCCATCCAAAGAATTGGATTGTTCTATTGTTCTTCCCCAGGCACTGAAACTCTTCCCAAACCTCTGATCGCCCCTTGGCGCCCTTTAAAATCCATTCTAACAATTGGATTGTTTTTGTCCAGTCACTGAAACTTTTCCTAACCGTCTGAACGCCCTTCACCACCCATTAAAACTCATCCCAATCCTCAGATCCCTCATCCCCACACACTGTTAGTGTTCCAAATACCCTGATCATCCTTCCCCACTCATTGACATTATTCCCAAACATCGGATCGTTCTTCCCCACCCACTGAAACTCGTCCAAACCCTCTGATAACACTTCACCACTCACACCATCTATTTCTAACACTCTGATCCCACTTCACCTCCTACTGAAACAATTCCCCACAAATTGAATCGACCTTCCCATACTTCGACCCATTCACCACACTCTGACCAACATCCTCAAACCTGAAACACTTTCCCATCTGCAGAACCTGTATCTGTACTGTAGTGGTTATCTAGATTTCCTGAAACGAGCGAGGTTTCTGTCTCGAAAATGTCTAGGACTTTAGTCTGCAGGGAGCGCGGATCGCTCAGCTGGTAGGTACTCAGATTTGCAAACTGAAGGCCCAGTGTTCGAAGTTCTGTGTGTGTGCTGTCTTCAGCAAAACTCGGTCAATTCCCATGAAACCATTAAAAGTGAGAAATTTCTGCTCAATTTCCCTGCTCCTTCAATGAAACTAAAGGGGATGTTATTATAACTGACAAATAATGTCCTTCCTACCGAAATTTCAGCAGCCACGATCGTTGTTATTCTTGAATAGCAAGGGGGGCAAAGATTATTGGGATAGGCAGAATGAGAAGTTGAGGCCAGAATCAGATCAACCATGATGTCATCAAATCGAGCAGCAGGCTTAAGGGGTAAATGTCCTTATCCGGCTCCTAATTACCAAGCCACTAGATCCTTCACAATTCGTACAGCCACTGATATCCCCTCTAACAAAGTTACCCACCTCCTGAAGAAATTCCCAAACCCCGGCCTACCTTCCATGTCCCCTTCTATGACTGAACTCATGCTGGCCCCCATTTATCCATATGGTTGTCTGGGTGAAAGATCAACTCCCCCATGTCTCTCTAACCTGGTCTGGTGTTGAGATCCGGGCCACCCTGCCTCTCTATCCTGTTCCGGGGTTAAGATCCGGGCCTCCGAGCCTATCTATCCTGGATCGGGGATAAGATCCATTCCCCCAAGCTTCTCTATCCTGGTCCGAGGATAAGATCCGTGGAACCGCGCCTCTCTATCCTGGTGTGATTTAAGATCCTGGCACCCCTGCCTCTATCCGCTGGTCTGGCTGTAAGATCTGGGCCCAAATGACTCTCTACCCTGTTCTTTGGATATGAGCCAGTCCCACATGCCTCTCTACCCGGGTCTGGGTTTAAGTACCAGGCTGTCATGACTCTCATTCCTGGTTGGGTTTCAGATCCAGGCGCCCTTGCCTCTCTATCCTGGTGTAGGTTTAAGATCCGGGCCCCCATGCCTCGCTTTCCTGGCCTATGTGTAAGATGCAGGCGGCCATGCCTCTCTAGCCTGCTTTGGTGTTGAGATAAGAGTAATTTTGTGTGACATTAGCTGTTTTAGACCGGCTGTATAAACATATATTGATGTGAGTGAGATAGAAAGTAAATGTTAGGGGAGCAGCTGAATTAACTGATGTTACTGATAAGAGGTGGATTGAAGAACATTTTCCTGACAGGGAATTTTATTCCTGGGAAAGTGATAAATGAGATTTTTTTAAAAACATTTTCACTGATGAGCATCAATAGAAATGTTGTGAAATGATCCATTGACCCTACAGGGTAAACCTGTCAATCTGCACAGGTCAGCAAGCAGGGATTCCATTGATGGGCAATCAGACAAGGAAATCTCTCCCTTAGAAAGGCATCAATAAAGGGGCAGAATGCAAGGAGCCTTCCAATTGCAAGGGTTTGAGTGGCTGAATACTGAGCTCACAACTGGAACACGCTCGAGTCTCTGATAATCTGCTCTGATGGGAAACCTGATTGTTTTAAAACTTTGTCTGTAATTGTTGTTACTTGAATCCTGTGCTCAATAAATCCTTGAACGCTTAACCTGAACCTTTCAAAAAGCTTTTTTTTCTGGAATGGTTTGATCATCTGAAAGCTTTTTCCCTCCCTTTCCCATTTAAGGGCTGCTCACTTAGTGGGTGAGGGTCAGCATCAGGCAGGATGGGAGTGTGGGTGGTGAGTTGGTTCCACATTCCCAGCTCCCAGGGTCAAAGCCTCTTCTCAAACCTCTTTTCACTGTCTTGTGATTAAAGTGATACAACCCCACCCTCTGCTGGCAGCACATTGCTACTACAGGCGCCGCTCTTAGCCAGCCTCAGATCAGTTCAGCTGCTGCATTGGCTGCATCTGGGAACAGATGAATGAAAAGTGAATATTGCACAATACTGTAAAGGATAGAAGTTTGCAGCAGGCTGCACAGTTCACTCGGATGGTGCATTTGGTCGTTTACCACCTGACCCTGTACATGAACTCTCTCCTCATTCCCTGGTCCAGCTGGGGGTCTATGATGGTTTTTTAGGATCAGAACAGTTTAAAAGAGAGGATTGAGAAGTAGAAAATCGGGCAAATAAAGGAGTTGTTCAATAAAAAAGATGGGGTGGACATAAGCAATATAAGCTTATATAATATAAGCCACTCCTGGCCTGGGGATGGGATGCAGACCCCCATGCCGCTCTGTCCTGGTCTGGTTATAAGATCCGTTCCCCGTGCCTCTCTCTCCTGATCAGAGGATAATATCTGGGCACCTCTGCCTCTCTACCCTGGTCTGGGGATAAGATCCAGAACCCCTGACTCTTTACCCTGCTCTGGGTGTAAGATGCGGGCCCCAATATCTCTCTACCCTGTACCAGGGATAAGATCCAGGGCCCCCATGCCTCTCTACCCTGATCTGGGGATAATATCCGGGCCCCCCGGCCTCTCTATCCTGGTCCAGGAATAAGATCCTGGGCCCCATGCCCCTCTATCCTGATCTCGTTTAAGATCCAGCCCCTATGCATCTCTACTTATGGGAAGGCTGTGGCATAGTGCTAATGTCAGGAAACGAGTGACCCAGTGAGCCAGGCTCATGTCCTGGGGACACAGGCTCAAGTCCAACCACTGCAGCTGTGAAATTAAATGCACTGAGTCAATCTGCAATATAAAGCTAGTCTCACTAACAGGGCAACAGTGAACCCATCGAGCATTGTCGGAACAACTGATGGGTTTATCTTTTGGGAAGGAAATCTGCCGTCCTTCCCTGGACTGCCCTACATGTGACTCCAGACCCACAGCAATGTTCTCGAGCCTGAAATGTCAGAGCAATCCGTTCAGTTCTATCAAACCGCTATCTAAAAAAGGAAAATTAATTTGCTTTTGTTCTCTCTGTCCCCATTGATCTCACTGATGATCTCTGTCTCTCTCCACTTGCTGTGTCCGCACACACACTTTCCTCTCTTTGTCTACTTTAATCAGGAAATTTCCCTTAACATTACCTTTTAAATCGGTACCATCCTTCCTGAATATGGTTCTCACACTTCACCTGGCCGGAACACTCAGTCCCTTCACAACCGATGCTTCTCCAGGCCTGGTCCAGGACGGTGTGATCTACACACGGGTCAGTGAGTCCCGAGTCTGAGACTGAGAGACAAGAGATGTTTCACGTTAATATAAAATATAGTTGAAGTTACACAGCGAATTCACTGTAACCCCCAAAGCTGCAATAAGCTCAGTTTCTCTGCCCCCCACCTGTATCCAAGCCGCTTGAAAATGTCGCAACTTAAATCTGAAATCTTTCCTCCTTCACTCAACCAGGTTCCCATCTGTCTCCCAGCTCAACCTCCCCCTCTAATTCACTGCTCCCAGACAGTATTCCCCATTCTAGATTAACCATTCGTACACTGTTAACTGAAAACTCAGCAATAAACTCAGCGTCACCTTATCCTAACAGAAACGCTGCACATAATCACTGAGAGATATTCTGAGCTATCTCTGTCCCCAGGTGAACATTGAGTACAGATGGTGAGAGACACTTGATGGTGAATCAGAGATATCCTGAGCTATCACAAACCCCAGGTGAGCACTGAGTACAGTTGGTGAGGGGCACTCGATAATCAGGGAGAGACATCCTAGGCTATCTCAGTCCCCAGCTGTACACTGAGTGTAGATGGTGAGAGACACTCGATTGACAGTGAGAGATATCCTGGGATATATCAGTCCCCAGCTGTACACTGAGTGTAGATGGTGAGAGACACTCGATTGTCAGTGAGAGATATCCTGGGATATATCAGTCCCCAGCTGTACACTGAGTGTAGATGGTGAGGGACACTCGATTGTCAGTGAGAGATATCCTGGGATATATCAGTCCCCAGCTGTACACTGAGTGTAGATGGTGAGGGACACTCGATAATCAGGGAGAGACATCCTAGGCTATCTCAGTCCCCAGCTGTACACTGAGTGTAGATGGTGAGAGACACCCGATTGTCAGTGAGAGATATCCTGGGATATATCAGTCCCCAGCTGTACATTGAGTGTAGATGGTGAGGGACACCCGATTGTCAGTGAGGGATATCCGGGGATATATCAGTCCCCAGCTGTACACTGAGTGTAGATGGTGAGGGACACCCGATTGTCAGTGAGGGATATCCTGGGATATATCAGTCCCCAGCTGTACACTGAGTGTAGATGGTGAGGGACACCCAATTGTCACTGAGGGATATCCTGGGATATATCAGTCCTCAAGTGAAGTTAGATTACGAATCAGTTTCTGTTATGGCTGTTTCATCTCTAAACTGTCCATTAAACTCTGAATATTCTAATACTGAATTGATAAATCGTTTGGATGCTTGCTATAAATAGTATTTCAGTAATGCATTATTCAAAATGAATAATATATTTACTGATTAAAATGCTGAAAATGTGATATATAAAGTAACACATCGGATCGGAATGAAAACATAGTTAAATGTTGGGCATAAATATAAGCAAACAAATCTGTAACTGATCATTCAACTGTACAGATCTATAAATATTAGGATTATAAGAAAAACCGCATCTAAATAGAAGCAATGTAGATATCTGACAATGATTTGTATAAATATTAGACTATTTGTTTAAATAACTGATTTACACTGAATAACAATCAGTGTTGAGACCCTTGTTCTTTCTGACCCAGTGTGGACAGGGCAGAGTTATAAAGAATTGTGGCCATTGCTAAGTCTGGGAGCTGTGTGACCTGTCAGGGGTATAGTGTAGAAAAGGCTGTTCCAACTGGAGACCGAGGGCCGGGTTCCAGCTCCTCGACCCCTCGGCTCTCCGCCTGACAAAAGGTTTTGGACATTCAACTGTCTCAGGCATGAACAATGTGGTGGAGCTGCTCATCCAATCACAGGCTGGCTCCTCCATGTATTTGTTCACCAGTCAGCCTATCAGCTGCCAATGCAGGGAGAAACAAGCCTTTGATTGGACAAGAGGCAAACAGAGGGAAGTCAAGATTTCAAGGGAAGGTCCAGGACCAGGAGCAGAAGAGGGGCCAGGATGGTGGGGAGTGGGGGTTGGGGGGGTAGAGGGCAGCGTGGTTAGGGGCACGGGGGAGTGAATGTGAGGTCAGGGGGTAGAGGGGGTGAGGGACCGGGGGTTAGTGAGAGGGGCCAGGGTGGAGAGAGAGGTACGGGGCTGCTCTGTCCCCCCCTCCCCACCACCACCCATACCTCCCTACACTGTTCCGGGTATAAGATCATAGACCCCAAGCCTCTCTATCCTGGTTTGGGGGTAAGATCCCGGCCCCCTGGCCTCTCCGCCCTGAACTGGGTGTAAGATCCGGAGATTAAAGGAGCCCTTTAACAACATTTTACTCCTGAGAGTAAATCTCCCTCTGCACCATCCCCATCAAACAATCCCAGTGCAGTAACATTACGGGGTTAGATACAGAGTAAAACTTCCTCAAAACTGTCCCCATCAAACTCTCCGAATTCCGGTACAGCACAGGGTTAGATACAGTGTAAACCTCCCTCTATACTCTCCCCATCAAACACTCCCAGGACTGGTACAGCAAGGGGTTAGATACAGAGTCAAGCTCCCTCTACACTATCGCCATCAAACTCTCCGAATTCCGGTACAGCACAGGGTTAGATACAGTGTAAACCTTCCTCTATACTCTCCCCATCAAACACTCCCAGGACTGGTACAGCAAGGGGTTAGATACAGAGTCAAGCTCCCTCTACACTATCGCCATCAAACACTCCCAGGACTGGTACAGCACGGGGTTAGATTCAGAGTAAAGCTCCCTCTACACTGTCCCCATCAAACACTCCCAGGACTGGTAAAGCACGGGGTTAGATACAGAGTAAAGCTCCCCCTAAACTGTGCCCATCATACACTCCCAGGGCAGGTACAGCACGGGGTTAGATACAGTCTAAATTTCCCTCTAAGCTGTCCCCATCAAACACTACCAGGACTGGTGCAGCACAGAGTAAGATACAGTGTAAAGCTCAGTCTTCACTGTGCCCATCAAGCACTCACAGGGCAGGTACAGGACAGGGTTAGATACAGAGTAAATCTTCCTCTACACTGTCCCCAGCAAACTCTCCCAGGACAGGCACAGCACGGGGTTAGGTACAGAGTTAAACTTCCTCGATACTGTCCCCATCAAACACTCCCAGGACAGGTACAGCACGGGGTTAGATGCAGAGAAAATTTCCCTCTATAATGTATCCATCTAAAATTCCCAGTACAGGTACACCACAGGGTTAGATACAGAGTAAGGCTCCCTCGATACTGTACCCATCAAACACTCCCAGGACAGCTACAGCACGGGGTTAGATACAGAGTAAAGCTCCCTCGATACTGTCCCCATCAAACACTCCCAGGACAGGCACAGCACCCTGTTAGATGCAGAGAAAAGTTCCTTCGATAATGTATCCATCTAAAATTCCCAGTACAGGTACAGCACGGGGTAAGATACAGAGTAAAGCTCCCTCGATACTTTACCCAAAAATACACTCCCAGGACTAGCACAGCCCGGGGTTAGAAACAGAGAAAAACTCCCCCTACATTGTGCCCATCATACACTCCCAGGGCAGTTACAGCACAGGGTTAGATACAGAGTAAATCTCCCTTTAACCTGTCCCCATCTAAAACTCCCAGGACTGGTACTGCCCGGGGTAAGATTCAGAGTAAAGCTCCCTCTACACCCTCCCCATCAAATACTCCCAGGGCAGGAACAGTACAGGGTTTGATACTGAGTAAAGCTTCCTCTACACTGTCCCCATCAAACACTCCCAGGACAGGTACAGCACGGGGTTAGATACAGAGTAAATCTCCCTCGATACTGTCCCATTCAAACACTCCCAGGACAGGTACAGCAAGGGGTTAGATGCAGAGAAAAGTTCCCTCGATAATGTATCCATCTAAAATTCCCAGTACGGGTACAGCACGGTGTTAGATGCAGAGAAAATTTCCCTCTATAATGTATCCATCTAAAATTCCCAGTACAGGTACAGCACAGGGTTAGATACAGAGTAAAGCTCCCTCGATACTGTCCCCATCAAACACTCCCAGGACTAGTACAGCCCGGGGTTAGAAACAGAGAAAAACTCCCCCTACACTGTGCCCATCATACACTCCCACGGCAGTTACAGAACAGGGTTAGATACAGAGTAAATCTCCGTTTAACCTGTCCCCATCTAAAACTCCCAGGACTGGTACTGCCCGGTTTAAGATTCAGAGTAAAGCTCCCTCTACACAGTCCCCATGAAGCACTCCCAGGGCAGGTACAGGACAGGGTTATATACAGAGTAAAGCTCACTCTAAACTGTCCCCATCAAACCCTCCCAGGACAGGTACAGCACGGGGTTAGATAGAGAGTAAAGCTCCCTCTACACCGTCCCCATCAAACACTCCCAGTGCAGGTACATTACGGGATTAGATACAGAGTAAATATCCCACTACACCGTCCCCATCAAACACTCCCAGGCCAGGTACAGCACGGGTTTAGATACAGAATAAAGGTCCCACTGCATTTTCATCATCAAACACTCCCAGGGCACGTACAGCACTGGGTTAGCTACAGAGTAAAGCTCCCTCAATACTGTGCCCATCAAACACTCCCAGGACAGGTACAGCACAGGGTTTGATACAAGGTGAAGCTCCCTCTGCACTGCTCCCATAAAACACTCCCTGGACAGGAACAGAACAGGGTTAGATACAGAGTAAAGCTCCCTCTATACTGTCCCCATTAAACTCGCCCAGGACAGGAACAGGACAGGGTTAGATACAGACTAAAGCACACTCTACACTGTCTCCATCAAACACTACCAGGTCCGCTACAGCACAGGGTTAGATACAGGGTAAACCTCCCTCTATACTCTCCCCATCAAACTCTCACAGGACTGGTACAGCACGGGGTTAGATACAGAGTAAAGCTCCCTCTAAACTTCCCCATCAAACACTCCCAGGACATGTACCGCACGGTGTTAGATACAGAGTAAATCTCCCACTACACGGCCCCCATCAAACACTCCCAGTGCAGGTACAGCACGGGTTTATATACAGAATAAAGTTCACACTGCACTGTCATCATCCAACACTCCCAGGGCACGTACAGCACTAGGTTAGATAAAGAGTAAATCTCCCTCTATACTGTCCACATCAAACACTCCCAGGACAGGTACAGCACAGGGTTAGATACAGAGCAAAGCTCCCTCTGCACTGTCCCCTTCAAACACTCCCTGGACAGGAACAGAACTGGGTAAGATACAGAGTAAAGCTCCCTCGATACTGGCCCCATCAAACACTCCTACGACGGGAACATGACAGGGTCAGATACAGAGAAAAGCTACCTCTACACTTTCCCCATCAAACACTCCCAGGGCAGGAAAAGCACTGGGTTAGATACAGAGTAAAGCTCCCTCTACACTGTCTCCATCAAACACTCCCAGGTCCCCTACAGCACAGGGTTAGATAAATTGTAAACTTAACTCTATACTCCCCCCATCAAACACTCCCAGGACTGGTACAGCACGGGGTTAGATACAGAGTAAAGCTGCCCCTACACTGTGGCCATCATACACTCCCAGGGCAGGTACAGCACGGGGTTAGATACAGAGTAAATTTCCCTCTAATCTGTCCCCATCAAACACTCCCAGGACAGGTACAGCACGGGGTTAGATACAGAGTAAAGCTCCCTCTACACTGTCCCCATCAAACTCTCCCAGGTCCGGTACAGCACAGGGTTAGATACACTGTAAACCTCCCTCTATACTCTCGCCATCAAACACTCCCAGGACTGGTACAGCACGGGGTTAGATACAGAGTAAAGCTCCCCCTACACTCTGCCCATCGTACACTCCGAGGGCAGGTACAGCACGGGGTTAGATACAGTCTAAATTTTCCTCTAAGCTGTCCCCATCAAACACTCCCAGGACTGGTGCAGCACAGAGTTAGATACAGAGTAAAGCTCAGTCTTCACTGTCCCCATCAAGCACTCACAGGGCAGGTACAGGACAGGGTTTGATACAGAGTAAAGCTTCCTCTACACTGTCCCCATCAAACTCTCGCAGGACAGGTACAGCACGGGGTTAGGTACAGAGTTAAACTTCCTCGATACTGTCCCCATCAAACACTCCCAGGACAGGTACAGCACGGGGTTAGATGCAGAGAAAATTTCCCTCTATAATGTATCCATCTAAAATTCCAAGTACAGGTACACCACAGGGTTAGATATAGAGTAAAGCTTCCTCGATACTGTACCCAACAAACACTCCCAGGACAGGTACAGCACGGTGTTAGATACAGAGTAAAGCTTCCTCGATACTGTCCCCATCAAACACTCCCAGGACAGGTACAGCACGGGGTTAGATGCAGAGAAAAGTTCCTTCGATAATGTATCCATCTAAAATTCCCAGTACAGGTACAGCACGGGGTTAGATACAGAGTAAAGCTCCCTCGATACTGTCCCATCATACACTCCCAGGACTGGTACAGCCCGGGGTTAGAAACAGAGAAAAACTCCCTCTACACTGTCCCATCATACACTCCCACGGCAGTTACAGCACAGGGTTAGATACAGAGTAAATCTCCCAATAACCTGTCCCCATCTAAAACTCCCAGGACTGGTACTGCCCGGGGTAAGATTCAGAGTAAAGCTCCCTCTACACTGTCCCCATGAAGCACTCCCAGGGCAGCTACAGGACAGGGTTATATACAGAGTAAAGCTCCCTCTACACCGTCCCCATCAAACACTCCCAGTGCAGGTACATTACGGGGTTAGATACAGAGTAAAACTTCCTCTACACTGTCCCCATCAAACACTCCCAGGACAGGTACAGCACGGTGTTAGATAAAGAGTAAATATCCTACTACACCGTCCCCATCAAACACTCCCAGGCCAGGTACAGCACGGGTTTATATACAGAATAAAGGTCACACTGCACTGTCATCATCAAACATTCCAGGGCAAGTACAGCACTGGGTTAGGTACAGAGTAAAGCTCCCCCTATACTGTCCCCATCACACACTCCCAGGACAGGTACAGCACAGGGTTAGATACAGAGTAAAGCTCCCTCGATACTGTCCCCATCAAACACTCCCATGACGGGAACAAGACAGGGGCAGATTCAGAGTAAAGCTACCTCTACACTTTCCGCATCAAACACTCCCAGGGCAGGAAAAGCACTGGGTTAGATACAGAGTAAAGCTCCCTCTACACTGTCTCCATCAAACACTCCCAGGTCCCCTAGAGCACACGTTTAGATACAGTGTAAACCTCCCTCTATACTCTCCCCATCAAACACTCCCAGGAGTAGTACATCACGGGGTTAGATCCAGAGTAAAGCGGCCCCTACATTGTGGCAATCATACACTCCCAGGGCAGGTACAGCACGGGGTTAGATATAGAGTAAATTTCCCTCTAATCTGTCCCCATCAAACACTCCCAGGACAGGTACAGCACGGGGTTAGATACAGAGTAAAGCTCCCTCTACACTGTCCCCATCAAACTCTCCCAGTGCAGGTACATTACGATGTTAGATACAGAGTAAAACTTCCTCTACACTGTCCCCATCAAACACTCCCAGGACAGGTACAGCACGGTGTTAGATACAGAGTAAATCTCCCACTACACCATCCCCATCAAACAGTCCCAGGCCAGGTACAGCACGGGTTTAGATACAGAATTAAGGTCCCACTGCACTGTCATCATCAAACACTCCCAGGGCACGTACAGCGCTGGGTTAGATACAGAGTAAAGCTCCCTCAATACTGTCCCCATCAAACACTCCCAGGACAGGTACAGCACAGGGTTTGATACAAGGTGAAGCTCCCTCTGCACAGTTCCCATAAAACACTCCCTGGACAGGGACAGAACAAGGTTAGATAAACAGTAAAGCTCCCTCTATACTGTCCCCATCAAACACTCCCAGGACAGGAACAGGACAGGGTTAGATACAGAGTAAAGCTCCCTCTACAGTGTCTCAATCAAACACTACCAGGTCCGCTACAGCACGGGGTTAGATACAGAGTAAAGCTCCCTCTACACCATCCCCATCAAACACTCCCAGTGCAGGTACATTACGGGGTTAGATACAGAATAAAACTTCCTCTACACTGTCCCCACCAAACACTCCCAGGACAGGTACAGCACGGTGTTAGATACAGAGTAAATCTCCCACTACACCGTCCCCATCAAACACTCCCAGGCCAGGTACAGCACAGGGTTAGATACAGAATAAAGTTCACACTGCACTGTCATCATCAAACACTCCCAGGGCACGTACAGCACTAGGTTAGATAAAGATTAAAGCTCCCTCTATACTGTCCCCATCAAACACTCCCAGGACAGGTACAGCACAGGGTTAGATACAGAGCAAAGCTCCCTCTGCACTGTCCCCTTCAAACACTCCCTGGACAGGAACAGAACTGGGTAAGATACAGAGTAAAGCTCCCTCGATACTGGCCCCATCAAACACTCCCACGACGGGAACATGACAGGGTCAGATACAGAGAAAAGCTTCCTCTACACTTTCCCCATCAAACACTCCCAGGGCAGGAAAAGCACTGGGTGAGATACTGAGTAAAGCACCCTCTACACTGTCTCCATCAAACACTCCCAGGTCCCCTACAGCACAGGGTTAGATACAGTGTATACCTCCCTCAATACTCTCCCCATCAAACACTCCCAGGACTGGTACAGCACGGGGTTAGATACAGAGTAAAGCTCCCCCTACACTGTGCCCATCGTACACTCCCAGGGCAGGTACAGCACGGGTTTAGATACAGTGTAAAACTCCCTCTATACTCTCCCCATCTAACACTCCCAGGACTGGTACAGCACGGGGTTAGATAGAGAGTAAAGCTCCCTCTACACTATCGCCATCAAACACTCCCAGGACTGGTACAGCACGGGGTTAGATTCAGAGTAAAGCTCCCTCTATACTGTCCCCATCAAACACTCCCAGGACTGGTACAGCACGGGGATAGATACAGACTAAAGCTCCCCCTACACTGTGCCCATCGTGCACTCCCAGGGCAGGTACAGCACGGGGTTGGATACAGTCTAAATTTCCCTCTAAGCTGTCCCCATCAAACACTCCCAGGACTGGTGCAGCACGGGGTTAGATACAGAGTAAAGCTCCCTCGATACTGTACCCATCAAACACTCCCAGGACTAGTACAGCCCGGTGTTAGAAACAGAGAAAAACTCCCCCTACACTGTGCCCATCATACACTCCCACGGCAGTTACAGCACAGGGTTAGATACAGAGTAAATCTCCCTCTAACCTGTCCCATTCTAAAACTCCCAGGACTGGTACTGCCCGGGGTAACATTCAGAGTAATGCTCCCTCTACACAGTCCCCATGAAGCACTCCCAGGGCAGGTACAGGACAGGGTTATATACAGAGTAAAGCTCATTCTAAACTGTCCCCATCAAACCCTCCCAGTACAGGTACAGCACGGGGTTAGATACAGAGTAAAGCTCCCTCTACACCGTCCCCATCAAACACTCCCAGTGCAGGTACATTACGGGGTTAGATACAGAGTAAAACTTCCTCTACACTGTCCCCATCAAACACTCCCAGGACAGGTACAGCACGGTGTGTGATACAGAGTAAATCTCCCACTACACCGTCCCCATCAAACACTCCCAGGCCAGGTACAGCAATGGTTTAGATACAGAATAATTGTCCCTCTATACTGTCCCCATAAAACACTCCCAGGACAGGTACAGCACAGGGTTTGATACAAGGTAAAGCTCCCTCTGCATTGTTCCCATAAAACACACCCTGGACAGGAACAGAACAGGGTTAGGTACAGATTAAAGCTCCCTCTATACTGTCCCCATCAAACACTCCCAGGACAGGAACAGGACAGGGTTAGATACAGAGTAAAGCTACCTCTACACTTTCCCCATCAAACACTCCCAGGGCAGGAAAAGCATTGTGTTAGATACAGAGTAAAGCTCCCTCTACACTGTCTCCATCAAACACTCCCAGGCCCCCTACAGCACACGGTTAGATACAGTGTAAATCTCCCTCTATACTCTCCCCATCAAACACTCACAGGACTGGCACAGCACGGGGTTAGATACAGAGAAAATCTCCCTCTAACCTGTCCGCATCAAACACTCCCAGGACTGGTACTGCCCGGGGTAAGATTCAGAGTAAAGCTCCCTCTACACTGTCCCCATGAAGCACTCCCAGGGCAGATACAGGACAGGTTTATATACAGAGTAAAGCTCCCTCTAAACTGTCTCCATCAAACACTCCCAGGCCCCCTACAGCACAGGGTTAGATACAGTGTAAATCTCCCTCTATACTCTCCCCATCAAACACTCACAGGACTGGCACAGCACGGGGTTAGATACAGAGAAAATCTCCCTCTAACCTGTCCGCATCAAACACTCCCAGGACTGGTACTGCCCGGGGTAAGATTCAGAGTAAAGCTCCCTCTACACTGTCCCCATGAAGCACTCCCAGGGCAGGTACAGGACAGGTTTATATACAGAGTAAAGCTCCCTCTAAACTGTCCCCTTCAAACCCACCCTGGACAGGTACAGCACGGTGTTAGATACAGAGTAAATCTCCCACTACACCGTCCCCATCAAACACCTCCAGGCCAGGTACAGCACGGGTTTATATACAGAATAAAGGTCCCACTGCACTGTCATCATCAAACACTCCCAGGGCAAGTACAGCACTGGGTTAGATACAGAGTAAAGATCCATCTAAACTGTCCCCATCAAACACTCCCTGGACAGGAACAGAACAGGGTTAGATACAGAGTAAAGCTCCATCTAAACTGTCCCCATCAAACACTCCCTGGACAGGAACAGAACAGGGTTAGATACAGAGTAAAGCTCCCTCTACACTGTCTCCATCAAACTCTCCCAGGACAGGGTTAGATACAGAATAAAGCTCCCTCTATACTGTCCCCATCAAACACTCCCAGGACAGGAACAGGACAGGGTTAGATACAGAGTAAAGCTACCTCTACACTTTCCCCATCAAACACTCCCAGGACTGCTACAGCACAGGGTTAGATTCAGAGTAAATCTCCCTCTATGCCGTCCCCATCAAACACTCCCTGGGCAGGTAAAGCACAGGGTTAGATAAAGAGTAATGCTTCCTCTACACTGTTCCTATCAAACACTCCCAGGACTTTTACAGCACTTGGTTAGATACAGAGTTTAGCTCCCTCTACACTGTCCCCATCAAACACTCCCAGGACAGGTACAGTGATGACCCCCGTCCCCTTCAGAACCTCAGAAAGACTGAGCGCTTTGCAGTGAATGAATGAATCTTTAAAATGCTCTCATTGTTAGTGAGTCACTTGCTTCACTGTCCCTGGATTCATTTTCGCAATTCGGCCATTTCTGAAAGATGTGTCTGGGAGCTGGGCAGAGTCTACACATTGGAGACCCCCAGATCCTGTGTCTATTCACACCCCCTCCTCTTGTTTTGCTACCTCAGCCCCTCTGTTTCAAACCTCTTTCCAGACATTATGGCAAACTTGTGGCATTCTAAACTATTATCTTAAATTGTTAATAAATACTGAGAAACAGACACAGACACGGGCTTTGCAGCAGCAGAAAGAGTGTGAATCATTCTATCCCGGGGGTTTTTACTTCCAGATTCAGTTTTAGAAAATTCAGAATTCAAATTCACAGCAGCAAAGTGTGGGAGTGAACGCCCCGATCCTTCAATATTCCAGGGAATACACAGGGAAGTCATGTCTCCATACCTGCGTCTCTGTCACGTTTAAAATATTAATATTACATGAGTCAACTCTGTCCTAAGTGTCCCATTGCTGTGGGGACATATAATGGCCACTGTGAACAAACCTAAAATGGCTGCCTGGTGTTTGTAGACTACATTCTCAGAGGAAGAGAGGTAGGGAGAGAGGGATAGAGAGCTGGGTAAGCGAGTGAGATAGAGAGAGGAGATCAAGCGATAAAAAAGGGATGAGTTGAGAGAGAGAGATGAAGAGAGGGGAGCGAGTGTAGGGTAAAGATATGGGGTGAGAGAGAGAAACAGAGAAATGTATAGAGTGGCAGAGAGATGGGGTGGGAGAGGGAGAGAAGGAACGAGACAGGATGAGAGAATGAGAAAGTGTAGTGCGAAACTGAAAATATTCAAAAATGTGTTAACATTATTAAGTGTAAAGGACAATATCCTGTGAGACATCCCTTCTCCATCTTAAAATTGGCGGGAGAGCCTTTAACCAACTTCAAAATGGGGGGACACCCCTTCCTCAACTTGTGATGTGGAAGTGCTGGAATCTAATCGAGGGGTTCGGGGTGGTTTATATATAGAATAACAGATACCCGGGAGTGAGTTTATGGACTGGAATCTAATCGAGGGGTTCGGGGTGGTTAAAATAGAGAATAACAGATACTCGGGAGTGAGTTTATGGACTGGAATCTAATCGAGGGATTCGGGGTGGTTTATATACAGAATAACAGACACCCGGGAGTGAGTTACAGACTGGAATCTAATCGAGGGGTTTGGTGGGTTTATATATAGAGTAACAGATACCCGGGAGTGAGTTACAGACTGGAATCTAATCGAGGGGTTCGGGGTGGTTTATATACAGAATAACAAATACCCGGGAGTGAGTTACAGACTGGAATCTAATCGAGAGATTCGGGGTGGATTATATATAGAATAACAGATACCCGGGAGTGATTTACAGACTGGAATCTAATCGAGGGGTTCAGGGGGGTTATATTTAGCATAACAGATACCTGGGAGTGAGTTACAGACTGGAATCAAATCGAGGGGTTTGAGGGATTTATATATAGAATAACAGATACCCGAGAGTGAGTTACAGACTGGAATCTAATCGAGGTCTTTGGGGAATTTATATATAGAATAACAGATACCCGGGAGTGAGTTACAGACTGGAAACAAATCGATGGGTTCGGGGTGTTTATATATAAATCATATGAATATAATATATATAGATGAACAGAAGCCCGGGAATGAGTAACATACTGAAATCTAGTCGAGCGGTTTGGGACATTTATATACAGAATAACAGTTAGACGGAAATGAGTTACAGACTGGAATCTAACGGAGGGGTTTGGGGTGGTCTTTATATAGAATAACAGATTCCCGGGAGTGAGTTACATGTTGGAATCTTATCGAGGAGTTCGGGGTGGTTTATATATAGAATAACAGATACCCGAGATTGAGTTACAGACTGGAATCTAACGGAGGGGTTTGGGTTTGTTTATATATAGAATAACAGACACCCGGCAGTGAGTTTCAGACAGGAATCTAACGGAGGGGTTTGGGGTGGTTTATATATAGAATAACAGACACCCGGCAGTGAGTTACGGGCAGGAATCTAACGGAGGGGTTTGGGGTGGTTTATATATAGATTAACAGATGCCCGGGAGTGAGTTACGGGCTGAAATTTAATCGAGGGGTTCGGGGTGGTTTATATATAAATCATGTAGATATAATATATATCGAATAAAAGATATCCGGGAGTGTGTTAAAGAACGGAATCTCATCGAGGGGAATGAGGGGTTTATATATAGAATAATAGATATGGGAGAGAGTTACAGACTGGAATCTAATTGAAGGGTGCAGTGGTTTTATATACAGAATAATAGATACCCGGGAGTGAGTTACAGAGTGGAATCTAATCGAGGGGTTCAGGGGGTTTATATATAGAATAATCGATACCCGGGAGTGAGTTACAGACAGGAATCTAATCGAGTGCTTCCGGGGGTTTATATATAGAATCATAGATACCCGGGATTGAGTTACAGGCTGGAATTTAATTAAGGGGTGCAGGGGGTTTATATATAGAATAATCGATACCCGGGATTGAGTTACAGACTCGAATCTAATCGAAGGGATCACGGGGTTTATATATAGAATAATCGATACCCGGGATTGAGTTACAGACTCGAATCTAATCGAAGGGATCACGGGGTTTATATATAGAATAATCGATACCCGGGATTGAGTTACAGACTGGAATCTAATCGAGGGGTTCAGGGGGTTTATATATAGAATAATAAATACTTGGGATTGAGTTACAGACTGCAATCTAATCGAGGGGTTCAGTGGGTTATATAGAGAATAATAGATAGCCGGGAGTGAGTTACAGACTGCAATCTAATTGAGGGGTGCAGAGGGTTTATCTAGAGAATAATAGATACCCGGGATTGAGTTACAGACTGGAATCAAGAACAGTTGAAAATATCATTTTTCTTGTGATGTGCTGAAGTGCAGGTTACAGAGGCTGATTCATGGCATGGGTAGTGTGAGTTTTTAATCAGCTTTATCCCAAATATCAAATTTAATTTCTCATTGGAACTGTTTGATGTTTTATTAGTCTTGACACAAATGGATAGGGACCCTTTGGACCCTCACTGTTTGCAGCTTTTCACCATTTATAATGTAACCTGTTCCATCCTTTTTAAAGTGGGCATCCACACATTTGCCTATAATGAAATCCTTCTTTCACTATTTCACTCATTCACTTAAGGTGTACATATCTCTTTGGAATTTGAAGTGCAGGTTACAGATTGGATTGGAACTTTCTGCTTTAAGAATCATTAACCAAGTTTCACACAGTTAAACATCAAAACTGACATTCTGAAACAGGAGGGGGCCCCACAACTTCAATTCTGTGATTCTCTAGCACCTCATGATCTGTATCTTACAATATGTCCGCCCCCTTCATGTCTCTGAAGACTTGAGAAATGTTTCAGACATTTGGGAAAAATTTCTGTCAATCGAGATATTTCCTTTGAAGCATTTCATTGTCTTGGGACTTTTCCAGTAAACGGCTCCTTCAAAGGACATCATTAAAATTCACTCTTTCATCATCCAAATCCTTTTGCCCACTCAGACTCCCTGGCCCTACATCCTATTGTTTCAAAGCTAACTTACATTTCCCAATGTAGGAATGTGTGAATGCAAACACTTTCTTCACACGTTGCCACAATACTAAGGCTCACACTATTCAGGGTGAAATTTTCAAGACAACATTCATCAACTGAGAGATTTCCAGCTCCAGCTAATTGTAGATTTTTATTTTTAATTTTGGGATAACAGGACTGAAATTGTACGGCATCCCAGTGTGAGATTTAAACTCCTGTTTATTTCAATCTTTAGCTCAGGAATTCACATTAAAACATGCAGAGAATTGAAACCTTCCTCATACAGTTGCCTGTTTGTTCCAGTGTTGGTATATTCCCTCTTTCTCTTGCGTTTTCACTTGTCTGAAGAAATTGGATTGTTGACATTGGATAATCATCCCTTTCCCACGAAAATGTAAACTCCTGGGAAACTGCAACAGACACAATCTTATGCAGTGATCAAAATCCTGCACCTTTATTCATCAATCCCATTTCCTATCTCTGTAGAAACTCCCTTCCACTGACAGATTCTGAGATCCATACTCAATCTCAAAAACCACCACAGAAAAGTGACTGCTTATTTTAAACAGTGAATCTGAACTATTTGAAGTTCTGACTCAGTCACAGAATCGCAGAAATTTTGACTCTGTGGGATTAAAATTATCAGAATAATTTTGCAACATACAGGTAACCTGTAGTGACAGGAGGATACTTGTCTGTTCAAAAGGGATTCGATAAGATGCCTCATAAAGCTTGTTACTCAGGACAAGAGCTCATACATTCCCCTAATCTCCCCACACAGTTCCTCTCAGGATTTGACAATTCGATCAAGTCACCCCTGATGCTACTAAATTTCAGGGAATACAACCCGAGTTTGTGCAATCTCACTTTGCAATTTAACCCTTGGAATCCAGGTCTCATTCTGGCAAAGCTGTGATGCACTCAAACTGTCTAAACTGTCCCTGGAGTGTCGGATTAACCCGGGTCACTCACATATACCCAGGTCAGGTTCAAGACTCACCTGTCTCACTCGCTGAGACGCTCCAGCATCACTGGCCTTATTGTAGTCTGATGCCGCGTTGGGAGCAGGACAGGTAGACGGGATTAGGATGACTGCTCATGTGGAGGGTAAACACGAGGAATCTATCAGAGAATCAGAACAGACCAGGGAGAATCAAACAAGGAAACTGATGTTCAATTTATTAGGCCTGATTTTTGGATTGTTTTTGTTTTGGGCGAGAATGTTGCCAAAAAACACTCCCAGAAAGGATGCAGCAGGGGCTAGATACAGAGTAAAGCTCCCTCGATGCTTTCCCCATCAAACACTCACTGGACAGGAACAGAACAGGGTAAGATACAGAGTAAAGCTCCCTCGATACTGTCCCCATCAAACACTCCCAGGAAGGGAACAGGACAGGGTCAGATACAGAGTAAAGCTACCTCTACACTTTCCCCATCAAAAACTCCCAGGGCAGGAAAAGCACAGGGTTAGATAAAGAGTAAAGCTCCCTCTACACTGTCTCCATCAAACACTCCCAGGTCCCCTACAGCACAGGGTTAGATACAGTGTAAACCTCCCACTATACTCTCCCCATCCAACACTCCCAGGGCAGGTACAGCACGGGTTTAGATACCGAGTAAAGCGCCCCCTACACTGTGCCCAACATACACACACAGGGCAGGTACAGCACGGGGTTAGATGCAGAGAAAATTTCCCACTAATCTGTGCCCATCAAACACTCGCAGGACAGGTACAGCACGGGGTTAGATACAGAGTAAAGCTCCCTCTACACTGTCCCCATCAAACACTCCCAGGTCCGGTACAGCACAGGGTTAGATACAGTGTAAACCTCCCTCTATACTCTCCCCATCAAACACTCCCAGGACTGGTACAGCAAGGGGTTAGATACAGAGTCAAGCTCCCTCTACACTATCGCCATCAAACACTCCCAGGACTGGTACAGCACGGGGTTAGATACAGAGTAAAGCTCCGTCTATACTGTCCCCATCAAACACTCCCAGGACTGGTGCAGCACAGAGTTAGATACAGAGTAAAGCTCAGTCTACACTGTCCCCATCAAGCACTCACAGGGCAGGTACTGGACAGAGTTAGATGCAGAGTAAATCTACCTCTACACCGTCCCCATCAAACACTCCCAGGGCAGATAAAGTAGATGGTTTGATGCAGAGTAAAGCTTCCTCTACACTGTCCCCATTAAACACTCCCAGGACAGGTACAGCACGGGGTTAGATGCAGAGAAAATTTCCCTCTATAATGTTATCATCTAAAATTCCCAGTACAGGTACACCACAGGGTTAGATACAGAGTAAAACTCCCTCGACACTGTACCCATCAAACACTCCCAGGAATAGTACAGCCCGGGGTTAGAAACAGAAAAACTCCCCCTACACTGTGCCCATCATACACTCCCACGGCAGTTACAGCACAGGGTTAGATACAGAGTAAATCTCCCTTTAACCTGTCCCCATCTAAAACTCCCAGGACTGGTACTGCCCGGGGTAAGATTCAGAGTAAAGCTCCCTCTACACGGTCCCCATGAAGCACTCCCAGGGCAGGTACAAGACAGGGTTATATACAGAGTAAAGCTCACTCTAAACTGTCCCCATCAAACCCTCCCAGGACAGGTGCAGCACGGGGTTAGATAGAGAGTAAAGCTCCCTCTACACCGTCCCCATCAAACACTCCCAGTGCAGGTACATTACGGGGTTAGATAAAGAGTAAAACTTCCTCTACACTGTCCCCATCAAACACTCCCAGGACAGGTAGAGCACGGTGTTAGATACAGAGTAAATCTCCCACTATACCGTCCACATCAAACACACCCAGGGCAGGTACAGCACTGGTTTATATACAGAATAAAGGTCACACTGCACTGTCATCATCAAACACTCCCATGGCAAGTACTGCACTGGGTTACATACAGAGTAAATCTAGCTCTATACGGTCCCCATAAAACACTCCCAGGACAGGTACAGCACAGGGTTAAATACAGAGTAAAGCTCCCTCTGCACTGTCCCCTTCAAACACTCCCTGGACAGGAACAGAACTGGGATAGATACAGAGTAAGGCTCCCTCGATACTGTCCCCATCAAACACTCCCACGACGGGAACAAGACAGGGTCAGATACAGAGTAAAGCTACCTCTTCACTTTCCCCATCAAACACTCCCAGGGCAGGAAAAGCACTGGGTTAGATACAGAGTTAAGCTCCCTCTACACTGTCTACATCAAACACTCCCAGGTCCCCTACAGCACAGGGTTAGATACAGTGTAAACCTCCCACTATACTCTCCCCATCAAACACTCCCAGGACTGGTACAGCACGGGGTTAGATACAGAGTAAAGCTGCCCCTACACTGTGTCCATCATACACTCCAAGGGCAGGTACAGCACGGGGTTAGATACAGAGTAAATTTCCCTCTAATCTGTCCCCATCAAACACTCTCAGGACAGGTACAGCACGGGGTTAGATACAGAGTAAAGCTCCCTCTACACTGTCCCCATCAAACTCTCCCAATTCCGGTACAGCACAGGGTTAGATACAGTGTACACCTCCCTCTATACTCTCCCCATCAAACACTCCCAGGACTGGTACAGCAAGGGGTTAGATACAGAGTCAAGCTCCCTCTACAGTATCGCCATCAAACACTCCCAGGACTGGTAAAGCACGGGGTTAGATACAGAGTAAAGCTCCCCCTAAACTTTGCCCATCGTACACTCCCAGGGCAGGTACAGCACGGGGTTAGATACAGTCTAAATTTCCCTCTAAGCTCTCCCCATCAAACACTCCCAGGACTGGTGCAGCACAGAGTAAGATACAGAGTAAAGCTCAGTCTTCACTGTGCCCATCAAGCACTCACAGGGCAGGTACAGGACAGGGTTAGATACAAAGTAAATCTTCCTCTACACTGTCCCCAGCAAACTCTCCCAGGACAGGCACAGCACGGGGTTAGGTACAGAGTTAAACTTCCTCGATACTGTCCCCATCAAACACTCCCAGGACAGGTACAGCACGGGGTTAGATGCAGAGAAAATTTCCCTCTATAATGTATCCATCTAAAATTCCCAGAACAGGTCCACCACAGGGTTAGATACAGAGTAAAGCTCCCTCGATACTGTACCCATCAAACACTCCCAGGACAGGTACAGCACGGGGTTAGATACAGAGTAAAGCTCCCTCGATACTGTCCCCATCAAACACTCCCAGGACAGGCACAGCACCGTGTTAGATGCAGAGAAAACTTCCTTCGATAATGTATCCATCTAAAATTCCCAGTACAGGTACAGCACGGGGTAAGATACAGAGTAAAGCTCCCTCGAAACTTTACCCAAAAATACACTCCCAGGACTAGTACAGCCCGGGGTTAGAAACAGAGAAAAACTCCCCCGACACTGTGCCCATCATACACTCCCAGGGCAGTTACAGCACAGGGTTAGATACTGAGTAAATCTCCCTTTAACCTGTCCCCATCTAAAACTCCCAGGACTGGTACTGCCCGAGGTAAGATTCAGAGTAAATCTCCCTCTACACCCTCCCCATCAAATACTCCCAGGGCAGGTACAGTACAGGGTTTGATACTGAGTAAAGCTTCCTCTACACTGTCCCCATCAAACACTCCCAGGACAGGTACAGCACGGGGTTAGATACAGAGTAAATCTCCCTCGATACTGTCCCCATCAAACACTCCCAGGACAGGTACAGCAAGGGGTTAGATGCAGAGAAAAGTTCCCTCGATAATGTATCCATCTAAAATTCCCAGTACAGGTACAGCACAGGGTTAGATACAGAGTAAAGCTCCCTCTACACCGTCCCCATCAAACACTCACAGTGCAGGTACATTACGGGGTTAGATACAGAGTAAAACTTCCTCTAAACTGTCCCCATCAAACACTCCCAGGACTAGTACAGTCCGGGGTTAGAAACCGAGAAAAACTCCCCCTACACTGTGCCCAACATACACTCCCACGGCAGTTAGAGCACAGGATTAGATACAGAGTAAATCTCCGTTTAACCTGTCCCCATCTAAAACTCCCAGGACTGGTACTGCCCGGTTTAAGATTCAGAGTAAAGCTCCCTCTACACAGTCCCCATGAAGCACTCCCAGGGCAGCTACAGGACAGGATTATATACAGAGTAAAGCTCACTCTAAACTGTCCCCATCAAACCCTCCCAGGACAGGTACAGCACGGGGTAAGATAGAGAGTAAAGCTCCCTCTACACCGTCCCCATCAAACACTCCCAGTGCAGGTACATTACGGGATTAGGTACAGAGTAAATATCCCACTACACCGTCCCCATCAAACACTCCCAGGCCAGGTACAGCACGGGTTTAGATACAGAATAAAGGTCCCACTGCATTTTCATCATCAAACATTCCCAGGGCACGTACAGAACTGGGTTAGCTACAGAATAAAGCTCCCTCAATACTGTGCCCATCAAACACTCCCAGGACAGGTACAGCACAGGGTTTGATACAAGGTGAAGCTCCCTCTGCACTGCTCCCATAAAACACTCCCTGGACAGGAACAGAACAGGGTTAGATACAGACTAAAGCACACTCTACACTGTCTCCATCAAACACTACCAGGTCCGCTACAGCACAGGGTTAGATACAGGGTAAACCTCCCTCTATACTCTCCCCATCAAACTCTCACAGGACTGGTACAGCACGGGGTTAGATACAGATTAAAGCTCCCTCTAAACTTCCCCATCAAACCCTCCCACGACAGGTACAGCACAGGGTTAGATACAGAGTAAAGATCCCTCTACACGATCCCCATCAAACACTCCCAGTGCAGGTACAGCACGGGTTTATATACAGAATAATGGTCACACTGCACTGTCATCATCAAACACTCCCAGGGCAAGTACGGAACTGGTTTAGATACAGAGTAAAGCTAGCTCTATACGGACCCCATCAAACACTCCCAGGACAGGTACAGCACAGGGTTAAATACAGAGTAAAGCTCCCTCTGCACTGTCCCCTTCAAACACTCCCTGGACAGGAACAGAACTGGGTTAGATACAGAGTAAAGCTCCCTCGATACTGTCCCCATCAAACACTCCCACGACGGGAACAAGACAGGGTCAGATACAGAGTAAAGCTACCTCTTCACTTTCCCCATCAAACACTCCCAGGGCAGGAAAAGCACAGGGTTAGATACAGAGTAAAGCTCCCTCTACACTGTCTAAACCAAACACTCCCAGGTCCCCTACAGCACAGGGTTAGATACAGTGTAAAGCTCCCTCTATACTCTCCCCAGCAAACTCTCCCAGGACTGGTACAGCACGGGGTTAGATACAGAGTAAAGCTGCCCCTACACTGTGGCCATCATACACTCCCAGGGCAGGTACAGCACGGGGTTAGATACAGAGTAAATTTCCCTCTAATCTGTCCCCATCAAACACTCTCAGGACAGGTACAGCACGGGGTTTGATACAGAGTAAAGCTGCCCCTACACTGTGGCCATCATACCCTCCCAGGGCAGGTACAGCACGGGGTTAGATACAGAGTAAATTTCCCTCTAATCTGTCCCCATCAATCACTCTCAGGACAGGTACAGCACGGGGTTTGATACAGAGTAAAGCTCCCTCTACACTGTCCCCATCAAACTCTCCCAAGTCCGGTACAGCACAGGGTTAGATACAGTGTAAACCTCCCTCTATACTCTCCCCATCAAACACTCCCAGGACTGGTACAGCAAGGGGTTAGATACAGAGTCAAGTTCCGTCTACACTATCGCCATCAAACACTCCCAGGACTGGAACAGCACGGGGTTCGATTCAGAGTAAAGCTCCCTCTACACTGTCCCCATCAAACACTCCCAGGACTGGTACAACACGGGGTTAGATACAGAGCAAAGCTCCCCCTACACTGTGCCCAACGTACACTCCCAGGGCAGGTAGAGCACGGGGTTAGATACAGTCTAAATTTCCCTCTAAGCTGTCCCCATCAAACACTCCCAGGACTGGTGCAGCACAGAGTTAGATACAGAGTAAAGCTCAGTCTTCACTGTGCCCATCAAGCACTCACAGGGCAGGTACAGGACAGGGTTTGATACAGAGTAAAGCTTCCTCTACACTGTCCCCAGCAAACTCTCCCAGGACAGGTACAGCACGGGGTTAGGTGCAGAGTTAAACTTCCTCGATACTGTCCCCATCAAACACTCCCAGGACAGGTACAGCACGGGGTTAGATGCAGAGAAAATTTCCCTCTATAATGTATCCATCTAATATTCCCAGAACAGGTCCACCACAGGGTTAGATACAGAGTAAAGCTCCCTCGATACTGTACCCATCAAACACTCCCAGGACAGGTACAGCACGGGGTTAGATACAGAGTAAAGCTCCCTCGATACTGTCCCCATCAAACACTCCCAGGACAGTTACAGCACCGTGTTAGATGCAGAGAAAAGTTCCTTCGATAATGTATCCATCTAAAATTCCCAGTACAGGTACAGCACGGGGCTAGATACAGAGTAAAGCTCCCTCGATACTGTACCCATCAAACACTCCCAGGTCTAGTACAGCCCGGGGTTAGAAACAGAGAAAAACTCCCCCTACACTGTTCCCATCATACACTCCCTCGGCAGTTACAGCACAGGGTTAGATACAGAGTAAATCTCCCTCTAACCTGTCCCCATCTAAAACTCCCAGGACTGGTATTGCCCGGGGTAAGATTCAGAGTAAAGCTCCCTCTACACGGTCCCCATGAAGCACTCCCAGGGCAGGTACAAGACAGGGTTATATACAGAGTAAAGCTCACTCTAAACTGTCCCCATCAAACCCTCACAGGACAGGTACAGCACGGGGTTAGATACAGAGTAAAGCTCCCGCTACACCGTCCCCATCAAACACTCCCAGTGCAGGTACATTACGGGGTTAGATACAGAGTAAAACTTCCTCTACACTGTCCCCATCAAACAGTCCCAGGACAGGTACAGCACGGTGTGAGATACAGAGTAAATCTCCCACTTCACCGTCCCCATCAAACACTCCCAGGCCAGGTGCAGCACTGGTTTAGATACAGAATAAAGGTCCCACTGCACTGTCATCATCAAACACTCCCAGGGCACGTACAGCACTGGGTTAGATACAGAGTAAAGCTCCCTCTATACTGTCCCCATCAAACACTCCCAGGACAGGTACAGCACAGGGTTTGATACAAAGGTAAAGCTCCCTCTGCACTGTTCCCATAAAACACACCCGGGACAGGAACAGAACAGGGTTAGATACAGAGTAAAGCTCCCTCTATACTGTCCCCATCAAACACTCCCAGGACAGGAACAGGACAGGGTTAGATACTGAGTAAAGCTACCTCTACACTTTCCCCATCAAACACTCCCAGGTCAGGAAAAGCATTGGGTTAGATACAGAGTAAAGCGCCCTCTACACTGTCTCCATCAAACACTCCCAGGTCCCCTACAGCACAGGGTTAGATACAGTGTAAACCTCCCTCTATACTCTCCCCATCAAACACTCACATGACTGGCACAGCACGGGGTTAGATACAGAGTAAATCTCCCTCTAACCTTTCCCCGTCAAACACTCCCAGGACTGGTACTGCCCGGGGTAAGATTCAGAGTAAAGTTCCCTCTACACTGTCCTCATGAAGCACTCCCCGGGCAGGTACAGGACAGGTTTATATACAGAGTAAAGCTCCCTCTAAACTGTCCCCATCAAACCCTCCCAGGACAGGTACAGCACGGTGTTAGATAGAGAGTAAAACTCCCTTTACACCGTCCCCATCAAACACTCCCACTGCACGTACATTAGATGGGTTAGATACAGAGTAAAACTTCCTCTACAGTGTCCCATTCAAACACTCCCAGGGCAGGTACAGCACGGTGTTAGATACTGAGTAAATCTCCCACTACACCGTCCCCATCAAACACTCCCAGGACAGGTACAGCACGGGTTTATATACAGAATAAAGGTACACTGCACTGTCATCATCAAACACTCCCAGGGCAAGTACAGCACTGGGTTAGATACAGAGTAAAGCTCCATCTATACTGTCACCATCAAACACTCCCAGGACAGCTACAGCACAGGGTTAGATACAGAGTAAAGCTCCCTCTGCACTGTTCCCATCAAACACTCCCTGGACAGGAACAGAACAGGGTTAGATACAGAGTAAAGCTCCCTCTATATTGTCCCCATCAAACACACGCAGGACAAGAACAGCACGGGGTTAGATACAGAACATAGCTCCCTCTACACTTTCCCCATCAAACACTCCCAGGGCAGGAACAGCATTGGGTTAGATACAGAGTAAAGCTCCATCTACACTATCTCCATCAAACACTCCCAGGACTGGAACAGAACAGGGTTAGATACAGAGTAAAGCTCCCTCTATACTGTCCCCATCAAACACTCCCAGGACAGGGTTAGATACAGAGTAAAGCTACCTCTACACTGTCCTCATCAAACACTCCCAGGGCAGGTACAGCACGGGGCTAGATACAGATCAAAGCTCCCTCGACACTGTCATCATCAAACAATCCCAGGACAGGTACAGCACGGGATTAGATATAGAGTGAAGCTCCCTCTACACTGTCCCCATCAAACACTCCCAGGGCAGGGACAGCACGGGTTTAGATACAGAATAAATCTCCCTCTGCACTGTCCCCAACAAACACTCCCAGGGCACGTACAGCACGAGGTTAGATACAGAGTTAAGTTCCCACTATACTGTCCCCATCAAACACTCCCAGGACAGGTACAGCAAAGGGTTAGATACAGAGTAAAGCTTCCTCTACACTGCTCTCATGAAACACTCCCAGGATAGGTAAAGCACGGGGTTAGATACAGAGTAAAGCTCCCTCTACACTTTCCCCATCAAACCCTCCATGGACAGGTACAGCACTGGGATAGATACAGAGTAAAGCTCCCTCTACACTGTCCCCATCAAACACTCCCAGGACTGGAACAGGACATGGTTAGATAAGGAGTAAAGCCCCCTCAAGACTGTCCCCATCAAACACTCGCAGGACAGGTACAGCACGGGTTTAGATACAGAGTAAAGCTCCCTCTACACTGTTCCCATCAAACATCCAAGGGCAGGTACAGCACTGTGTTAGATACAGAGTAAAGCTTCCTCTACACCGTCCCCATCAAAAACTCCCAGGACTGGTACAGCACGGGGTTAGATACAGAGTAAAGCCCCCTCAATACTGTGCCCATCAAACACTCCCAGGACAGGTTCAGCACGGGGATAGGTACAGAGTTAAACTTCCTCGATACTGTCCCCATCAAACACTCCCAGGACAGGTACAGCACGGGGGTAGATGCAGAGAAAATTTCACTTGATAATGTATCCAACTAAAGTTCCCAGTACAGGTACACCACACGGTTAGATACAGAGTAAAGCTCCCTCGCTACTGTACCCATCAAACACTCCCAGGACAGGTACAGCACGGGGTTAGATACAGAGTAAAGCTCCCTCGATACAGTCCCCATCAAACACTCCCAGGACAGGTACAGCACGGAGTTAGATGCAGAGAAAAGTTCCCTCGATAATGTATCCATCTAAAATTCCCAGTACAGGTACAGCACGGGGTTAGATACAGAGTAAAGCTCCCTCGATACATTACCCATCAAACACTCCCAGGACTAGTACAGCCCGGTGTTAGAAACAGAGAAAAACTCCCCCTACACTTTGCCCATCATACACTCCCAGGGCAGTTACAGCACAGGGTTAGATACAGAGTAAATCTCCCTTTAACCTGTCCCCATCTAAAACTCCCAGGACTGGTACTGCCCGGGGTAAGATTCAGAGTAAAGCTCCCTCTACACGGTCCCCATGAAGCACTCCCAGGGCAGGTACAAGACAGGGTTATATACAGAGTAAAGCTCACTCTAAACTGTCCCCATCAAACCCTCACAGGACAGGTACAGCACGGGGTTAGATACAGAGTAAAGCTCCCGCTACACCGTCCCCATCAAACACTCCCAGTGCAGGTACATTACGGGGTTAGATACAGAGTAAAACTTCCTCTACACTGTCCCCATCAAACACTCCCAGGACAGGTACAGCACGGGTTTAAATACAGAATAAAGGTCCCACTGCACTGTCATCATCAAACACTCCCAGGGCAAGTACAGCACTGGGTTAGATACAGAGTATAGCTCCATCTATACTGTCCCCATCAAACACTCCCAGGACAGGAACAGGACAGGGTTAGATACTGAGTAAAGCTACCTCTACACTTTCCCCATCAAACACTCCCAGGTCAGGAAAATCATTGGGTTAGATACAGAGTAAAGCGCCCTCTACACTGTCTCCATCAAACACTCCCAGGTCCCCTACAGCACAGGGTTAGATACAGTGTAAACCTCCCTCTATACTCTCCCCATCAAACACTCACATGACTGGCACAGCACGGGGTTAGATACAGAGTAAATCTCCCTCTAACCTGTCCCCGTCAAAAACTCCCAGGACTGGTACTGCCCGGGGTAAGATTCAGAGTAAAGCTCCCTCTAAACTGTCCCCATCAAACCCTCCCAGGACAGGTACAGCACGGGGTTATATACAGAGTAAAGCTCCCTTTACACCGTACCCATCAAACACTCCCAGTGCATGTACATTACGGGGTTAGATACAGAGTAAAACTTCCTTTACACCGTCCCCATCAAACACTCCAGGACGGGTACAGCACAGGGTTAGCTACAGTGTAAACCTCCATCTATACTCTCCCCATCAAACACTCCCAGGACTGGTACAGCACAGGGTTAGATACAGAGTAAAGCTCCCTCTACACTGTCTCCTTCAAACACTCCCAGGACCGCTACAGCACAGGGTTAGCTACAGTGTAAACCTCCATCTATACTCTCCCCATCAAACACTCCCTGGACTGGTACAGCACAGGGTTAGATACAGAGTAAAGCTCCCTCTACACTGTCTCCATCAAAAACTCCCAGGGCTGGTACAGCACAGGGTTAGATACAGAGTAAAGCTCCCTCTACAATGTCCCCATCAAACACTCCCAGGACAGGTACAGCACGGTGTTAGATACTGAGTAAATCTCCCTCTACACCGTCCACATCAAACAGTCCCAGGCCAGGTACAGCACGGGTTTAGATACAGAATAAAGGTCGCACTGCACTGTCATCATCAAACACTCCCAGGGCAAGTACAGCACTGGGTTAGATAAAGAGTAAAGCTCCCTCTATACTGTCCCAATCAAACACTCCCAGGACAGGTACAGCACAGTGTTAGATACAGAGTAAAGCTCCCTCTGCACTGTCCCCATCAAACACTCCCTGGACAGGAGCAGAACAGGGTTAGATACAGAGTAAAGCTCCCTCGATACTGTCCCCATCAAACACTCCCAGGACAGGAACAGGACAGGGTTAGATACAGAATAAAGCTACCTCTACACTTTCCCCATCAAACACTCCCAGGGCAGGAACAGCACTGGGTTAGATACAGAGTAAAGCTCCCTCTACACTGTCTCCATCAAACACTCCCAGGACTGGAACAGGACAGGGTTAGATACAGAGTAAATCTCCCTCTAACCTGTCCCCATCAAAAACTCCCAGGACTGGTACTGCCCGGGGTAAGATTCAGAGTAAAGCTCCCTCTACACAGTCCCCATGAAGCACTCCCAGGGCAGGTACAAGACAGGGTTATATACAGAGTAAAGCTCACTCTAAACTGTCCACATCAAACCCTCACAGGACAGGTACAGCACGGGGTTAGATACAGAGTAAAGCTCCCGCTACACCGTCCCCATCAAGCACTCCCAGTGCAGGTACATTACGGGGTTAGATACAGAGTAAAACTTCCTCTACACTGTCCCCATCAAACACTCCCAGGACAGGTACAGCACGGTGTTAGATACAGAGTAAATCTCCCACTATACCGTCCCCATCAAACACTCCCAGGCCAGGTGCAGCACTGGTTTAGATACAGAATAAAGGTCCCACTGCACTGTCATCATCAAACACTCCCAGGGCACGTACAGCTCTGGGTTAGATACAGAGTAACGCTCCCTCTATACTGTCCCCATCAAACACTCCCAGGACAGGTACAGCACAGGGTTTGATACAAGGAAAAGCTCCCTCTACACTGTCCCCATCAAACACTCCAGGACGGGTACAGCACGGTGTTAGATACTGGGTAAATCTCCCTCTACACCGTCCCCATCAAACAGTCCCAGGCCAGGTACAGCATGGGTTTAGATACAGAATAAAGGTCCCACTGCACTTTCATCATCAAACACTCCCAGGGCAAGTACAGCACTGGGTTAGATAAAGAGTAAAGCTCACTCTATACTGTCCCAATCAAACACTCCCAGGACAGGTACAGCACAGTGTTAGATACAGAGTAAAGCTCCCTCTGCACTGTCCCCATCAAACACTCCCTGGACAGGAGCAGAACAGGGTTAGATACAGAGTAAAGCTCCCTCGATACTGTCCCAATCAAACACTCCCAGGACAGGAACAGGACAGGGTTAGATACAGAATAAAGCTACCTCTACACTTTCCCCATCAAACACTCCCAGGACTGGAACAGGACAGGGTTAGATACAGAGTAAAGCTCCCTCTATACTGTCCCCATCAAACACTCCCAGGACAGGAACAGGACAGGGTTAGATACAGAGTAAAGCTACCTCTACACTTTCCCCATCAAACACACCCAGGACTGCTACAGCACAGCGTTAGATACAGAATAAAGGTCCCACTGCACTGTCATCATCAAACACTCCCAGGGCACGTACAACACTGGGTTAGATACAGAGTAAAGCTCCCTCTATACTGTCCCCATCAAACACTCCCAGGACAGGTACAGCACAGGGTTTGATACAAGGTAAAGCTCCCTCTGCACTGTTCCCATAAAACACACCCGGGACAGGAACAGAACAGGGTTAGATACAGAGTAAATCTCCATCTATACTGTCCCCATCAAACACTCCCAGGACAGGAACAGGACAGGGTTAGATACTGAGTAAAGCTACCTCTACACTTTCCCCATCAAACACTCCCAGGTCAGGAAAAGCATTGGGTTAGATACAGAGTAAAGCTCCCTCTACACTGTCTCCATCAAACACTCCCAGGTCCTCTACAGCACAGGGTTAGATACAGTGTAAACCTCCCTCTATACTCTCCCCATCAAACACTCAAATGACTGGCACAGCACGGGGTTAGATACAGAGTAAATCTCCCTCTAACCTGTCCCCATCAACCACTCCCAGGACTGGTACTGCCCGGGGTAAGATTCAGAGTAAAGTTCCCTCTACACTGTCCTCATGAAGCACTCCCAGGGCAGGTACAGGACAGGTTTATATACAGAGTAAAGCTCCCTCTAAACTGTCCCCATCAAACCCTCCCAGGACAGGTACAGCACGGGGTTAGATACAGAGTAAAGCTCCCTTTACACAGTCCCAATCAGACACTCCCAGTGCAGGTACATTACGTGGTTAGATACAGAGTAAAACTTCCTTTACACCGTCCCCATCAAACACTCCCAGGGCAGGGAAAGCACGGGTTTAGATACAGAATAAAGCTCCCTCTGCACTGTCCCCATCAAACACTCCCAGGGCACGTACAGCACGAGGTTAGATACAGAGTTAAGCTCCCTCTATACTGTCCCCATCAAACACTCCCAGGACAGGTACAGCAAAGGTTTAGATACGGATTAAAGCGTCCTCTACACTGCTCCCATGAAACACTCCCAGGATAGGTAAAGGACGTGGTTAGATACAGAGTAAAGCTCCCTCTACACAGTCCCCATCAAACCCTCCATGGACAGGTACAGCACTGGGATAGATACAGAGTAAAGCTCCCTCTACCCTGTCCCCATCAAACACTCCCAGGACTGGAACAGGACATGGTTAGATAAGGATTAAAGCTCCCTCGATACTGTCCCCATCAAACACTCGCAGGACAGGTACAGCACGGGTTTAGATACAGAGTAAAGCTCCCTCTACACTGTTCCCATCAAACATCCAAGGGCAGGTACAGCACTGTGTTAGATACAGAGTAAAGCTTCCTCTACACCGTCCCCATCAAAAACTCCCAGGACAGGTACAGCACGGGGTTAGATACAGAGTAAAGCCCCCTCAATACTGTGCCCATCAAACACTCCCAGGACAGGTTCAGCACGGGGAAAGGTACAGAGTTAAACTTCCTCAATACTGTCCCCATCAAACACTCCCAGGACAGGTACAGCACGGGGTTAGATGCAGAGAAAATTTCACTTGATAATGTATCCAACTAAAGTTCCCAGTACAGGTACACCACAGGGTTAGATACAGAGTAAAGCTCGCTCGCTACTGTACCCATCAAACACTCCCAGGACAGGTACAATACGAGGTTAGATACAGAGTAAAGCTCACTCGATACTGTCCCCATCAAACACTCCCAGGACAGGTACAGCACGGGGTTAGATACAGAGAAAAGTTCCCTCGATAATGTATCCATCTAAAATTCCCAGTACAGGTACAGCACGGGGTTAGATACAGAGTAAAGCTCCCTCGATACTTTACCCATCAAACACTCCCTGGACTAGTACAGCCCGGTGTTAGAAACAGAGAAAAGCTCCCCCTACACTGTGCCCATCATACACTCCCACGGCAGTTACAGCACAGGGTTAGATGCAGAGTAAATCTCCCTCTAACCTGTCCCCATCTAAAACTCCCAGGACTGGTACTGCTCGGGGTAAGATTCAGAGTAAAGCTCCCTCTACACGGTCCCCATGAAGCACTCCCAGGGCAGGTACAAGACAGGGTTATATACAGAGTAAAGCTCACTCTAAACTGTCCCCATCAAACCCTCACAGGACAGGTACAGCACGGGGTTAGATACAGAGTAAAGCTCCCGCTACACCGTCCCCATCAAACACTCCCAGTGCAGGTACATTACGGGGTTAGATACAGAGTAAAACTTCCTCTACACTGTCCCCATCAAACACTCCCAGGACAGGTACAGCACGGGTTTAAATACAGAATAAAGGTCCCACTGCACTGTCATCATCAAACACTCCCAGGGCAATTACAGCACTGGGTTAGATACAGAGTATAGCTCCATCTATACAGTCCCCATCAAAAACTCCCAGGACAGGTACAGCACAGGGTTAGATACAGAGTAAAGCTCCCTCTGCACTGTTCCCACCAAACACTCCCTGGACAGGATCAGAACAGGGTTAGATACAGAGTAAAGATCCCTCTATACTGTCCCCATCAACCACTCCCAGGACAAGAACAGCACGGGGTTAGATACAGAACATAGCTCCCTCTACACTTTCCCCATCAAACACTCCCAGGGCAGGAACAGCATTGGGTTAGATACAGAGTAAAGCTCCCTCTACACTGTCTCTCTCAAACGCTCCCAGGACTGGAACAGGACAGGGTTAGATACAGAGTAAAGCTCCCTCTATGCTGTCCCCATCAAACATCCCCAGGACAGGAACAGGACAGGGTTAGATACAGAGTAAAGCTACCTCTACACTTTCCCCATCAAACACTCCCAGGGCATGTACAGCACGGGGCTAGATACAGACTAAAGCTCCCTCGATACTGTCATCATCAAACAATCCCAGGACAGGTACAGCACGGGATTAGATACAGAGTGAAGCTCCGTCTACACTGTCCCCATCAAAAACTCCCAGGGCAGGGAAAGCACAGGTTTAGATACAGAATAAAGCTCCCTCTGCACTGTCCCCATCAAACACTCCCAGGGCACGTACAGCACGAGGTTAGATACAGAGTAAAGCTCCCTCTATACTGTCCACATCAAACACTCCCAGGACAGGTACAGCAAAGGGTTAGATACAGAGTAAATCTTCCTCTACACTGTCCCCATGAAACACTCCCAGGATAGGTAAAGCACGGGGTTAGATACCGAGTAAAGCTCCCTATACACTGTCCCCATCAAACCCTCCATGGACAGGTACAGCACTGGGATAGATATAGAGTTAAGCTGCCTCTACACTGTCCCCATCAAATACTCCCAGGGCAGGGAAAGCACAGGTTTAGATACAGAATAAAGCTCCCTCTGCACTGTCCCCATCAAACACTCCCAGGGCACGTACAGCACGAGGTTAGATACAGAGTAAAGCTCCCTCTATACTGTCCACATCAAACACTCCCAGGACAGGTACAGCAAAGGGTTAGATACAGAGTAAATCTTCCTCTACACTGTCCCCATGAAACACTCCCAGGATAGGTAAAGCACGGGGTTAGATACCGAGTAAAGCTCCCTATACACTGTCCCCATCAAACCCTCCATGGACAGGTACAGCACTGGGATAGATATAGAGTTAAGCTGCCTCTACACTGTCCCCATCAAATACTCCCAGGACAGGAACAGGACATGGTTAGATAAGGAGTAAAGCTCCCTCGATACTGTCCCCATCAAACACTCGCAGGACAGGTACAGCACGGGTTTAGATACAGAGTAAAGCTCCCTCTACACTGTTCCCATCAAACATCCCAGGGCAGTTACAGCACTGTGTTAGATACAGAGTAAAGCTTCCTCTACACCGTCCCCATCAAACACTCCCAGCTCAGATACAGCAGGGGGTTAGATACAAAGTAAAGCTACCTCTACACTGTCCCCATCAAACTGTCCCAGGACCGGTACAGCATGGGTTTAGATAAAGAATAAAGCTCCCTCTACACTGTGACCATCAAACACTCCCAGGGCAGGTACAGCACGGGTTTAGATACAGAATAAAGCTTCCTCTGCACTGTCCCCATCAAACACTCCCAGGGCAAGTACAGCACGGGGTTAGATACAGAGTAAAGCTCCCTCTATACTGTCCCCATCAAACACTCCAAAGACAGGTACAGCACAGGGTTAGATTCAGAGTAAATCTCCCTCTACGCCGTCGCCATCAAACACTCCCAGGGCAGGTAAAGCACAGGGTTAGATACAGAGTATAGCTCCCTCTACACTGTCACCATCAAACACTCCCAGGACACATACAGTGAAGACCCCAGACCCCTTCAGAACCTCAGAAACACTGAGTGCTTTGCAGTGAATGAATGAATGTTTAAAATGCTCTCATTGTTAGTGAGTCACTTGCTTCACTGTCCCTGGATTCATTTTCGCAATTCGGCCATTTCTAAAAGATGTGACTGGGAGCTGGGCAGAGTCTACACATTGGAGACCCCCAGATCCTGTGTCTATTCACACCCCCTCCTCTTGTTTTGCTACCTCAGCCCCTCTGTTTCAACCCTCTTTCCAGACATTATGGCAAACTTGTGGCATTCTAAACTATTATCTTAAATTGTTAATAAATACTGAGAAACAGACACAGACACGGGCTTTGCAGCAGCAGAAAGAATGTGAATCATTCCATCCCGGGGGTTTTTACTTCCAGATTCAGTTTTAGAAAATTCAGAATTCAAATTCACAGCAGCAAAGTGTGGGAGTGAACGCCCGGATCCTTCAATATTCCCGGGAATACACGTGGAATTTATGTCTCCATACCTGCGTCTCTGTCACGTTTAAAATATTAATGTTACATGAGTCAACTCTGTCCTAAGTGTCCCATTGCTGAGGGGACATAAAATGGCCACTGTGAACAAACCTAAAATGGCTGCCTGGTGTTTGTAGACTAGATTCTCAGAGGAAGAGAGGTAGGGAGAGAGGGATAGAGAGCTGGGTAAGTGAGTGAGATAGAGAGAGGAGATCAAGCAATAAAAAAGGGATGAGTTGAGAGAGAGAGATGAAGAGAGGGGAGCGAGTGTTGGGTAAAGATATGGGGTGAGAGAGAGAAACAGAGAAATGTATAGAGTGGCAGAGAGATGGGGTGGGAGAGGGAGAGAAGGAACGAGACAGGATGAGAGAATGAGAAAGTGTAGTGCGAAACTGAAAATATTCAAAAATGTGTTAACATTATTGAGTGTAAAGGACAATATCCTGTGAGACATCCCTTCTCCATCTTTAAATTGGCGGGAAAGCCTTTAACCAACTTTAAAATGGGGGGAGACCCCTTCCTCAACTTGTGATGTGGAAGTGCTGGAATCTAATCGAGGGGTTCGGGGTGGTTTATATATAGAATAACAGATACCCGGGAGTGCGTTGCAGACTGGAATCTAATCGTGGGGTTTGTGGGGTTTATATATAGAATAATAGATACCATGGATTGAGTTTAAGACTGGAATCTAATCGAGGGGTTCGGGGTGGTTTATATATAGAATAACAGATACCCGGGAGTGCGTTGCAGACTGGAATCTAATCGTGGGGTTTGTGGGGTTTATATATAGAATAATAGATACCATGGATTGAGTTAAAGACTGGAATCTAATCGAGGGGTTCGGGGTGGTTTATATAGAGAATAACAGATACTCGGGAGTGAGTTTACAGACTGGAATCTAATCGAGGGGTTCGGGGTGGTTTATATACAGAATAACAGACACCCGGGTGTGCGTTGCGGACTGGAATCTATCGTGGGGTTTGTGGGGTTTATGTATTGAATAATAGATACCAAGGATTGAGTTAAAGATTGGCATCTAATCGAGGGGTTCGGGGTGGTTTTATAGAGAATAACAGATACTCGGGAGTGAGTTTACGGACTGGAATATAATCGAGTGGTTCGGGGTGGTTTATATACAGAATAACAAATACCCGGGAGTGAGTTACAGACTGGAATCTAATCGAGAGAGTCGGGGTGGATTATATATAGAATAACAGATACCCGGGAGTGATTTACAGACTGCAATCTAATCGAGGGTTTCAGGGGGGTTATATTTAGAATAACATATACCTGGGAGTGAGTTACAGACTGGAATCAAATCGAGGGGTTTGAGGGATTTATATATAGAATAACAGATACCCGAGAGTGAGTTACAGACTGGAATCTAATCGAGGTCTTTGGGGAATTTATGTATAGAATAACAGATACCCGGGAGTGAGTTACAGACTGGAAACAAATCGATGGGTTCGGGGTGTTTATATATAAATCATATGAATATAATATATATAGATGAACAGAAGCCCGGGAATGAGTAACAGACTGAAATCTAGTCGAGCGGTTTGGGACATTTATATACAGAATAACAGTTAGACGGAAATGAGTTACAGACTGGAATCAAATCGAGGGGTTTGGGGTGGTCTTTAAATAGAATAACAGATTCCCGGGATTGAGTTACATGCTGGAATCTTATCGAGGAGTTCGGGGTGGTTTATATATAGAATAACAGATACCCGAGATTGAGTTACAGACTGGAATCTAACGGAGGGGTTTGGGGTGGTTTATGAATAGAATAACAGACACCCGGTAGTGAGTTACAGGCAGGAATCTAACGGAGGGGTTTGGGGTGGTTTATATATAGATTAACATATGCCCGGGAGTGAGTTACGGGCTGGAATTTAATCGAGGGGTTCGGGGTGGTTTATATATAAATCATGTAGATATAATATATATCGAATATAAGATATCCGGGAGTGAGTTATAGAACGGAATCTCATCGAGGGAAATGAGGTGTTTATATATAGAATAATAGATAACGGGAGAGAGTTACAGACTGGAATCTAATTGAAGGGTGCAGTGGTTTTATATACAGAATAATAGATACCCGGGAGTGAGTTACAGACTGGAATCTAATTGAAGGGTGCAGTGGTTTTATATACAGAATAATAGATACCCGGGAGTGAGTTACAGAGTGGAATCTAATTGAGGGTTTCAGGGGGTTTATATATAGAATAATCGATACCCGGGAGTGAGTTACAGACAGGAATCTAATCGAGTGCTTCAGGGGGTTTATATATAGAATCATTGATACCCGGGATTGAGTTACAGGCTGGAATTTAATTAAGGGGTGCAGGGGGTTTATATATAGAATAATCGATACCCGGGATGGAGTTACAGACTCGAATCTAATCGAAGGGATCAGGGGGTTTATATATAGAATCAGAGATACCCGGGATTGAGTTACAGATGGAAACTAATCGAGGGGTTCAGGGGGTTTATATATAGAATAATAAATACTTGGGATTGAGTTACAGACTGCAATCTAATCGAGGGGTTCAGTGGGTTTATATAGAGAATAATAGATACCCGGGATTGAGTTACAGACTTGAATCAAGAACAGTTGAAAATATCATTTTTCTTGTGATGTGCTGAAGTGCAGGTTACAGAGGCTGATTCATGGAATGGGTAGTGTGAGTTTTTAACCAGCTTTATCCCAAATATCAAATTTAATTTCTCATTGGAACTGTTTGATGTTTTCTTAGTCTTGACACAAATGGATAGGGACTCTTTGGACACTCACGGTTTGCAGCTTATCACCATTTATAATGTAACCTGTTCCATCCTTTTTAAAGTGGGCAGCCACACATTTGCCTATAATGATATCCATCTTTCACTATTTCACTCATTCACTTAAGGTGTACATATCTCTTTGGAATTTGAAGTGCAGGTTAAAGATTGGATTGGAACTTTCTGCTTTAAGAATCATTAACCAAGTTTCACAGAGTTAAACATCAAAACTGACATTCCGAAACAGGAGAGGGCCCCACAACTTCAATTCTGTGATTCTCTAGCACCTCATGATCTGTATCTTACAATATGTCCGCCCCCTTCATGTCTCTGAAGACTTGGGAAATGTTTCAGACATTGGGGAACCATTTCTGTCAATCGGGATATTTCCTTTGAAGCATTTCATTGTCTTGGGACATTTACAGTAAACGGCTCCTTCAAAGGACATCATTAACATTCACTCTTTAATCATCCAAATCCTTTTGTCCATTCAGACTCCCTGGCCCTACATCCTATTGTTTCAAAGCTCACTTACATTTCACAATGTAGGAATGTGTGAATGCAAACACTTTCTTCACACCTTTCCACAATACTAAGGCTCACACTATTCAGGGTGAAATTTTCAAGACAACATTCATCAACTGAGAGATTTCCAACTCCAGCTAATTGTAGATTTTTATTTTTAATTTTGGGAAAACAGGACTGAAATTGTACGGCATCCCAGTGTGAGATTTAAACTCCTGTTTATTTCAATCTTTAGCTCAGGAATTCACATTAAAAGATGCAGAGAATTGAAACCTTCCTCATACAGTTGCCTGTTTGTTCCAGTGTTGGTATATTCCCTCTTTCTCTTGCGTTTTCACTTGTCTGAAGAAATTGAATTGTTGACATTGGATAATCATCCCTTTCCCATGAAAATGTAAACTCCTGGGAAACTGCAACAGACACAATCTTATGCAGTGATCAAAATCCTGCACCTTTATTCATCAATCCCATTTCCTATCTCTGTAGAAACTCCCTTCCACTGACAGATTATGAGATCCATACTCAATCTCAAAAACCACCACAGAAAAGTGACTGCTTATTTTAAACAGTGAATCTGAACTATTTGAAGTTCTGACTCAGTCACAGAATCGCAGAAATTTTTACTCTGTGGGATGAAAATGATCAGAATAACTTTGCAACATACAGGTAACCTGTAGTGACAGGAGGATACTTGTCTGTTCAAAAGGGATTCGATAAGATGCCTCACAAAGCTTGTTACTCAGGACAAGAGCTCATACATTCCCCTAATCTCCCCACCCAGTTCCTCTCAGGATTTGACAATTTGATCAAGTCACCCCTGATGCTACTAAATTTCAGGGAATACAACCCAAGTTTGTGCAATCTCACTTTGCAATTTAACCCTTGGAATCCAGGTCTCATTCTGGCAAAGCTGTGATGCACTCGAACTGTCTAAACTGTCCCTGGAGTGTCGGATTAACCCGGGTCACTCACATACACCCAGGTCAGGTTCAAGACTCACCTGTCTCACTCGCTGAGAGGCTCCTGTATCACTGGCCTTATTGTAGTCGGATGCCGCGTTGGGAGCAGTACAGGTAGACGGGATTAGGATGACTGCTCGTGTGGAGGGTAAACATGAGGAATCTATCAGAGAATCAGAACAGACCAGGGAGAATCAAACAAGGAAACTGATGTTCAATTTATTAGGCCTGATTTTTGGATTGTTTTTGTTTTGGGCGAGAATGTTGCCAACAAACACTCCCAGAAAGGATATGCAGCAGGGGCTAGATACAGAGTAAATCTCCCTCTATACTGTCCCCATCAAACACTCCCAGGACAGGAACAGAACAGGTTTAGATACAGAGTAAAGCTCCATGATTACTGTCCCCATCAAACACTCCCAGGACAGGTACAGCACGAGGTTAGATACAGAGTAAAGCTCCCTCTACACTTTCCCCATCAAACACTCCCAGGGCAGGAAAAGCACTGGGTAAGATACAGAGTAAAGCTCCATCTAAAATGTCTCCATCAAACACTCCCAGGTCTGGTACAGCACAGGGTTAGATACAGTGTAAACCTCCCTCTATAGTCTCCCCATCAAACACTCCCAGGACTGGTAAAGCACGTGTTAGATACAGAGTAAAGCTGCCCCTACACTGTGGCCATCATACACACCCAGGGCAGGTACAGCACGGAGTTAGATACAGAGTAAAGCGCCCCCTACACTGGGCACAACATACACTGCCAGGGCAGGTACAGCACGGGGTTAGATACAGACTAAATTTCCCTCTAATCTGTCCCCATCAAACACTCCCAGGACAGGTACAGCACGGGGTTAGATACAGAGTAAAGCTCCCTCTACACTGTCCCCATCAAACACTCCCAGGTCCGGAACAGCACAGGGTTAGATACAGTGTAAACCTCCCTCTATACTCTCCCCATCAAACACTCCCAGGACTGGTACAGCAAGGGGTTAGATACAGAGTAAAGCTCCCTCTACACTATCGCCATCAAACACTCCCAGGACTGGTACAGCACGGGGTTAGATACAGAGTAAAGCTCCCTCTATACTGTCCCCATCAAACACTCCCAGGACTGGTACAGCACGGGGTCAGATACAGAGTAAAGCTCCTGCTACACTGTGCCCATCGTACACTCCCAGGGCAGGTACAGCACGGGGTTAGATACAGTCTAAATTTCCCTCTAAGCTGTCCCCATCAAACACTCCCAGGACTGGTGCAGCACAAAGTTAGATACAGAGTAAAGCTCAGTCTTCACTGTCCCCATCAAGCACTCACAGGGCAGGTACAGGACAGAGTTAGATGCAGAGTAAATCTACCTTACACCGTCTCCATCATACATTCCCAGGGCATATACAGTAGAGGGTTTGATAGAGAGTAAAGCTTCCTATACACTGTCCCCATCAAACTTTCCCAGGACAGGTACAGCACGGGGTTAGGTACAGAGTTAAACTTCCTCAATACTGTCCCCATCAAACACTCCCAGGACAGGTACAGCACTTGGTTAGATGCAGAGAAAATTTCCCTTTATAATGTATCCATCCAAAATTCCCAGTACAGGCACACCACAGGGTTAGATACAGAGTAAAGCTCCCTCGATACTGTACCCATCAAACCCTCCCAGGACAGGTACAGCACGGGGTTAGATACAGAGTAAATCTCCCTCTGCACCGTCCCCATCAAACACGCCCAGTGCAGGTACATTACGGGGTTAGATACAGAGTAAAACTTCCTCTACACTGTCCCAATCAAACACTCCCAGGACAGGTACAGCACGGTGTTAGATACAGAGTTAATATCCCACTACACCGTTCCCATCAAACACTCCCAGGTCAGGTACAGCACGGGTTTAGATACAGAATAAAGGTCCCACTGCAGTGTCATCATCAAACACTCCCAGGGCACGTACAGCACTGCGTTAGATACAGAGTAAAGCTCTCTCAATACTGTCCCCATCAAACACTCCCAGGACAGGTACAGCACAGGGTTTGATACAAGGTGAAGCTCCCTCTGCACTGTTCCCATAAAACACTCCCTAGACAGGAAAAATACAGGGTTAGATACAGAGTAAAGCTCCCTCTATACTGTCCCCATCAAACACTCCCTGGACAGGAACAGGACAGGGTTAGATACAGAGTAAAGCTCCCTCTACACTGTCTCCATCAAACACTACCAGGTCCGCTACAGCACAGGGTTAGAGACAGAGTAAACCTCCCTCTATACTCTCCCCATCTAACTCTCACAGGACTGGTACAGCACGGGGTTAGATACAGAGTAAAGCTCCGTCTACACTGTCCCCATCAAACACTCCCAGCTCCGGTACAGCACAGGGTTAGATACAGTGTAAACCTCCCTCTATACTCTCCCCATCAAAAACTCCCAGGACTGGTACAGCACGGGGTTAGATAGAGAGTAAATCTCCCTCTACACTATCGTCATCAAGCACTCCCAGGACTGGTACAGCACGGGGTTAGATTCAGAGTAAAGCTCCCTCTATACTGTCCCCATGAAACACTCCCAGGACTGTTAAACACGGGGTTAGATACAGAGTAAAGCTCCCCCTACACTGTGCCCATCGTTCACTCCCAGGGCAGGTACAGCACGGGTTTAGATACAGTCTAAATTTCCCTCTAAGCTCTCCCCATCAAACACACCCAGGACTGGTGCAGCACGGGGTTAGATACAGACTAAAGCTCCCTCGATACTGTACCCATCAAACAGTCCCAGGACTAGTACAGCCCGGGGTTAGAAACAGAGAAAAACTCCCCCTACACTGTGCCCATCATACACTCCCACGGCAGTTACAGCACAGGGTTAGATACAGAGTAAAGCTGCCTCTACACTTTCCCCATCAAACACTCCCAGGTCAGGAAAAGCATTGGGTTAGATACAGAGTAAAGCTCCCTCTACACTGTCCCCATCAAACACTCCCAGGTCCGGTACAGCACAGGGTTAGATACAGTGTAAACCTCCCTCTATACTGTCCCCATCAAACACTCCCAGGACTGGTACAGCACGGTGTTAGATACAGAGTTAATATCCCACTACACCGTTCCCATCAAACACTCCCAGGTCAGGTACAGCACGGGTTTAGATACCGAATAAAGGTCCCACTGCACTGTCATCATCAAACACTCCCAGGGCACGTACAGCACTGGGTTAGATACAGAGTAAAGCTCTCTCAATACTGTCCCCATCAAACACTCCCAGGACAGGTACAGCACAGGGTTTGATACAAGGTGAAGCTCCCTCTGCACTGTTCCCATAAAACACTCCCTAGACAGGAAAAATACAGGGTTAGATACAGAGTAAAGCTCCCTCTATACTGTCCCCATCAAACACTCCCTGGACAGGAACAGGACAGGGTTAGATACAGAGTAAAGCTCCCTCTACACTGTCTCCATCAAACACTACCAGGTCCGCTACAGCACAGGGTTAGAGACAGAGTAAACCTCCCTCTATACTCTCCCCATCTAACTCTCACAGGACTGGTACAGCACGGGGTTAGATACAGAGTAAAGCTCCGTCTACACTGTCCCCATCAAACACTCCCAGCTCCGGTACAGCACAGGTTTAGATACAGTGTAAACCTCCCTCTATACTCTCCCCATCAAAAACTCCCAGGACTGGTACAGCACGGGGTTAGATACAGAGAAAAGCTCCCGCTACACTGCGCCCATCGTACACTCCCAGGGCATATACAGCACGGGGTTAGATACAGTCTAAATTTCCCTCTAAGCTGTCCCCATCAAACACTCCCAGGACTGGTGCAGCACAGAGTTAGATACAGAGTAAAGCTCAGTCTTCACTGTCCCCATCAAGAACTCCCAGGGCAGGTACAGGACAGAGTTAGGTGCAGAGTAAATCTACCTTACACCGTCCCCATCAAACACTCCCAGGGCATATACAGTAGAGGGTTTGATAGAGAGTAAAGCTTCCTCTACACTGTCCCCATCAAACTCTCCCAGGACAGGTACAGCACGGGGTTAGGTACAGAGTTAAACTTCCTCGATACTGTCTCCATCAAACACTCCCAGGACAGGTACAGCACTTGGTTAGATGCAGAGAAAATTTCCCTTTATAGTGTATCCATCCAAAATTCCCAGTACAGGTACACCACAGGGATAGATAGAGAGCCAAGTTCCCTCGATACTGTACCCATCAAACACTTCCAGGACAGGTACAGCACGGGGTTAGATACAGAGTAAAGCTCATTCGATACTGTCCCCATCAAACACTCCCAGGACTAGTAGAGCCCGAGGTTAGAAACAGAGAAAAACTCCCCCTACTCTCTGCCCATCATACACTCCCACGGCAGTTACAGCACAGGGTTAGATACAGAGTAAATCTCCCTTTAACCTGTCCCCATCGAACACTCCCAGGACTGGTACTGCCCGGGGTAAGATTCAGAGTAAAGCTCCCTCTACACAGTCCCCATGAAGCACTCCCAGGACGGGTACAGGACAGGTTTATATACCGAGTAAAGCTCACTCTAAACTGTCCCCATCAAACCCTCCCAGGACAGGTACAGCACGGGGTTAGATACAGAGTAAAGCTCCCTCTACACTTTCCCCATCAAACACTCCCAGGGCAGGAAAAGCATTGGGTTAGATACAGAGTAAAGCTCCCTCTACACTGTCTCCATCAAACACTATCAGGTCCGCTGCAGCACAGGGTTAGATACAGGGTAAACCTCCCTCTATACTCTCCACATAAAACTCTCACAGGACAGGTACAGCACGGGGTTAGATACAGAGTAAAGCTCCCTCTACACCATCCCCATCAAACACTCCCAGTGCAGGTACATTACGGGGTTAGATACAGAGTAAAACTTCCTCTACAATGTCCCCATCAAACATTCCCAGGACAGGTACAGCACGGTGTTAGATACAGAGTAAATCTCCCACTATACCGTCCCCATCAAACACTCCCAGGCCAGGTGCAGCACGGGTTTATATACAGAATAGAGGTCACACTGCACTGTCATCATCAAACACTCCAAGGGCAAGTACAGCACTGGGTTAGATACAGAGTAAAGCTCCCTCTATACTGTCCCCATCAAACACTCCCAGGACAGGTACAGCACAGGGTTAGATACAGAGTAAAGCTCTCTCTGCACTGTCCCCTTCAAACACTCAATGGACAGGAACAGAACTGGGTTAGATACAGAGTAAAGCTCCCTCGATACTGTCCCCATCAAACACTCCCACGACGGGACCAAGACAGGGTCAGATACAGAGTAAAGCTACCTCTACACTTTCAACATCAAACACTCCCAGGGCAGGAAAAGCACTGGGTTAGATACAGAGTGAAGCTCCCTCTACACTGTCTCCATCAAACACTGCCAGGTCCCCTACAGCACAGGGTTAGATACAGTGTAAACCTCACTCTATCCTCCCCGTCAAACACTCCCAGGACTGGTACAGCACGGGGTTAGATACAGAGTAAAGCTGCCCCTACACTGTGGCCATCATACACTCCCAGGGCAGGTACAGCACGGGGTTAGATACAGAGTAAATTTCCCTCTAATCTGTCCCCATCAAACACTCCCAGGACAGGTTCAGCACGGGGTTAGATACAGAGTAAAGCTCCCTCTACACTGTCCCCATCAAACTCTCCCAGGTCCGGTACAGCACAGGGTTAGATACAGTGTAAACCTCCCTCTATACTCTCCCCATCAAACACTCCCAGGACTGGTCCAGCAAGGGGTTAGATACAGAGTAAAGCTCCACCAACACTGTGCCCATCGTACCCTCCCAGGGCAGTTACAGCACGGGGTTAGATACAGTCTAAATTTCCCTCTAAGTTGTCCCCATCAAACACTCCCAGGACTGGTGCAGCACGGGGTTAGATACAGAGTAAAGCTCAGACTTCACTCTCCCCATCAAGCACTCACAGGGCATGTACAGGACAGAGTTAGATGCAGAGTAAATCTCCCTCTACACCGTCCCCATCAAACACTCCCAGGACAGGTACAGCACGGGGATAGGTACAGAGTAAAACCTCCTCGATACTGTCCCCATCAAACACTCCCAGGACTGTTAAACACGGGGTTAGATACAGAGTAAAGCTCCCCCTACACTGTGCCCATCGTTCACTCCCAGGGCAGGTACAGCACGGGGTTAGATACAGTCTAAATTTCCCTCTAAGCTGTCCCCATCAAACACACCCAGGACTTGTGCAGCACGGGGTTAGATACAGATTAAAGCTCCCTCGATACTGTACCCATCAAACACTCCCAGGACTAGTACATCCCGGGGTTAGAAACAGAGAAAAACTCCCCCTACACTGTGCCCATCATACACTCCCACGGCAGTTACAGCACAGGGTTAGATACAGAGTAAAGCTTCCTCTACAATTTCCCCATCAAACACTCCCAAGTCAGGAAAAGGATTGGGTTAGATACAGAGTAAAGCTCCCTCTACACTGTCTCCATCAAACACTCCCAGGTCCCCTACAGCACAGGGTTAGATACAGTGTAAACCTTACTCTATACTCTCCCCATCAAACACTCACAGGACTGGCACATCACGGGGTTAGATACAGAGTAAATCTCCCTCTAACCTGTCCCCATCAAACACTCCCAGGACTGGTACTGCCCAGAGTAAGATTCAGAGTAAAGCTCCCTCTACACTGTCCCCATGAAGCACTCCCAGGGCAGGTACAGGACAGGTTTATATACAGAGTAAAGCTCCCTCTAAACTGTCCCATCAAACCCTCCCAGGACAGGTACAGCACGGGGTTAGATACAGAGTAAAGCTTCCTCTACAATTTCCCAATCAAACACTCCCAGGTCAGGAAAAGGATTGGGTTAGATACAGAGTAAAGCTCCCTCTACACTGTCTCCATCAAACACTCCCAGGTCCCCTACAGCACAGGGTTAGATACAGTGTAAACCTTACTCTATACTCTCCCCATCAAACACTCACAGGACTGGCACATCACGGGGTTAGATACAGAGTAAATCTCCCTCTAACCTGTCCCCATCAAACACTCCCAGGACTGGTCCTGCCCAGAGTAAGATTCAGAGTAAAGCTCCCTCTAACCTGTCCCCATCAAACACTCCCAGGGCAGGTACAGGACAGGTTTATATACAGAGTAAAGCTCCCTCTATACTGTCCCCATCAAACACTCCCAGGACTGGTACAGCACGGGGTCAGATACAGAGTAAAGCTCCTGCTACACTGTGCCCATCGTACACTCCCAGGGCAGGTACAGCACGGGGTTAGATACAGTCTAAATTTCCCTCTAAGCTGTCCCCATCAAACACTCCCAGGACTGGTGCAGCACAAAGTTAGATACAGAGTAAAGCTCAGTCTTCACTGTCCCCATCAAGCACTCACAGGGCAGGTACAGGACAGAGTTAGATGCAGAGTAAATCTACCTTACACCGTCTCCATCATACATTCCCAGGGCATATACAGTAGAGGGTTTGATAGAGAGTAAAGCTTCCTCTACACTGTCCCCATCAAACTTTCCCAGGACAGGTACAGCACGGGGTTAGGTACAGAGTTAAACTTCCTCAATACTGTCCCCATCAAACACTCCCAGGACAGGTACAGCACTTGGTTAGATGCAGAGAAAATTTCCCTTTATAATGTATCCATCCAAAATTCCCAGTACAGGCACACCACAGGGTTAGATACAGAGTAAAGCTCCCTCGATACTGTACCCATCAAACCCTCCCAGGACAGGTACAGCACGGGGTTAGATACAGAGTAAATCTCCCTCTGCACCGTCCCCATCAAACACGCCCAGTGCAGGTACATTACGGGGTTAGATACAGAGTAAAACTTCCTCTACACTGTCCCAATCAAACACTCCCAGGACAGGTACAGCACGGTGTTAGATACAGAGTTAATATCCCACTACACCGTTCCCATCAAACACTCCCAGGTCAGGTACAGCACGGGTTTAGATACAGAATAAAGGTCCCACTGCAGTGTCATCATCAAACACTCCCAGGGCACGTACAGCACTGCGTTAGATACAGAGCAAAGCTCTCTCAATACTGTCCCCATCAAACACTCCCAGGACAGGTACAGCACAGGGTTTGATACAAGGTGAAGCTCCCTCTGCACTGTTCCCATAAAACACTCCCTAGACAGGAAAAATACAGGGTTAGATACAGAGTAAAGCTCCCTCTATACTGTCCCCATCAAACACTCCCTGGACAGGAACAGGACAGGGTTAGATACAGAGTAAAGCTCCCTCTACACTGTCTCCATCAAACACTACCAGGTCCGCTACAGCACAGGGTTAGAGACAGAGTAAACCTCCCTCTATACTCTCCCCATCTAACTCTCACAGGACTGGTACAGCACGGGGTTAGATACAGAGTAAAGCTCCGTCTACACTGTCCCCATCAAACACTCCCAGCTCCGGTACAGCACAGGGTTAGATACAGTGTAAACCTCCCTCTATACTCTCCCCATCAAAAACTCCCAGGACTGGTACAGCACGGGGTTAGATAGAGAGTAAATCTCCCTCTACACTATCGTCATCAAGCACTCCCAGGACTGGTACAGCACGGGGTTAGATTCAGAGTAAAGCTCCCTCTATACTGTCCCCATGAAACACTCCCAGGACTGTTAAACACGGGGTTAGATACAGAGTAAAGCTCCCCCTACACTGTGCCCATCGTTCACTCCCAGGGCAGGTACAGCACGGGTTTAGATACAGTCTAAATTTCCCTCTAAGCTCTCCCCATCAAACACACCCAGGACTGGTGCAGCACGGGGTTAGATACAGACTAAAGCTCCCTCGATACTGTACCCATCAAACAGTCCCAGGACTAGTACAGCCCGGGGTTAGAAACAGAGAAAAACTCCCCCTACACTGTGCCCATCATACACTCCCACGGCAGTTACAGCACAGGGTTAGATACAGAGTAAAGCTGCCTCTACACTTTCCCCATCAAACACTCCCAGGTCAGGAAAAGCATTGGGTTAGATACAGAGTAAAGCTCCCTCTACACTGTCCCCATCAAACACTCCCAGGTCCGGTACAGCACAGGGTTAGATACAGTGTAAACCTCCCTCTATACTGTCCCCATCAAACACTCCCAGGACTGGTACAGCACGGTGTTAGATACAGAGTTAATATCCCACTACACCGTTCCCATCAAACACTCCCAGGTCAGGTACAGCACGGGTTTAGATACCGAATAAAGGTCCCACTGCACTGTCATCATCAAACACTCCCAGGGCACGTACAGCACTGGGTTAGATACAGAGTAAAGCTCTCTCAATACTGTCCCCATCAAACACTCCCAGGACAGGTACAGCACAGGGTTTGATACAAGGTGAAGCTCCCTCTGCACTGTTCCCATAAAACACTCCCTAGACAGGAAAAATACAGGGTTAGATACAGAGTAAAGCTCCCTCTATACTGTCCCCATCAAACACTCCCTGGACAGGAACAGGACAGGGTTAGATACAGAGTAAAGCTCCCTCTACACTGTCTCCATCAAACACTACCAGGTCCGCTACAGCACAGGGTTAGAGACAGAGTAAACCTCCCTCTATACTCTCCCCATCTAACTCTCACAGGACTGGTACAGCACGGGGTTAGATACAGAGTAAAGCTCCGTCTACACTGTCCCCATCAAACACTCCCAGCTCCGGTACAGCACAGGTTTAGATACAGTGTAAACCTCCCTCTATACTCTCCCCATCAAAAACTCCCAGGACTGGTACAGCACGGGGTTAGATACAGAGAAAAGCTCCCGCTACACTGCGCCCATCGTACACTCCCAGGGCATATACAGCACGGGGTTAGATACAGTCTAAATTTCCCTCTAAGCTGTCCCCATCAAACACTCCCAGGACTGGTGCAGCACAGAGTTAGATACAGAGTAAAGCTCAGTCTTCACTGTCCCCATCAAGAACTCCCAGGGCAGGTACAGGACAGAGTTAGGTGCAGAGTAAATCTACCTTACACCGTCCCCATCAAACACTCCCAGGGCATATACAGTAGAGGGTTTGATAGAGAGTAAAGCTTCCTCTACACTGTCCCCATCAAACTCTCCCAGGACAGGTACAGCACGGGGTTAGGTACAGAGTTAAACTTCCTCGATACTGTCTCCATCAAACACTCCCAGGACAGGTACAGCACTTGGTTAGATGCAGAGAAAATTTCCCTTTATAGTGTATCCATCCAAAATTCCCAGTACAGGTACACCACAGGGATAGATAGAGAGCCAAGTTCCCTCGATACTGTACCCATCAAACACTTCCAGGACAGGTACAGCACGGGGTTAGATACAGAGTAAAGCTCATTCGATACTGTCCCCATCAAACACTCCCAGGACTAGTACAGCCCGAGGTTAGAAACAGAGAAAAACTCCCCCTACTCTCTGCCCATCATACACTCCCACGGCAGTTACAGCACAGGGTTAGATACAGAGTAAATCTCCCTTTAACCTGTCCCCATCTAACACTCCCAGGACTGGTACTGCCCGGGGTAAGATTCAGAGTAAAGCTCCCTCTACACAGTCCCCATGAAGCACTCCCAGGACGGGTACAGGACAGGTTTATATACCGAGTAAAGCTCACTCTAAACTGTCCCCATCAAACCCTCCCAGGACAGGTACAGCACGGGGTTAGATACAGAGTAAAGCTCTCTCTGCACTGTCCCCTTCAAACACTCAATGGACAGGAACAGAACTGGGGTAGATACAGAGTAAAGCTCCCTCGATACTGTCCCCATCAAACACTCCCACGACGGGACCAAGACAGGGTCAGATACAGAGTAAAGCTACCTCTACACTTTCAACATCAAACACTCCCAGGGCAGGAAAAGCACTGGGTTAGATACAGAGTGAAGCTCCCTCTACACTGTCTCCATCAAACACTGCCAGGTCCCCTACAGCACAGGGTTAGATACAGTGTAAACCTCACTCTATCCTCCCCGTCAAACACTCCCAGGACTGGTACAGCACGGGGTTAGATACAGAGTAAAGCTGCCCCTACACTGTGGCCATCATATACTCCCAGGGCAGGTACAGCACGGGGTTAGATACAGAGTAAATTTCCCTCTAATCTGTCCCCATCAAACACTCCCAGGACAGGTTCAGCACGGGGTTAGATACAGAGTAAAGCTCCCTCTACACTGTCCCCATCAAACTCTCCCAGGTCCGGTACAGCACAGGGTTAGATACAGTGTAAACCTCCCTCTATACTCTCCCCATCAAACACTCCCAGGACTGGTCCAGCAAGGGGTTAGATACAGAGTAAAGCTCCACCAACACTGTGCCCATCGTACCCTCCCAGGGCAGTTACAGCACGGGGTTAGATACAGTCTAAATTTCCCTCTAAGTTGTCCCCATCAAACACTCCCAGGACTGGTGCAGCACGGGGTTAGATACAGAGTAAAGCTCAGACTTCACTCTCCCCATCAAGCACTCACAGGGCATGTACAGGACAGAGTTAGATGCAGAGTAAATCTCCCTCTACACCGTCCCCATCAAACACTCCCAGGACAGGTACAGCACGGGGATAGGTACAGAGTAAAACCTCCTCGATACTGTCCCCATCAAACACTCCCAGGACTGTTAAACACGGGGTTAGATACAGAGTAAAGCTCCCCCTACACTGTGCCCATCGTTCACTCCCAGGGCAGGTACAGCACGGGGTTAGATACAGTCTAAATTTCCCTCTAAGCTGTCCCCATCAAACACACCCAGGACTTGTGCAGCACGGGGTTAGATACAGATTAAAGCTCCCTCGATACTGTACCCATCAAACACTCCCAGGACTAGTACATCCCGGGGTTAGAAACAGAGAAAAACTCCCCCTACACTGTGCCCATCATACACTCCCACGGCAGTTACAGCACAGGGTTAGATACAGAGTAAAGCTTCCTCTACAATTTCCCCATCAAACACTCCCAAGTCAGGAAAAGGATTGGGTTAGATACAGAGTAAAGCTCCCTCTACACTGTCTCCATCAAACACTCCCAGGTCCCCTACAGCACAGGGTTAGATACAGTGTAAACCTTACTCTATACTCTCCCCATCAAACACTCACAGGACTGGCACATCACGGGGTTAGATACAGAGTAAATCTCCCTCTAACCTGTCCCCATCAAACACTCCCAGGACTGGTACTGCCCAGAGTAAGATTCAGAGTAAAGCTCCCTCTACACTGTCCCCATGAAGCACTCCCAGGGCAGGTACAGGACAGGTTTATATACAGAGTAAAGCTCCCTCTAAACTGTCCCATCAAACCCTCCCAGGACAGGTACAGCACGGGGTTAGATACAGAGTAAAGCTTCCTCTACAATTTCCCAATCAAACACTCCCAGGTCAGGAAAAGGATTGGGTTAGATACAGAGTAAAGCTCCCTCTACACTGTCTCCATCAAACACTCCCAGGTCCCCTACAGCACAGGGTTAGATACAGTGTAAACCTTACTCTATACTCTCCCCATCAAACACTCACAGGACTGGCACATCACGGGGTTAGATACAGAGTAAATCTCCCTCTAACCTGTCCCCATCAAACACTCCCAGGACTGGTCCTGCCCAGAGTAAGATTCAGAGTAAAGCTCCCTCTAACCTGTCCCCATCAAACACTCCCAGGGCACGTACAGGACAGGTTTATATACAGAGTAAAGCTCCCTCTAAACTGTCCCCATCAAACCCTCCCAGGACAGGTACAGCACGGGGTTAGATACAGAGGAAAGCACCCTTTACACCTTACCTATTACACACTCCCAGTGCAGGTACATTAGTGTGTTAGATACAGAGTAAAACTTCCTCTACACTGTCCCCATCAAACACTCCCAGGACAGGTACAGCACGGTGTTAGATACAGAGTAAATCTCCCACTACACCGTCCCCATCAAACACTCCCAGGCCATGTACAGCACGGGTTTATATACAGAATAAAGGTCCCACTGCACTGTCATCATCAAACACTCCTAGAGCAAGTACAGCACTGGGTTAGATACAGAGTAAAGCTCCATCTATACTGTCCCCATCAAACACTCCCAGGACAGGTACAGCACAGGGTTAGATACAAAGTAAAGCTCCCTCTGCACTGTTCCCATCAAACACTCCCTTGACAGGAACAGAACAGGGTTAGATACAGAGTAAAGCTCCCTCTATACTGTCCCCATCAAACACTCCCAGGACAGGAACAGGACAGGGTTAGATACAGAGTAATGCTCCCTCTACACTGTCCCCATCAAACACTCCCAGGGCAGGTACAGCACGGGGCTAGATACAGATTAAAGCTCCCTCGATACTGTCATCATCAAACAATCCAAGGACAGGTACAGCACAGGATTAGATACAGAGTGAAGCTCCCTCTACACTGTCCCCATCAAACACTCCAAGGGCAGGGATAGCACGGGTTTAGATACAGAATAAATCTCCCTCTGCACTGTCCCCATCAGACACTCCCAGGGCACGTACAGCACGGGGTTAGATACAGAGTAAAGCTCCCTCTATACTGACCCATCAAACACTCCCAGGACAGGTACAGCAAAGGGTTAGATACAGAGTAAAGCTTCCTCTATACTATCCCCATGAAACACTCTCAGGATAGGTAAAGCACGGGGTTAGATACAGACTAAAGCTCCCTCTACACTGTCCCCATCAAACCCTCCATGGACAGGTACAGCACTGGGATAGATACAGAGTAAAGCTCTCTCTACACTGTCCCCATCAAACACTCCCAGGACAGGAACAGGACATGGTTAGATAAGGAGTAAAGCTCCCTCGATACTGTCCCCATCAAACACTCGCAGGACAGGTACAGCACGGGTTTAGATACAGAGTAAAGCTCCCTCTACACTGTTCCCATCAAAAATCCCAGGGCAGGTACAGCACTGTGTTAGATACAGAGTAAAGCTTCCTCTACACCGTCCCCATCAAACACTCCCAGGACAGGTACAGCACCGGGTTAGATACAGAGTAAAGCTCCCTCTACACTGTCCCCATCAAACAGTCCCAGGACCGGTACAGCATGCGTTTAGATAAAGAATAAAGCTCCCTCTACACTGTGACCATCAAACACTCCCAGGGCAGGTACAGCACGGGTTTAGATACAGAATAAAGCTCCCTCTGCACTCTCCCCATCAAACACTCCTAGGACACGTACAGCACGGGGTTAGATACAGAGTAAAGCTCCCTCTATACTGTCCCCATCAAACACTCCAAAGACAGGTACAGCACAGGGTTAGATTCAGAGTAAATCTCCCTCTACGCCGTCCCCATCAAACACTCCCAGGGCAGTTAAAGCACAGGGTTAGATAGAGACTAATGCTTCCTCTACACTGTTCCTATCAAACACTCCCACGACTTCAATAGCACTGGGTTAGATACAGAATATAGCTCCCTCTACACTGTCCCCATCAAAAACTCCCAGGACAGGTACAGTGAAGACCCGCGACCCCTTCAGAACCTCAGAAAGACTGAGCGCTTTGCAGTTGAATGAATGAATGTTTAAAATGCTCTCATTGTTAGTGAGTCACTTGCTTCACTGTCCCTGGATTCATTTTCGCAATTCGGCCATTTCGAAAAGATGTGACTGGGAGCTGGGCAGAGTCTACACATTGGAGACACCCAGATCCTGTGTCTATTCACACCCCCTCCTCTTGTTTTGCTACCTCAGCCCCTCTGTTTCAACCCACTTTCCAGACATTATGGCAAACTTGTGGCATTCTAAACTATTATCTTAAAATGTTTATAAATACTGAGAAACAGACACAGACACGGGCTTTGCAGCAGCAGAAAGAATGTGAATCATTCTATCCCGGGGGTTTTTACTTCCAGATTCAGTTTTAGAAAATTCAGAATTCAAATTCACAGCAGCAAAGTGTGGGAGTGAACGCCCCGATCCTTCAATATTCCCGGGAATACACGTGGAATTTATGTCTCCATACCTGCGTCTCTGTCACGTTTAAAATATTAATGTTACATGAGTCAACTCTGTCCTAAATGTCCCATTGCTGTGGGGACATATAATGGCCACTGTGAACAAACCTAAAATGGCTGCCTGGTGTTTGTAGACTAGATTCTCAGAGGAAGAGAGGGAGGGAGAGAGGGAAAGAGAGCTGGGTAAGCGAGTGAGATAGAGAGAGGAGATCAAGCGATAAAAAAGGGATGAGTTGAGTGAGAGAGATGAAGAGAGGGGAGCGAGTGTTGGGTAAAGATATGGGGTGAGAGAGAGAAACAGAGAAATGTATAGAGTGGCAGAGAGATGGGGTGGGAGAGGGAGAGAAGAAACGAGAGAGGATGAGAGAATGAGAAAGTGTAGTGCGAAACTGAAAATATTCAAAAATGTGTTAACATTATTGAGTGTAAAGTACAATATCCTGTGAGACATCCCTTCTCCATCTTAAAATTGGCGGGAGAGCCTTTAACCAACTTTAAAATGGGGGGAGACCCCTTCCTCAACTTGTGATGTGGAAGTGCTGGAATCTAATCGAGGGGTTCGGGGTGGTTTATATATAGAATAACAGATACCCGGGAGTGCGTTGCATACTGGAATCTAATCGAGGGGATTGTGGGGTTTATATATAGAATATTAGATACCATGGATTGAGTTAAAGACTGGAATCTAATCGATGGGTTCGGGGTGATTTATATAGAGAATAACAGATACTCGGGAGTGAGTTTACGGACTGGAATCTAATCGAGGTGTTTGGGGTGGTTTATATACAGAATAACAGATACCCGGGAGTGAGTTACAGATTGGAATCTAATCGAGGGGTTTGGTGGGTTTATATAGAGAATAACAGATACTCGGGTGTGAGTTTACGGACTGGAGTCTAATCGACGGGTTCGGGGTGGTTTATATACAGAATAACAGACACCCGGGTGTGCGTTGCGGACTGGAATCTAATCGTGGGGTTTGTGGGGTTTATATATTGAATAATAGATACCAATGATTGAGTTAATGTCTTGAATCTAATCGAGGGGTTCGGGGTGGTTTATATAGAGAATAACAGATACTCGGGAGTGAATTTACGGACTGGAATCTAATCGAGGGGTTTGTTGGGTTTATATATAGAATAACAGATACCCGGGAGTGAGTTACAGACAGGAATCTAATCGAGGGGTTCGGGGTGGTTTATATACAGAATAACAGATACCCGGGAGTGAGTTACAGACTGGAATCTAATCGAGAGATTCGGGGTGGATTATATATAGAATAACAGATACCCGGGAGTGATTTACAGACTGGAATCTAATCGAGGGGTTCAGGGGGGTTTTATTTAGAATAACAGATACCCGAGAGTGAGTTACAGACTGGAATATAATCGAGGGCTTTGGGGAATTTATGTATAGAATAACAGATACCCGGGAGTGAGTTACAGACTGGAAACAAATCGATGGGTTCGGGGTGTTTATATATAAATCATATGAATATAATATATATAGATGAATAGAAGCCCGGGAATGAGTAACAGACTGAAATCTAGTCGAGCGGTTTGGGACATTTATATACAGAATAACAGTTAGACGGAAATGAGTTACAGACTGGAATCAAATGGAGGGGTTTGGGGTGGTCTTTATATAGAATAACAGATTCCCGGGATTGAGTTACATGCTGGAATCTTATCGAGGAGTTCGGGGTGGTTTATATATAGAATAACAGATACCCGAGATTGAGTTACAGACTGGAATCTAACGGAGGGGTTTGGATTTGTTTATATATAGAATAACAGACACCCGGCAGTGAGTTTCAGACAGGAATCTAACGGAGGGGTTAAGGTTGGTTTATATATAGAATAACAGACACCCGGCAGTGAGTTTCAGACAGGAATCTAACGGAGGGGTTTGGGTTGGTTTATATATAGAATAACAGACACCCGGCAGTGAGTTTCAGACAGGAATCTAACGGAGGGGTTTGGGGTGGTTTATATATAGAATAACATCACCCGGCAGTGAGTTACAGGCAGGAATCTAACAGAGGGGTTTGGGGTGGTTAATATATAGATTAACAGATGCCCGGGAGTGAGTTACGGGCTGAAATTTAATCGAGGGGTTCGGGGTGGTTTATATATAAATCATGTCGATATAATATATATCGAATAAAAGATATCCGGGAGTGAGTTAAAGAACGGAATCTCATCGAGGGGAATGAGGGGTTTATATATCGAATAATAGATAACGGGAGAGAGTTACAGACTGGAATCTAATTGAAGGGTGCAGTGGTTTTATATACAGAATAATAGATACCCGGGAGTGAGTTACAGAGTGGAATCTAATCGAGGGTTTCAGGGGGTTTATATATAGAATAATCGATACCCGGGAGTGAGTTACAGACAGGAATCTAATCGAGTGCTTCCGGGGGGTTATATATAGAATCATAGATACCCGGGATTGAGTTACAGACTCAAATCTAATCGAAGGGATCAGGGGGTTTAGATATAGAATCATAGATACCCGGGATTGTGTTACAGACTGCAATCTAATCGAGGGGTTCAGTGGGTTTATATAGAAAATAATAGATAGCCGGGAGTGAGTTACAGACTGCAATCTAATTGAGGGGTGCAGGGGGTTTATATAAAGAATAATAGATACCCGGGATTGAGTTACAGACTGGAATCAAGAACAGTTGAAAATATCATTTTTCATGTGATGTGCTGAAGTGCAGGTTACAGAGGCTGATTCTTGGAATGGGTAGTGTGAGTTTTTAACCAGCTTTATCCCAAATATCAAATTTAATTTCTCATTGGAACTGTTTGATGTTTTCTTAGTCTTGACACAAATGGATAGGGACTCTTTGGACACTCACTGTTTGCAGCTTTTCACCATTTATAATGTAACCTGTTCCATCCTTTTTAAAGTGGGCAGCCACACATTTGCCTATAATGAAATCCATCTTTCACTATTTCACTTCTTCACTTAAGGTGTACATATCTCTTTGGAATTTGAAGTGCAGGTTACAGATTGGATTGGAACTTTCTGCTTTAAGAATCATTAACAAAGTTTCACAAAGTTAAACATCAAAACTGACATTCTGAAACAGGAGAGGGCCCCACAACTTCAATTCTGTGATTGTCTAGAAACTGCAACAGACACAATCTTATGCAGTGATCAAAATCCTGCACCTTTATTCATCAATCCCATTTCCTATCTCTGTAGAAACTCCCTTCCACTGACAGATTATGAGATCCATACTCAATCTCAAAAACCACCACAGAAAAGTGACTGCTTATTTTAAACAGTGAATCTGAACTATTTGAAGTTCTGACTCAGACACAGAATCGCAGAAATTTTGACTCTGTGGGATGAAATTTATCAGGATAACTTTGCAACATACAGGTAACCTGTAGTGACAGGAGGATACTTGTATGTTCAAAAGGGATTCGATAAGATGCCTCACAAAGCTTGTTACTCAGGACAAGAGCTCATACATTCCCCTAATCTCCCCACCCAGTTCCTCTCAGGATTTGACAATTTGATCAAGTCATCCCTGATGCTACTAAATTTCAGGGAATAGAACCCGAGTTTGTGCAATCTCACTTTGCAATTTAACCCTTGGAATCCAGGTCTCATTCTGGCAAAGCTGTGATGCACTCGAACTGTCTAAACTGTCCCTGGAGTGTCGGATTAACCCGGGTCACTCACATACACCCAGGTCAGGTTCAAGACTCACCTGTCTCACTCGCTGAGAGGCTGCTGTATCACTGGCCTTATTGTAGTCGGATGCCGCGTTGGGAGCAGGACAGGTAGATGGGATTAGGATGACTGCTCAAGTGGAGGGTAAACATGAGGAATCTATCAGAGAATCAGAACAGACCAGGGAGAATCAAACAAGGAAACTGATGTTCAATTTATTAGGCCTGATTTGTGGATTGTTTTTGTTTTGGGCGACAATGTTGCCAACAAACACTCCCAGAAAGGATGCAGCAGGGGCTAGATACAGAGTAAAGCTCCCTCGATACTGTCCCCATCAAACACTCCCAGGACAGGTACAGCACGGGGTTAGATACATAGTAAAGCTCCCTCGATGCTGTCCCCATCAAACACTCCCAGGAAAGGTACAGGACGGGGTTAGATACGGATAAAGCTCCCTCGATACTGTCCCCATCAAGCACTCCCAGGACAGGTACAGCACGGGGTTAGATACAGAGTAAAGCTCCCTCGATACTGTCTCCATCAAGCACTCCCAAGACAGGTAAGCACGGGGTTAGATACAGAGTAAAGCTCCCTCGATACTGTCCCCATCAAACACTCCCAGGACAGGTACAGCACGGAGTTAGATACAGAGTAAAGCTCCCTCAATACTGTACCCATCAAACACTCCTAGGACAGGAACAGCACGGGGTTAGATACAGAGTAAAGATCCCTCGATACTGTACCCATGAAACACTCCCAGGACAGGTACAGCACGGGGTAGATATAGAGTAAAGCTCCCTCTATACTGTCCCCATCAATACTCCCAGGACAGTTACAGCACGGGGTTAGACACATAGTAAAGCTCCCTCTGCACTGTCCCAATCAAACACTCCTGGACAGGAACAGGACAGGGTTAGATACAGAGTAAAGCTCACTCTATGCTCTCCCCATCAAACACTCCCACGTCTGGTACAGCACGGGTTTAGATGCAGAGTACAGCTCCCCCTACACTCTGCCCATCATACACTCCCAGGGCAGGTACAGTACGGGGTAAGATAAAGAGTAAATCTCCACCTACACTGTGCCCATCATACACTCCCAGGGCAGGTACAGCACGGGGTTAGATACAGAGTAAAGCTCCCGCTAACCTGTCCCCATCAAACACTCCCAGGGCAGGTTCATTACGGGGTTTGATGCAGAATAAAGGTCCCACTGCACTGTCATCATCAAACACTCCCAGGGCAAGTACAGCACTGGGTTAGATACAGAGTAAAGCTCCCTCTATACTGTCCCCATCAAACACTCCCTGGACAGGAACAGAACAGGGTTAGATACAGAGTAAAGCTCCCTCGATACTGTCCCCATCAAACACTCCCAGGACAGGAACAGGACAGGCTTAGATACAGAGTAAAGCTTCCTCTACAATTTCCCCATCAAACACTCCCAAGTCAGGAAAAGGATTGGGTTAGATACAGAGTAAAGCTCCCTCTACACTGTCTCCATCAAACACTCCCAGGTCCCCTACAGCACAGGGTTAGATACAGTGTAAACCTTACTCTATACTCTCCCCATCAAACACTCACAGGACTGGCACATCACGGGGTTAGATACAGAGTAAATCTCCCTCTAACCTGTCCCCATCAAACACTCCCAGGACTGGTACTGCCCAGAGTAAGATTCAGAGTAAAGCTCCCTCTACACTGTCCCCATGAAGCACTCCCAGGGCAGGTACAGGACAGGTTTATATACAGAGTAAAGCTCCCTCTAAACTGTCCCATCAAACCCTCCCAGGACAGGTACAGCACGGGGTTAGATACAGAGTAAAGCTTCCTCTACAATTTCCCAATCAAACACTCCCAGGTCAGGAAAAGGATTGGGTTAGATACAGAGTAAAGCTCCCTCTACACTGTCTCCATCAAACACTCCCAGGTCCCCTACAGCACAGGGTTAGATACAGTGTAAACCTTACTCTATACTCTCCCCATCAAACACTCACAGGACTGGCACATCACGGGGTTAGATACAGAGTAAATCTCCCTCTAACCTGTCCCCATCAAACACTCCCAGGACTGGTCCTGCCCAGAGTAAGATTCAGAGTAAAGCTCCCTCTAACCTGTCCCCATCAAACACTCCCAGGGCACGTACAGGACAGGTTTATATACAGAGTAAAGCTCCCTCTAAACTGTCCCCATCAAACCCTCCCAGGACAGGTACAGCACGGGGTTAGATACAGAGGAAAGCACCCTTTACACCTTACCTATTACACACTCCCAGTGCAGGTACATTAGTGTGTTAGATACAGAGTAAAACTTCCTCTACACTGTCCCCATCAAACACTCCCAGGACAGGTACAGCACGGTGTTAGATACAGAGTAAATCTCCCACTACACCGTCCCCATCAAACACTCCCAGGCCATGTACAGCACGGGTTTATATACAGAATAAAGGTCCCACTGCACTGTCATCATCAAACACTCCTAGAGCAAGTACAGCACTGGGTTAGATACAGAGTAAAGCTCCATCTATACTGTCCCCATCAAACACTCCCAGGACAGGTACAGCACAGGGTTAGATACAAAGTAAAGCTCCCTCTGCACTGTTCCCATCAAACACTCCCTTGACAGGAACAGAACAGGGTTAGATACAGAGTAAAGCTCCCTCTATACTGTCCCCATCAAACACTCCCAGGACAGGAACAGGACAGGGTTAGATACAGAGTAATGCTCCCTCTACACTGTCCCCATCAAACACTCCCAGGGCAGGTACAGCACGGGGCTAGATACAGATTAAAGCTCCCTCGATACTGTCATCATCAAACAATCCAAGGACAGGTACAGCACAGGATTAGATACAGAGTGAAGCTCCCTCTACACTGTCCCCATCAAACACTCCAAGGGCAGGGATAGCACGGGTTTAGATACAGAATAAATCTCCCTCTGCACTGTCCCCATCAGACACTCCCAGGGCACGTACAGCACGGGGTTAGATACAGAGTAAAGCTCCCTCTATACTGACCCATCAAACACTCCCAGGACAGGTACAGCAAAGGGTTAGATACAGAGTAAAGCTTCCTCTATACTATCCCCATGAAACACTCTCAGGATAGGTAAAGCACGGGGTTAGATACAGACTAAAGCTCCCTCTACACTGTCCCCATCAAACCCTCCATGGACAGGTACAGCACTGGGATAGATACAGAGTAAAGCTCTCTCTACACTGTCCCCATCAAACACTCCCAGGACAGGAACAGGACATGGTTAGATAAGGAGTAAAGCTCCCTCGATACTGTCCCCATCAAACACTCGCAGGACAGGTACAGCACGGGTTTAGATACAGAGTAAAGCTCCCTCTACACTGTTCCCATCAAAAATCCCAGGGCAGGTACAGCACTGTGTTAGATACAGAGTAAAGCTTCCTCTACACCGTCCCCATCAAACACTCCCAGGACAGGTACAGCACCGGGTTAGATACAGAGTAAAGCTCCCTCTACACTGTCCCCATCAAACAGTCCCAGGACCGGTACAGCATGCGTTTAGATAAAGAATAAAGCTCCCTCTACACTGTGACCATCAAACACTCCCAGGGCAGGTACAGCACGGGTTTAGATACAGAATAAAGCTCCCTCTGCACTCTCCCCATCAAACACTCCTAGGACACGTACAGCACGGGGTTAGATACAGAGAAAAGCTCCCTCTATACTGTCCCCATCAAACACTCCAAAGACAGGTACAGCACAGGGTTAGATTCAGAGTAAATCTCCCTCTACGCCGTCCCCATCAAACACTCCCAGGGCAGTTAAAGCACAGGGTTAGATAGAGACTAATGCTTCCTCTACACTGTTCCTATCAAACACTCCCACGACTTCAATAGCACTGGGTTAGATACAGAATATAGCTCCCTCTACACTGTCCCCATCAAAAACTCCCAGGACAGGTACAGTGAAGACCCGCGACCCCTTCAGAACCTCAGAAAGACTGAGCGCTTTGCAGTTGAATGAATGAATGTTTAAAATGCTCTCATTGTTAGTGAGTCACTTGCTTCACTGTCCCTGGATTCATTTTCGCAATTCGGCCATTTCGAAAAGATGTGACTGGGAGCTGGGCAGAGTCTACACATTGGAGACACCCAGATCCTGTGTCTATTCACACCCCCTCCTCTTGTTTTGCTACCTCAGCCCCTCTGTTTCAACCCACTTTCCAGACATTATGGCAAACTTGTGGCATTCTAAACTATTATCTTAAAATGTTTATAAATACTGAGAAACAGACACAGACACGGGCTTTGCAGCAGCAGAAAGAATGTGAATCATTCTATCCCGGGGGTTTTTACTTCCAGATTCAGTTTTAGAAAATTCAGAATTCAAATTCACAGCAGCAAAGTGTGGGAGTGAACGCCCCGATCCTTCAATATTCCCGGGAATACACGTGGAATTTATGTCTCCATACCTGCGTCTCTGTCACGTTTAAAATATTAATGTTACATGAGTCAACTCTGTCCTAAATGTCCCATTGCTGTGGGGACATATAATGGCCACTGTGAACAAACCTAAAATGGCTGCCTGGTGTTTGTAGACTAGATTCTCAGAGGAAGAGAGGGAGGGAGAGAGGGAAAGAGAGCTGGGTAAGCGAGTGAGATAGAGAGAGGAGATCAAGCGATAAAAAAGGGATGAGTTGAGTGAGAGAGATGAAGAGAGGGGAGCGAGTGTTGGGTAAAGATATGGGGTGAGAGAGAGAAACAGAGAAATGTATAGAGTGGCAGAGAGATGGGGTGGGAGAGGGAGAGAAGAAACGAGAGAGGATGAGAGAATGAGAAAGTGTAGTGCGAAACTGAAAATATTCAAAAATGTGTTAACATTATTGAGTGTAAAGTACAATATCCTGTGAGACATCCCTTCTCCATCTTAAAATTGGCGGGAGAGCCTTTAACCAACTTTAAAATGGGGGGAGACCCCTTCCTCAACTTGTGATGTGGAAGTGCTGGAATCTAATCGAGGGGTTCGGGGTGGTTTATATATAGAATAACAGATACCCGGGAGTGCGTTGCATACTGGAATCTAATCGAGGGGATTGTGGGGTTTATATATAGAATATTAGATACCATGGATTGAGTTAAAGACTGGAATCTAATCGATGGGTTCGGGGTGATTTATATAGAGAATAACAGATACTCGGGAGTGAGTTTACGGACTGGAATCTAATCGAGGTGTTTGGGGTGGTTTATATACAGAATAACAGATACCCGGGAGTGAGTTACAGATTGGAATCTAATCGAGGGGTTTGGTGGGTTTATATAGAGAATAACAGATACTCGGGTGTGAGTTTACGGACTGGAGTCTAATCGACGGGTTCGGGGTGGTTTATATACAGAATAACAGACACCCGGGTGTGCGTTGCGGACTGGAATCTAATCGTGGGGTTTGTGGGGTTTATATATTGAATAATAGATACCAATGATTGAGTTAATGTCTTGAATCTAATCGAGGGGTTCGGGGTGGTTTATATAGAGAATAACAGATACTCGGGAGTGAATTTACGGACTGGAATCTAATCGAGGGGTTTGTTGGGTTTATATATAGAATAACAGATACCCGGGAGTGAGTTACAGACAGGAATCTAATCGAGGGGTTCGGGGTGGTTTATATACAGAATAACAGATACCCGGGAGTGAGTTACAGACTGGAATCTAATCGAGAGATTCGGGGTGGATTATATATAGAATAACAGATACCCGGGAGTGATTTACAGACTGGAATCTAATCGAGGGGTTCAGGGGGGTTTTATTTAGAATAACAGATACCCGAGAGTGAGTTACAGACTGGAATATAATCGAGGGCTTTGGGGAATTTATGTATAGAATAACAGATACCCGGGAGTGAGTTACAGACTGGAAACAAATCGATGGGTTCGGGGTGTTTATATATAAATCATATGAATATAATATATATAGATGAATAGAAGCCCGGGAATGAGTAACAGACTGAAATCTAGTCGAGCGGTTTGGGACATTTATATACAGAATAACAGTTAGACGGAAATGAGTTACAGACTGGAATCAAATGGAGGGGTTTGGGGTGGTCTTTATATAGAATAACAGATTCCCGGGATTGAGTTACATGCTGGAATCTTATCGAGGAGTTCGGGGTGGTTTATATATAGAATAACAGATACCCGAGATTGAGTTACAGACTGGAATCTAACGGAGGGGTTTGGATTTGTTTATATATAGAATAACAGACACCCGGCAGTGAGTTTCAGACAGGAATCTAACGGAGGGGTTAAGGTTGGTTTATATATAGAATAACAGACACCCGGCAGTGAGTTTCAGACAGGAATCTAACGGAGGGGTTTGGGTTGGTTTATATATAGAATAACAGACACCCGGCAGTGAGTTTCAGACAGGAATCTAACGGAGGGGTTTGGGGTGGTTTATATATAGAATAACATCACCCGGCAGTGAGTTACAGGCAGGAATCTAACAGAGGGGTTTGGGGTGGTTAATATATAGATTAACAGATGCCCGGGAGTGAGTTACGGGCTGAAATTTAATCGAGGGGTTCGGGGTGGTTTATATATAAATCATGTCGATATAATATATATCGAATAAAAGATATCCGGGAGTGAGTTAAAGAACGGAATCTCATCGAGGGGAATGAGGGGTTTATATATCGAATAATAGATAACGGGAGAGAGTTACAGACTGGAATCTAATTGAAGGGTGCAGTGGTTTTATATACAGAATAATAGATACCCGGGAGTGAGTTACAGAGTGGAATCTAATCGAGGGTTTCAGGGGGTTTATATATAGAATAATCGATACCCGGGAGTGAGTTACAGACAGGAATCTAATCGAGTGCTTCCGGGGGGTTATATATAGAATCATAGATACCCGGGATTGAGTTACAGACTCAAATCTAATCGAAGGGATCAGGGGGTTTAGATATAGAATCATAGATACCCGGGATTGTGTTACAGACTGCAATCTAATCGAGGGGTTCAGTGGGTTTATATAGAAAATAATAGATAGCCGGGAGTGAGTTACAGACTGCAATCTAATTGAGGGGTGCAGGGGGTTTATATAAAGAATAATAGATACCCGGGATTGAGTTACAGACTGGAATCAAGAACAGTTGAAAATATCATTTTTCATGTGATGTGCTGAAGTGCAGGTTACAGAGGCTGATTCTTGGAATGGGTAGTGTGAGTTTTTAACCAGCTTTATCCCAAATATCAAATTTAATTTCTCATTGGAACTGTTTGATGTTTTCTTAGTCTTGACACAAATGGATAGGGACTCTTTGGACACTCACTGTTTGCAGCTTTTCACCATTTATAATGTAACCTGTTCCATCCTTTTTAAAGTGGGCAGCCACACATTTGCCTATAATGAAATCCATCTTTCACTATTTCACTTCTTCACTTAAGGTGTACATATCTCTTTGGAATTTGAAGTGCAGGTTACAGATTGGATTGGAACTTTCTGCTTTAAGAATCATTAACAAAGTTTCACAAAGTTAAACATCAAAACTGACATTCTGAAACAGGAGAGGGCCCCACAACTTCAATTCTGTGATTGTCTAGAAACTGCAACAGACACAATCTTATGCAGTGATCAAAATCCTGCACCTTTATTCATCAATCCCATTTCCTATCTCTGTAGAAACTCCCTTCCACTGACAGATTATGAGATCCATACTCAATCTCAAAAACCACCACAGAAAAGTGACTGCTTATTTTAAACAGTGAATCTGAACTATTTGAAGTTCTGACTCAGACACAGAATCGCAGAAATTTTGACTCTGTGGGATGAAATTTATCAGGATAACTTTGCAACATACAGGTAACCTGTAGTGACAGGAGGATACTTGTATGTTCAAAAGGGATTCGATAAGATGCCTCACAAAGCTTGTTACTCAGGACAAGAGCTCATACATTCCCCTAATCTCCCCACCCAGTTCCTCTCAGGATTTGACAATTTGATCAAGTCATCCCTGATGCTACTAAATTTCAGGGAATAGAACCCGAGTTTGTGCAATCTCACTTTGCAATTTAACCCTTGGAATCCAGGTCTCATTCTGGCAAAGCTGTGATGCACTCGAACTGTCTAAACTGTCCCTGGAGTGTCGGATTAACCCGGGTCACTCACATACACCCAGGTCAGGTTCAAGACTCACCTGTCTCACTCGCTGAGAGGCTGCTGTATCACTGGCCTTATTGTAGTCGGATGCCGCGTTGGGAGCAGGACAGGTAGATGGGATTAGGATGACTGCTCAAGTGGAGGGTAAACATGAGGAATCTATCAGAGAATCAGAACAGACCAGGGAGAATCAAACAAGGAAACTGATGTTCAATTTATTAGGCCTGATTTGTGGATTGTTTTTGTTTTGGGCGACAATGTTGCCAACAAACACTCCCAGAAAGGATGCAGCAGGGGCTAGATACAGAGTAAAGCTCCCTCGATACTGTCCCCATCAAACACTCCCAGGACAGGTACAGCACGGGGTTAGATACATAGTAAAGCTCCCTCGATGCTGTCCCCATCAAACACTCCCAGGAAAGGTACAGGACGGGGTTAGATACGGATAAAGCTCCCTCGATACTGTCCCCATCAAGCACTCCCAGGACAGGTACAGCACGGGGTTAGATACAGAGTAAAGCTCCCTCGATACTGTCTCCATCAAGCACTCCCAAGACAGGTAAGCACGGGGTTAGATACAGAGTAAAGCTCCCTCGATACTGTCCCCATCAAACACTCCCAGGACAGGTACAGCACGGAGTTAGATACAGAGTAAAGCTCCCTCAATACTGTACCCATCAAACACTCCTAGGACAGGAACAGCACGGGGTTAGATACAGAGTAAAGATCCCTCGATACTGTACCCATGAAACACTCCCAGGACAGGTACAGCACGGGGTAGATATAGAGTAAAGCTCCCTCTATACTGTCCCCATCAATACTCCCAGGACAGTTACAGCACGGGGTTAGACACATAGTAAAGCTCCCTCTGCACTGTCCCAATCAAACACTCCTGGACAGGAACAGGACAGGGTTAGATACAGAGTAAAGCTCACTCTATGCTCTCCCCATCAAACACTCCCACGTCTGGTACAGCACGGGTTTAGATGCAGAGTACAGCTCCCCCTACACTCTGCCCATCATACACTCCCAGGGCAGGTACAGTACGGGGTAAGATAAAGAGTAAATCTCCACCTACACTGTGCCCATCATACACTCCCAGGGCAGGTACAGCACGGGGTTAGATACAGAGTAAAGCTCCCGCTAACCTGTCCCCATCAAACACTCCCAGGGCAGGTTCATTACGGGGTTTGATGCAGAATAAAGGTCCCACTGCACTGTCATCATCAAACACTCCCAGGGCAAGTACAGCACTGGGTTAGATACAGAGTAAAGCTCCCTCTATACTGTCCCCATCAAACACTCCCTGGACAGGAACAGAACAGGGTTAGATACAGAGTAAAGCTCCCTCGATACTGTCCCCATCAAACACTCCCAGGACAGGAACAGGACAGGCTTAGATACAGAGTAAAGCTACCTCTACACTTTCCCCATCAAACACTCCCAGGGAAGGAAAAGCACTGGGTTAGATACAGAGTAAAGCTCCCTCTACACTGTCTGCATCAAACACTCCCATGTCCGGTACAGCACAGGGTTAGATACATTGTAAACCTCCCTCTATACTCTCCCCATCAAACACTCCCAGGACTGGTACAGCACGGGTTTAGATACAGAGTAAATCAACCCCTACACTTTGGCCATCATACACTCCCAGGGCAGTTACGGCACAGGGTTAGATACTGAGTAAATCTCCCTTTAAACGGTCCCCATCTAAAACTCCCAGGACTGGTACTGCCCGGGGTAAGATTCAGAGTAAAGCTCCATCTACACAGTCCCCATGAAGCACTCCCAGGGCAGGTACAGGACAGGGTTATATACAGAGTAAAGCTAAGTCAAAACTGTCCCCATCAAACCCTCCCAGGACAGGTACAGCACGGTGTTAGATACAGAGTAAATCTCCCACTACACCATTCCCATCAAACAGTCCCAGGCCAGGTACAGCACGGGTTTAGATACAGAATTAAGGTCCCACTGCACTGTCATCATCAAACACTCCCAGGGCACGTACAGCACTGGGTTAGATACAGAGTAAAGCTCCCTCAATACTGTCCCCATCAAACACTCCCAGGATAGGTATAGCACAGGGTTTGATACAAGGTGAAGCTCCCTCTCCACTGTTCCCATAAAACACTCCCTGGACAGGGACAGAACAAGGTTAGATACACAGTAAAGCTCCCTCTATACTGTCCCCATCAAACACTCCCAGGACAGGAACAGGACAGGGTTAGATATAGAGTAAAGCTCCCTATTCAGTGTCTCAATCAAACACAACCAGGTCCGCTACAGCACGGGGTTAGATACAGAGTAAAGCTCCCTCTACACCATCCCCATCAAACACTCCCAGTGCAGGTACATTACGGGGTTAGATACAGAATAAAACATCCTCTACACTGTCCCCACCAAACACACCCAGGACAGGTACAGCACGGTGTTAGATACAGAGTAAATCTCCCACTACACTGTCCCCATCAAACACTCCCAGGCCAGGTACAGCATGGGTTTATATACAGAATAAAGTTCACACTGCACTGTCATCATCCAACACTCCCAGGGCACGTACAGCACTAGGTTAGATAAAGAGTAAAGCTCCCTCTATACTGTCCCCATCAAACACTCCCGGGACAGGTACAGCACAGGGTTAGATACAGAGCAAAGCTCCCTCTGCACTGTCCCCTTCAAACACTCCCTGGACAGGAACAGAACTGGGTAAGATACAGAGTAAAGCTCCCTCGATACTGGCCCCATCAAACACTCCTACGACGGGAACATGACAGGGTCAGATACAGAGAAAAGCTTCCTCTACACTTTCCCCATCAAACACTCCCAGGGCAGGAAAAGCACTGGGTGAGATACTGAGTAAAGCTCCCTCTACACTGTCTCCATCAAACACTCCCAGGTCCCCTACAGCACAGGGTTAGATACAGTGTATACCTCCCTCAATACTCTCCCCATCAAACACTCCCAGGACTCGTACAGCACGGAGTTAGATACAGAGTAAAGCTCCCCCTACACTGTGCCCTTCGTACACTCCCAGGGCAGGTACAGCACGGGTTTAGATACAGTGTAAAACTCCCTCTATACTCTCCCTTTCTAACACTCCCAGGAGTAGTACAGCACGGGGTTAGATAGAGAGTGAAGCTCCCTCTACACTATCGCCATCAAACACTCCCAGGACTGGTACAGCACGGGGTTAGATTCAGAGTAAAGCTCCCTCTATACTGTCCCCATCAAACACTCCCAGGACTGGTACAGCACGGGGATAGATACAGAGTAAAGCTCCCCCTACACTGTGCCCATCGTGCACTCCCAGGGCAGGTACAGCACGGGGTTGGATACAGTCTAAATTTCCCTCTAAGCTGTCCCCATCAAACACTCCCAGGACTGGTGCAGCACGGGGTTAGATACAGAGTAAAGCTCCCTCGATACTGTACCCATCAAACACTCCCAGGACTAGTACAGCCCGGTGTTAGAAACAGAGAAAAACTCCCCCTACACTGTGCCCATCATACACTCCCATGGCAGTTACAGCTCAAGTTAGATACAGAGTAAATCTCCCTCTAAAATGTCCCCATCTAAAACTCCCAGGACTGGTACTGCCCGGGGTAACATTCAGAGTAATGCTCCCTCTACACAGTCCCCATGAAGCACTCCCAGGGCAGGTACAGGACAGGGTTATATACAGAGTAAAGCTCATTCTAAACTGTCCCCATCAAACCCTCCCAGTACAGGTACAGCACGGGGTTAGATACAGAGTAAAGCTCCCTCTACACCTTCCCCATCAAACACTCCCAGTGCAGGTAAATTACGGGGTTAGATACAGAGTAAATCTTCCTCTACACTGTCCCCATCAAACACTCCCAGGACAGGTACAGCACGGTGTGAGATACAGAGTAAATCTCCCATTACACCGTCCCCATCAAACACTCCCAGGCCAGGTACAGCACTGGTTTAGATACAGAATAAATGTCCCACTGCACTGTCATCATCAAACACTCCCAGGGCAGGTACAGCACTGGGTTAGATAAAGATTAAAGCTCCCTCTATACTGTCCCCATAAAACACTCCCAGGACAGGTACAGCACAGGGTTTGATACAAGGTAAAGCTCCATCTGCACTGTTCCCATAAAACACACCCTGGACAGGAACAGAACAGGGTTAGATACAGATTAAAGCTCCCTCTATACTGTCCCCAACAAACACTCCCAGGACAGGAACAGGACAGGGTTAGATACAGAGTAAAGCTACCTCTACACTTTCCCCATCAAACACTCCCAGGGCAGGAAAAGCATTGGGTTAGATACAGAGTAAAGCTCCCTCTACACTGTCTCCATCTAACACTCCCAGGCCCCCTACAGCGCAGGGTTAGATACAGTCCAAATCTCCCTCTATACTCTCCCCATCAAACACTCACAGGACTGGCACAGCACGGGGTTAGATACAGAGAAAATATCCCTCTAACCTGTCCGCATCAAACACTCCCAGGATTGGTACTGCCCGGGGTAAGATTCAGAGTAAAGCTCCCTCTACACTGTCCCTATGAAGCACTCCCAGGGCAGGTACAGGACAGGTTTATATACAGAGTAAAGCTCCCTCTAAACTGCCCCCTTCAAATCCTCCCTGGACAGGTACAGCATGGGGTTAGATACAGAGTAAAGCTCCCTTTACACGGTCCCCATCAAACACTCCCAGTGCCGGTACATTAGGGGGTTAGATACAGAGTAAATCTTCCTCTACACTGTCCCCATCAAACAATCCCAGGACAGGTACAGCACGGTGTTATATACAGAGTAAATCTCCCACTACACAGTCCCCATCAAACACCTCCAGGCCAGGTACAGCACGGGTTTATATACAGAATAAAGGTCCCACTGCACTGTCATCATCAAACACTCCCAGGGCAAGTACAGCACTGGGTTAGATACAGAGTAAAGCTCCATCTATACTGTCACCATCAAACACTCCCAGCACAGGTACAGCACAGGGTTAGATACAGAGTAAAGCTCCCTCTGCACTGTTCCCATCTAACACTCCCTACACAGGAACAGATCAGGGTTAGATAAAGACTAAAGCTCCCTCTATACTGTCCCCATCAAACACTGCCAGGACAAGAACAGCACGGGGTTAGATACAGAACATAGCTCCCTCTACACTTTCCCCATCAAACACTCCCAGGGCAGGAACAGCATTGTGTTAGATACAGAGTAAAGCTCCCTCTACACTGTCTCCATCAAACACTCCCAGGACAGGGTTAGATACAGAGTAAAGCTCCCTCTATACTGTCCCCATCAAACACTCCCAGGACAGGAACAGGACAGGGTTAGATACAGAGTAAAGATACCTCTACACTTTCCCCATCAAACACTCCCAGGACTGGTAAAGCACGGGTTTAGATTCAGATTAAATCTCCCTCTACACTGTCCCCATCAAACACTCCCAGGACTGGTACAGCACGGGGATAGATACAGAGTAAAGCTCCCCCTACACTGTGCCCATCGTGCACTCCCAGGGCAGGTACAGCACGGTGTTGGATACAGTCTAAATTTCCCTCTAAGCTGTCCCCATCAAACACTCCCAGGACTGGTGCAGCACGGGGTTAGATACAGAGTAAAGCTCCCTCGATACTGTACCCATCAAACACTCCCAGGACTAGTACAGCCCGGTGTTAGAAACAGAGAAAAACTCCCCCTACACTGTGCCCATCATACACTCCCATGGCAGTTACAGCTCACGGTTAGATACAGAGTAAATCTCCCTCTAACCTGTCCCCATCTAAAACTCCCAGGAAAGGTACTGCCCGGGGTAACATTCAGAGTAATGCTCCCTCTACACAGTCCCCATGAAGCACTCCCAGGGCAGGTACAGGACAGGGTTATATACAGAGTAAAGCTCACTCTAAACTGTCCCCATCAAACCCTCCCAGTACAGGTACAGCACGTGGTTAGATACAGAGTAAATATCCCTCTACACCGTCCCCATCAAACACTCCCAGTGCAGGTACATTACGGGGTTAGATACAGAGTAAAACTTCCTCTACACTGTCCCCATCAAACACTCCATGGACAGGTACAGCACGGTGTTAGATACAGAGTAAATCTCCCACTACACCATTCCCATCAAACAGTCCCAGGCCAGGTACAGCACGGGTTTAGATACAGAATTAAGGTCCCACTGCACTGTCATCATCAAACACTCCCAGGGCACGTACAGCACTGGGTTAGATACAGAGTAAAGCTCCCTCAATACTGTCCCCATCAAACACTCCCAGGATAGGTATAGCACAGGGTTTGATACAAGGTGAAGCTCCCTCTCCACTGTTCCCATAAAACACTCCCTGGACAGGGACAGAACAAGGTTAGATACACAGTAAAGCTCCCTCTATACTGTCCCCATCAAACACTCCCAGGACAGGAACAGGACAGGGTTAGATATAGAGTAAAGCTCCCTCTACAGTGTCTCAATCAAACACAACCAGGTCCGCTACAGCACGGGGTTAGATACAGAGTAAAGCTCCCTCTACACCATCCCCATCAAACACTCCCAGTGCAGGTACATTACGGGGTTAGATACAGAATAAAACATCCTCTACAATGTCCCCACCAAACACACCCAGGACAGGTACAGCACGGTGTTAGATACAGTGTAAATCTCCCACTACACTGTCCCCATCAAACACTCCCAGGCCAGGTACAGCATGGGTTTATATACAGAATAAAGTTCACACTGCACTGTCATCATCCAACACTCCCAGGGCACGTACAGCACTAGGTTAGATAAAGAGTAAAGCTCCCTCTATACTGTCCCCATCAAACACTCCCAGGACAGGTACAGCACAGGGTTAGATACAGAGCAAAGCTCCCTCTGCACTGTCCCCTTCAAACACTCCCTGGACAGGAACAGAACTGGGTAAGATACAGAGTAAAGCTCCCTCGATACTGGCCCCATCAAACACTCCTACGACGGGAACATGACAGGGTCAGATACAGAGAAAAGCTTCCTCTACACTTTCCCCATCAAACACTCCCAGGGCAGGAAAAGCACTGGGTGAGATACTGAGTAAAGCTCCCTCTACACTGTCTCCATCAAACACTCCCAGGTCCCCTACAGCACAGGGTTAGATACAGTGTTTACCTCCCTCAATACTCTCCCCATCAAACACTCCCAGGACTCGTACAGCACGGGGTTAGATACAGAGTAAAGCTCCCCCTACACTGTGCCCTTCGTACACTCCCAGGGCAGGTACAGCACGGGTTTAGATACAGTGTAAAACTCCCTCTATACTCTCCCTTTCTAACACTCCCAGGAGTAGTACAGCACGGGGTTAGATAGAGAGTGAAGCTCCCTCTACACTATCGCCATCAAACACTCCCAGGACTGGTACAGCACGGGGTTAGATTCAGAGTAAAGCTCCCTCTATACTGTCCCCATCAAACACTCCCAGGACTGGTACAGCACGGCGATAGATACAGAGTAAAGCTCCCCCTACACTGTGCCCACCGTGCACTCCCAGGGCAGGTACAGCACGGGGTTGGATACAGTCTAAATTTCCCTCTAAGCTGTCCCCATCAAACACTCCCAGGACTGGTGCAGCACGGGGTTAGATACAGAGTAAAGCTCCCTCGATACTGTACCCATCAAACACTCCCAGGACTAGTACAGCCCGGTGTTAGAAACAGAGAAAAACTCCCCCTACACTGTGCCCATCATACACTCCCATGGCAGTTACAGCTCAAGTTAGATACAGAGTAAATCTCCCTCTAACCTGTCCCCATCTAAAACTCCCAGGACTGGTACTGCCCGGGGTAACATTCAGAGTAATGCTCCCTCTACACAGTCCCCATGAAGCACTCCCAGGGCAGGTACAGGACAGGGTTATATACAGAGTAAAGCTCATTCTAAACTGTCCCCATCAAACCCTCCCAGTACAGGTACAGCACGGGGTTAGATACAGAGTAAAGCTCCCTCTACACCTTCCCCATCAAACACTCCCAGTGCAGGTAAATTACGGGGTTAGATACAGAGTAAAACTTCCTCTACACTGTCCCCATCAAACACTCCCAGGACAGGTACAGCACGGTGTGAGATACAGAGTAAATCTCCCATTACACCGTCCCCATCAAACACTCCAAGGCCAGGTACAGCACTGGTTTAGATACAGAATAAATGTCCCACTGCACTGTCATCATCAAACACTCCCAGGGCAGGTACAGCACTGGGTTAGATAAAGATTAAAGCTCCCTCTATACTGTCCCCATAAAACACTCCCAGGACAGGTACAGCACAGGGTTTGATACAAGGTAAAGCTCCCTCTGCACTGTTCCCATAAAACACACCCTGGACAGGAACAGAACAGGGTTAGATAAAGATTAAAGCTCCCTCTATACTGTCCCCAACAAACACTCCCAGGACAGGAACAGGACAGGGTTAGATACAGAGTAAAGCTACCTCTACACTTTCCCCATCAAACACTCCCAGGGCAGGAAAAGCATTGGGTTAGATACAGAGTAAAGCTCCCTCTACACTGTCTCCATCTAACACTCCCAGGCCCCCTACAGCGCAGGGTTAGATACAGTCTAAATCTCCCTCTATACTCTCCCCATCAAACACTCACAGGACTGGCACAGCACGGGGTTAGATACAGAGAAAATATCCCTCTAACCTGTCCGCATCAAACACTCCCAGGATTGGTACTGCCCGGGCTAAGATTCAGAGTAAAGCTCCCTCTACACTGTCCCCATGAAGCACTCCCAGGGCAGGTACAGGACAGGTTTATATACAGAGTAAAGCTCCCTCTAAACTGTCCCCTTCAAATCCTCCCTGGACAGGTACAGCACGGGGTTAGATACAGAGTAAAGCTCCCTTTACACGGTCCCCATCAAACACTCCCAGTGCCGGTACATTAGGGTGTTAGATACAGAGTAAAACTTCCTCTACACTGTCCCCATCAAACAATCCCAGGACAGGTACAGCACGGTGTTAGATACAGAGTAAATCTCCCACTACACAGTCCCCATCAAACACCTCCAGGCCAGGTACAGCACGGGTTTATATACAGAATAAAGGTCCCACTGCACAGTCATCATCAAACACTCCCAGGGCAAGTACAGCACTGGGTTAGATACAGAGTAAAGCTCCATCTATACTGTCACCATCAAACACTCCCAGCACAGGTACAGCACAGGGTTAGATACAGAGTAAAGCTCCCTCTGCACTGTTCCCATCTAACACTCCCTGGACAGGAACAGATCAGGGTTAGATAAAGACTAAAGCTCCCTCTATACTGTCCCCATCAAACACTGCCAGGACAAGAACAGCACGGGGTTAGATACAGAACATAGCTCCCTCTACACTTTCCCCATCAAACACTCCCAGGGCAGGAACAGCATTGTGTTAGATACAGAGTAAAGCTCCCTCTACACTGTCTCCATCAAACACTCCCAGGACAGGGTTAGATACAGAGTAAAGCTCCCTCTATACTGTCCCCATCAAACACTCCCAGGACAGGAACAGGACAGGGTTAGATACAGAGTAAAGATACCTCTACACTTTCCCCATCAAACACTCCCAGGACTGCTACAGCACAGGGTTAGATTCAGAGTAAATCTCCCTCTATGCCGTCCCCATCAAACACTCCCTGGGCAGGTAAAGCACAGGGTTAGATAAAGAGTAATGCTTCCTCTACACTGTTCCTATCATACACTCCCAGGACTTTTACAGCACTGGGTTAGATACAGTGTATAGCTCCCTCTACACTGTCCCCATCAAACACTCCCAGGACAGGTACAGTGATGACCCCCGACCCCTTCAGAACCTCAGAAAGACTGAGCGCTTTGCAGTGAATGAATGAATCTTTAAAATGCTCTCATTGTTAGTGAGTCACTTGCTTCACTGTCCCTGGATTCATTTTCGCAATTCGGCCATTTCTAAAAGATGTGACTGGGAGCTGGGCAGAGTCTACACATTGGAGACCCCCAGATCCTGTGTCTATTCACAACCCCTCCTCTTGTTTTGCTACCTCAGCCCCTCTGTTTCAAACCTCTTTCCAGACATTATGGCAAACTTGTGGCATTCTAAACTATTATCTTAAATTGTTAATAAATACTGAGAAACAGACACAGACGCGGGCTTTGCAGCAACAGAAAGAATGTGAATCATTCTATCCCGGGGGTTTTTACTTCCAGATTCAGTTTTAGAAAATTCAGAATTCAAATTCACAGCAGCAAAGTGTGGGAGTGAACGCCCCGATCCTTCAATATTCCAGGGAATACACAGGGAAGTCATGTCTCCATACCTGTGTCTCTGTCACGTTTAAAATATTAATATTACATGAGTCAACTCTGTCCTAAGTGTCCCATTGCTGTGGGGACATATAATGGCCACTGTGAACAAACCTAAAATGGCTGCCTGGTGTTTGTAGACTAGATTCTCAGAGGAAGAGAGGTAGGGAGAGAGGGATAGAGAGCTGGGTAAGCGAGTGAGATAGAGAGAGGAGATGAAGCGATAAAAAAGGGATGAGTTGAGAGAGAGAGATGAAGAGAGGGGAGCGAGTGTAGGGTAAAGATATGGGGTGAGAGTGAGAAACAGAGAAATGTATAGAGTGGCAGAGAAATGGGGTGGGAGAGGGAGAGAAGGAACGAGACAGGATGAGAGAATGAGAAAGTGTAGTGCGAAACTGAAAATATTCAAAAATGTGTTAACATTATTAAGTGTAAAGGACAATATCCTGTGAGACATCCCTTCTCCATCTTAAAATTGGCGGGAGAGCCTTTAACCAACTTCAAAATGGGGGGAGACCCCTTCCTCAACTTGTGATGTGGAAGTGCTGCCATCTAATCGAGGGGTTCGGTGTGGTTTATATATAGAATAACAGATACCCGGGAGTGCGTTGCAGACTGGAATCTAATCGTGGGGTTTGTGGAGATTATATATAGAATAATAGATACCATGGATTGAGTTAAAGACTGGAATCTAATCGAGGGGTTCGGGGTGGCTTATATATAGAATAACAGATACTCGGGAGTGAGTTTACGGACTGGAATCTAATCGAGGGGTTCGGGGTGGTTTATATACAGAATAACCGATACCCGGGTGTGCGTTGCGGACTGGAATCTAATCGAGAGATTCGGGGTGGATTATATATAGAATAACAGATACCCGGGAGTGATTTACAGACTGGAATCTAATCGAGGGGTTCGGGGTGGTTTATATACAGAATAACAAATACCCGGGAGTGAGTTACAGACTGGAATCTAATCGAGAGATTCGGGGTGGATTATATATAGAATAACAGATACCCGGGAGTGATTTACAGACTGGAATCTAATCGAGGGGTTCAGGGGGGTTATATTTAGAATAACAGATACCTGCGAGTGAGTTACAGACTGGAATCAAATCGAGGGGTTTGAGGGATTTATATATAGAATAACAGATACCCGAGACTGAGTTACAGACTGGAATCTAATCGAGGGCTTTGGGGAATTTATGTATAGAATAACAGATACCCGGGAGTGAGTTACAGACTGGAAACAAATCGATGGGTTCGGGGTGTTTATATATAAATCATATGAATATAATATATATAGATGAACAGAAGCCCGGGAATGAGTAACAGACTGAAATCTAGTCGAGCGGTTTGGGACATTTATATACAGAATAACAGTTAGACGGAAATGAGTTACAGACTGGAATCTAATCGAGGGGTTTGGGGTGGTCTTTATATAGAATAACAGATTCCCGGGAGTGAGTTACATGCTGGAATCTTATCGAGGAGTTCGGGGTGGTTTATATATAGAATAACAGATACCCGAGATTGAGTTACAGACTGGAATCTAACGAAGGGGTTTGGGTTTGTTTATATATAGAATAACAGACACCCGGCAGTGAATTTCAGACTGGAATCTAACGGAGGGGTTTGGGGTGGTTTATATATAGAATATCAGACACCCGGCAGTGAGTTACAGGCAGGAATCTAACGGAGGGGTTTGGGGTGGTTTATATATAGATTAACAGATGCCCGGGAGTGAGTTACAGGCTGAAATTTAATCGAGGGGTTCGGGGTGGTTTATATATAAATCATGTAGATATAATATATATCGAATAAAAGATATCCGGGAGTGAGTTAAAGAACGGAATCTCATCGAGGGGAATGAGGGGTTTATATATAGAATAATAGATATGGGAGAGAGTTACAGACTGGAATCTAATTGAAGGGTGCAGTGGTTTTATATACAGAATAATAGATACCCGGGAGTGAGTTACAGACTGGAATCTAATCGAGGGGTTCAGGGCGTTTATATATAGAATAATCGAAACCCGGGAGTGAGTTACAGACAGGAATCTAATCGAGTGCTTCCGGGGGTTTATATATAGAATCATAGATACCCGGGATTGAGTTACAGGCTGGAATTTAATTAAGGGGTGCAGGGGCTTTATATATAGAATAATCGATGCCGGGGATTGAGTTACAGACTCGAATCTAATCGAAGGGATCAGGGGGTTTATATATAGAATAATCGATACCCGGGATTGAGTTACAGACTGGAATCTAATCGAGGGGTTCAGGGGGTTTATATATAGAATAATAAATACCTGGGATTGAGTTACAGACTGCAATCTAATCGAGGGGTTCAGTGGGTTATATAGAGAATAATAGATAGCCGGGAGTGAGTTACAGACTGGAATCTAATTGAGAGTTGCAGAGGGTTTATATAGAGAATAATAGATACCCGGGATTGAGTTACAGACTGGAATCAAGAACAGTTGAAAATATCATTTTTCTTGTGATGTGCTGAAGTGCAGGTTACAGAGGCTGATTCATGGAATGGGTAGTGTGAGTTATTAATCAGCTTTATCCCAAATATCAAATTTAATTTCTCATTGGAACTGTATGATGTTTTATTAGTCTTGACACAAATGGATAGGGACCCTTTGGACCCTCACTGTTTGCAGCTTTTCACCATTTATAATGTAACCTGTTCCATCCTTTTTAAAGTGGGCATCCACACATTTGCCTATAATGAAATCCATCTTTCACTATTTCACTCATTCACTTAAGGTGTACATATCTCTTTGGAATTTGAAGTGCAGGTTACAGATTGGATTGGAACTTTCTGCTTTAAGAATCATTAACCAAGTTTCACAGAGTTAAACATCAAAACTGACATTCTGAAACAGGAGAGGGCCCCACAACTTCAATTCTGTGATTCTCTAGCACCTCATGATCTGTATCTTACAATATGTCCGCCCCCTTCATGTCTCTGAAGACTTGAGAAATGTTTCAGACATTGGGGAAAAATTTCTGTCAATCGAGATATTTCCTTTGAAGCATTTCATTGTCTTGGGACATTTACAGTAAACGGCTCCTTCAAAGGACATCATTAAAATTCACTCTTTAATCATCCAAATCCTTTTGCCCACTCAGACTCCCTGGCCCTACATCCTATTGTTTCAAAGCTAACTTACATTTCACAATGTAGGAATGTGTGAATGCAAACACTTTCTTCACACGTTGCCACAATACTAAGGCTATCACTATTCAGGGTGAAATTTTCAAGACAACATTCATCAATTGAGAGATTTCCAGCTCCAGCTAATTGTAGATTTTTATTTTTAATTTTGGGATAACAGGACTGAAATTGTACGGCATCCCAGTGTGAGATTTAAACTCCTGTTTATTTAAATCTTTAGCTCAGGAATTCTCTTTAAAACATGCAGAGAATTGAAACCTTCCTCATACAGTTGCCTGTTTGTTCCAGTGTTGGTATATTCCCTCTTTCTCTTGCGTTTTCACTTGTCTGAAGAAATTGGATTGTTGACATTGGATAATCATCCCTTTCCCATGAAAATGTAAACTCCTGGGAAACTGCAACAGACACAATCTTATGCAGTGATCAAAATCCTGCACCTTTATTCATCAATCCCATTTCCTATCTCTGTAGAAACTCCCTTCCACTGACAGATTATGAGATCCATACTCAATCTCAAAAACCACCACAGAAAAGTGACTGCTTATTTTAAAGAGTGAATCTGAACTATTTAAAGTTCTGACTCAGTCACAGAATCGCAGAAATTTTTACTCTGTGGGATTAAAATTATCAGAATAATTTTGCAACATACAGGTAACCTGTAGTGACAGGAGGATACTTGTCTGTTCAAAAGGGATTCGATAAGATGCCTCATAAAGCTTGTTACTCAGGACAAGAGCTCATACATTCCCCTAATCTCCCCACCCAGTTCCTCTCAGGATTTGACAATTTGATCAAGTCACCCCTGATGCTACTAAATTTCAGGGAGTACAACCAGAGTTTGTGCAATCTCACTTTGCAATTTAACCCTTGGAATCCAAGTCTCATTCTGGCAAAGCTGTGATGCACTCAAACTGTCTAAACTGTACCTGGAGTGTCGGATTAACCCGGGTCACTCACATATACCCAGGTCAGGTTCAAGACTCACCTGTCTCACTCGCTGAGACGCTCCTGTATCACTGGCCTTATTGTAGTCGGATGCCGCGTTGGGAGCAGGACAGGTAGACGGGATTAGGATGACTGCTCATGTGGAGGGTAAACACGAGGAATCTATCAGAGAATCAGAACAGACCAGGGAGAATCAAAGAAGGAAACTGATGTTCAATTTATTAGGCCTGATTTTTGGATTGTTTTGTTTTGGGCGAGAATGTTGCCAAAAAACACTCCCAGAAAGGATGCAGCAGTGGCTAGATACAGAGTAAAGCTCCCTCGATACTTTCTCCATCAAACACTCACTGGACAGGAACAGAACAGGGTTAGATACAGAGTAAAGCTCCCTCGATACTGTCCCCATCAAACACTCCCAGGAAGGGAACAGGACAGGGTCAGATACAGAGTAAAGCTACCTCTACATATTCCCCATCAAAAACTCCCAGGACAGGAACAGGACAGGGTTAGATACAGAGTAAAGCTACCTCTACACTTTCCCCATCAAAAACTCCCTGGGCAGGAAAAGCACTGGGTTAGATAAAGAGTAAAGCTCCCTCTACACTGTCTCCATCAAACACTCGCAGGTCCCCTACAGCACAGGGTTAGATACAGTGTAAACCTCCCACTATACTCTCCCCATCCAACACTCCCAGGGCAGGTACAGCACGGGTTTAGATACCGAGTAAAGCACCCCCTACACTGTGCCCAACATACACACACAGGGCAGGTACAGCACGGGGTTAGATGCAGAGAAAATTTCCCACTAATCTGTGCCCATCAAACACTCCCAGGACAGGTGCAGCACGGGGTTAGATACAGAGTAAAGCTCCCTCTACACTGTCCCCATCAAACACGCCCAGGTCTGGTAACGCACAGGGTTAGATACAGTGTAAACCTCCCTCTATACTCTCCCCATCAAACACTCCCAGGACTGGTACAGCAAGGGGTTAGATACAGAGTCAAGCTCCCTCTACACTATCGCCATCAAACACTCCCAGGACTGGTACAGCACGGGGTTAGATACAGGTTAAAGCTCCCTCTATACTGTCCACATCAAACACTCCCAGGACTGGTGCAGCACAGAGTTAGATACAGAGTAAAGCTCAGTCTACACTGTCCCCATCAAGCACTCACAGGGCAGGTACTGGAGAGAGTTAGATGCAGAGTAAATCTACCTCTACACCGTCCCCATCAAACACTCCCAGGGCAGATAAAGTAGATGGTTTGATACAGAGTAAAGCTTCCTCTACATTGTCCCCATTAAACACTCCCAGGACAGGTACAGCACGGGGTTAGATGCAGAGAAAATTTCCCTCTATAATGTTATCATCTAAAATTCCCAGTACAGGTACACCACAGGGTTAGATACAGAGTAAAACTCCCTCGACACTGTACCCATCAAACACTTCCAGGACAGGTACAGCACGGGCTTTGATGCAGAGAAAAGTTCCTTCGACAATGTACCCATCAAACACTCCCAGGACTAGTACAGCCCGGGGTTAGAAACAGAGAAAAACTCCCCCTACACTGTGCCCATCATACACTCCCACGGCAGTTACAGCACAGGGTTAGATACAGACTAAATCTCCCTTTAACCTGTCCCCATCTAAAACTCCCAGGACTGGTACTGCCCGGGGTAAGATTCAGAGTAAAGCTCCCTCTACACAGTCCCCATGAAGCACTCCCAGGACAGGTACAGGACAGGGTTATATACAGAGTAAAGCTCACTCTAACTGTCCACATCAAACTCTCCCAGGACAGGTGCAGCACGGGGTTAGATAGAGAGTAAAGCTCCCTCTACACCGTCCCCATCAGACACTCACAGTGCAGGTACAGCACGGGGTTAGATACAGAATAAAACTTCCTCTACACTGTCCCCATCAAACACTCCCAGGACAGGTACAGCACGGATTTAGATACTGAATAAAGGGCCCACTGCACTGTCATCATCAAACACTCCCAGGGCAGGTACAGCACTGGGTTAGATACAGAGTAAAGCTCCCTCAATACTGTTCCCATAAAACACTCCCTGGACAAGAACAGAAGAGGGTTAGATACAGAGTAAAGCTCCCTCTACACTTTCCCCATGAAACACTCCCAGGGCAGGAAAAGCATCGGGTTAGATACAGAGTAAAGCTCCCTCTACACTGTCTCCATCAAACACTACCAGGTCCGCTACAGCACAGGGTTAGATACAGGGTAAACCTCCATCTATACTCTCCCCATCAAACTCTCACAAGACTGGTACAGCACGGGGTTAGATACAGTGTAAAGCTCCCTCTAAACTTCCCCATCAAACCCTCCCAGGACAGGTACAGCACGGGGTTAGATACAGAGTATAGCTCCCTCTACACCATCCCCATCAAACACTCCCAGGGCAGGTACATCACGGGGTTAGATACAGAGTAAAACTTCCTCTACACTGTCCCCATCAAACACTCCCAGGACAGGTACAGCACGGTGTTAGATACAGAGTAAATCTCCCACTATACCGTCCCCATCAAACACTCCCAGGCCAGGTACAGCACGGGTTTATATACAGAATAAAGGTCATACTGCACTGTCATCATCAAACACTCCCAGGGCAAGTACAGCACTGGGTTACATACAGAGAAAAGCTCCCTCTATACTGTCCCCATCAAACACTCCCACGACGGGAACAAGACAGGGTCAGATACAGTGTAAAGCTACCTCTACACTTTCCCCATCAAACACTCCCAGGGCAGGAAAAGCACTGGGTTAGATACAGAGTAAAGCTCCCTCTACACTGACTCCATCAAACAATCCCAGGTCCCCTACGGCACAGGGTTAGATACAGTGTAAACCTCCCTCTACACTCTCTCCATCAAACACTCCCAGGACTGGTACAGCACGGGGTTAGATACAGAGTAAAGCTGCCCCTACACTGTGGCAATCATACACTCCCAGGGCAGGTACAGCACGGGTTTAGATACCGAGTAAATTTCCCTCTAATCTGTCCCCATCAAACACTCCCAGGACATGTACAGCACGCGGTTAGATACAAAGTAAAGCTCCCTCTACACTGTCCCCATCAAACACTCCCAGGTCCAGTACAGCACGGGGTTAGATACTGTGTAAAACTCCCTCTATACTTTCCCCATCAAACACTCCCAGGACTGTTACAGCAAGGGGTTAGATACAGAGTAAAGCTCCCTCTACACTATCGCCATCAAACACTCCCAGCACTGGTACAGCACGGGGTTAGATACAGAGTAAAGCTCCCGCTATACTGTCCCCATCAAACACTCCCATGACTGGTACAGCACGGGGTTAGATACAGAGTAAAGCTCCCCAAACACAGTGCCCATTGTACACTCCCAGGAAAAGTACAGCACGGGGTTAGATACTGTCTAAAATTTCCCTCTAAGCTGTCCCCATCAAACACTCCCAGGACTGGTGCAGCACAGAGTTAGATACAGAGTAAAGCTCAGTCTTCACTGTCCCCATCAAGCACTCACAGGGCAGGTACAGGACAGGGTTAGATGCAGAGTAAATCTACCTTACACCGTCCCCATCAAACAATCCCAGGGCAGATACAGTAGAGGGTTTGATACAGAGTAAAGCTTTCTCTACACTGTCCCCATCAAACTCTCCCAGGACAGGTACAGCACGGGGTTAGGTACAGAGCTAAACTTCCTCGATACTGTCTCCATCAAACACTCCCAGGACAGGTACAGCACGGGGTTAGATGCAGAGAAAATTTCACTCTATAATGTATCCATCAAAAATTCCCAGAACAGGTACAGCACAGGGTTAGATACAGAGTGAAGCTCCCTCTACACCGTCCCTATCAAACACTCACATTGCAGGTACATTACGGGGTTAGATACAGAGTAAAACTTCCTCTACACTGTCCCCATCAAACACTCCCAGGTCTGGTACAGCAAGGGGTTAGATACAGAGTAAATCTCCCTCGATAATTTGCCCATCAAACATTCCCAGGACTCGTACAGCTCGGGGTCAGAAACAGAGAAAAACTCCCCCTACACTGTGCCCATCACACACTCCCACGGCAGTTACAGCACAGGGTTAGATACAGAGTAAATCTCCCTTTAACCTGTCCCCATCTAAAACTCCCAGGACTGGTACTGCCCGGGGTAAGATTCAGATTAAAGCTCCCTCTCCACAGTCCCCATGAAGCATTCCCAGGGCAGCTACAGGACAGGGTTATATACTGAGTAAAGCTCACTCTAAACTGTCCCCATCAAACCCTCCCAGGACAGGTACAGCACAGGGTTAGATACAGAGTAAAGCTCCCTCTACACCGTCCCCATCAAACACTCCCAGGCCAGGTACAGCACGGGTTTAGATACAGAATAAAGGTCCCAATGGACTTTCATCATTAAACACTCCCAGGGCACGTACAGCACTGGGTTAGTTACAGAGTAAAGCTCCATCTATACTGTCCCCATCAAACACTCTCAGGACAGGTACAGCAAAGGGATTGATACAAGGTGAAGCTCCCTCAGCACTGTTCCCATAAAACACTCCCTGGAAAGGAACAGAACAGGGTTAGATACGGAGTAAGGCTCCCTCTATACTGTCCCCATCAAACACTCCCAGGACAGGAACAGGACAGGGTTAGATACAGACTAAAGCTCCCTCTACACTGTCTCCATCAAACACTACCAGGACCGCTATAGCACAGGGTAGGATACAGGGTAAACCTCCCTCTATACTCTCCCCATCAAACTCTCACAGGACTGGTACAGAACGGGGTTAGATACAGAGTAAAGCTCCCTCTAAACTTCCCCATCAAACCCTCCCACGACAGGTACAGCACAGGGTTAGATACAGAGTAAAGCTCCCTCTACACCATCCCCATCAAACACTCCCAGTGCAGGTACATTACGGGGTTAGATACAGAGTAAAACTTCCTCTACACTGTCCCCATCAAACACTCCCAGGACAGGTACAGCACGGGGTTAGATACAGAATAAAGCTCCCTCTACACCATCCCCATCAAACACACCCAGGGCAGGTACAGCACTGGTTTACATACAGAACAAAGGTCACACTGCACTGTCATCATCAAACACTCCCAGGGCAATTACAGCACTGGGTTAGATACAGAGTAAATCTAGCTCTATACGGTCCCCATCAAACACTCCCAGGAAAGGTACAGCACAGGGTTAAATACAGAGTAAAGCTCCCTCTGCACTGTCCCCTTCAAACAATCCCTGGACAGGAACAGAACGGGGATAGATACAGAGTAAGGCTCCCTCGATACTGTCCCCATCAAACACTCCCACGACGGGAACAAGACAGGGTCAGATACAGAGTAAAGCTACCTCTTCACTTTCCCCATCAAACACTCCCAGGGCAGGAAAAGCACTGGGTTAGATACAGAGTTAAGCTCCCTCTACACTGTCTACATCAAACACTCCCAGGTCCCCTAGAGCACAGGGTTAGATACAGTGTAAACCTCCCACTATACTCTCCCCATCAAACACTCCCAGGACTGGTACAGCACGGGGTTAGATACAGAGTAAAGCTGCCCCTACACTGTGCCCATCATACACTCCCAGGGCAGGTACAGCACGGGGTTAGATACAGAGTAAATTTCCCTCTAATCTGTCCCCATCAAACACTCTCAGGACAGGTACAGCACGGGGTTTGATACAGAGTAAAGCTGCCCCTACACTGTGGCCATCATACCCTGCCAGGGCAGGTACAGCACGGGGTTAGATACAGAGTAAATTTCCCTCTAATCTGTCCCCATCAATCACTCTCAGGACAGGTAGAGCATGGGGTTTGATACAGAGTAAAGCTCCCTCTACACTGTCCCCATCAAACTCTCCCAAGTCCGGTACAGCACAGGGTTAGATACAGTGTAAACCTCCCTCTATACTCTCCCCATCAAACACTCCCAGGACTGGTAGAGCAAGGGGTTAGATACAGAGTCAAGTTCCGTCTACACTATCGCCATCAAACACTCCCAGGACTGGTGCAGCACGGGGTTAGATACAGAGTAAAGCTCCCTCTACACTGTCCCCATCAAACACTCCCAGGACTGGTACAACACGGGGTTAGATACAGAGTAAAGCTCCCCCTACACTGTGCCCAACGTACACTCCCAGGGCAGGTACAGCACGGGGTTAGATACAGTCTAAATTTCCCTCTAAGCTGTCCCCATCAAACACTCCCAGGACTGGTGCAGCACTGACTTAGATACAGAGTAAAGCTCAGTCTTCACTGTGCCCATCAAGCACTCACAGGGCAGGTACAGGACAGGGTTTGATAGAGAGTAAAGCTTCCTCTACACTGTCCCCAGCAAACTCTCCCAGGACAGGTACAGCACGGGGATAGGTGCAGAGTTAAACTTCCTCGATACTGTCCCCATCAAACACTCCCAGGACAGGTACAGCACGGGGTTAGATGCAGAGAAAATTTCCGTCTATAATGTATCCATCTAATATTCCCAGTACAGGTACACCACAGTGTTAGATACAGAGTAAAGCTCCCTCGATACTGTACCCATCAAACACTCCCAGGACAGGTACAGCACGGGGTTAGATACAGAGTAAAGCTCCCTCGATACTGTCCCCATCAAACACTCCCAGGACAGTTACAGCACCGTGTTAGATGCAGAGAAAAGTTCCTTCGATAATGTATCCATCTAAAATTCCCAGTACAGGTACAGCACGGGGCTAGATACAGAGTAAAGTTCCCTCGATACTGTACCCATCAAACACTCCCAGGTCTAGTACATCCCGGGGTTAGAAACAGAGAAAAACTCCCCCTACACTGTGCCCATCATACACTCCCTCGGCAGTTACAGCACAGGGTTAGATACAGACTAAATCTCCCTTAAACCTGTCCCCATCTAAAACTCCCAGGACTGGTACTGCCCGGGTTGGATTCAGAGTAAAGCTCCCTCTACACAGTCCCCATGAAGCACTCCCAGTGCAGGTACAGGACAGGGTTATATACAGAGTAAAGCTCACTCTAAACTGTCCCCATCAAACCCTCCCAGCACAGGTACAGCACGGGGTTAGATAGAGAGTAAAGCTCCCTCTACACCGTCCCCATCAAACACTCCCAGTGCAGGTACTTTACGGGGTTAGATACAGAGTAAAACTTCCTCTACACTGTCCCCATCAAACACTCCCAGGACAGGAATAGCACGGTGTGAGATACAGAGTAAATCTCCCATTACTCCATCCCCATCAAACACTCCCAGGCCAGGTGCAGCACTGGTTTAGATACAGAATAAAGGTCCCACTGCACTGTCATCATCAAACACTCCCAGGGCACATACAGCACTGGGTTAGATACAGAGTAAAGCTCCCTCTATATTGTCCCCATGAAACAAACCCAGGACAGGTACAGCACAGGGTATGATACAAGGTAAAGCTCCCTCTGCATTGTTCCCATATAACACTCCCTGGACAGGAACAGAACAGGGTTATATACAGAGTAAAGCTCCCTCTATACTGTCCCCATCAGACACTCCCAGGACAGGAACAGGACAGGGTTAGATACAGAGTAAAGCTACCTCTACACTGTCTCCATCAAACACTACCAGGTCAGAAAAAGCATTGGGTTAGATACAGAGTAAAGCGCCCTCTGCACTGTCTCCATCAAACACTCCCAGGTCCCCAACAGCACAGGGTTAGATACAGTGTATACCTCCCTCTATACTCTCCCCATCAAACACTCACAGGACTGGCACAGCACGGGGTTAGATACAGAGTAAATCTCCCTCTAACCTGGACCGATCAAACACTCCCAGGACTGGTACTGCCCGGGCTAAGATTCAGAGTAAAGCTCCCTCTACACTGTCCTCATGAAGCACTCCCAGGGCAGGTACAGGACAGGTTTATATACAGAGTAAAGCTCCCTCAAAACTGTCCCCATCAAACCCTCCCACGACAGGTACTGCACGGGGTTAGATAGAGAGTAAATCTCCCTTTACACCGTCCCCATCAAACACTCCCAGTGCATGTACAATAGATGGGTTAGATACAGAGTAAAACTTCCTCTACAGTGTCCCATTCAAACACTCCCAGGGCAGGTACAGCACGGTGTTAGATACTGAGTAAATCTCCCACTACACCGTCCCCATCAAACACTCCCAGGCCAGGTACAGCACGGGTTTATATACAGAATAAAGGTACACTGCACTGTCATCATCAAACACTCCCAGGGCAAGTACAGCACTGGGTTAGATACAGAGTAAAGCTCCATCTATACTGTCCCCATCAAACACTCCCAGGACAGGTACAGCACAGGGTTAGATACAGAGTAAAGCTCCCTCTGCACTGTTCCCATCAAACACTCCCTGGACAGGAACAGAACAGGGTTAGATACAGAGTAAAGCTCCCTCTATATTGTCCCCATCAAACACTCGCAGGACAAGAACAGCACGGGGTTAGATACAGAACATAGCTCCCTCTACACTTTCCCCATCAAACAATCCCAGGGCAGGAACAGCATTGGGTTAGATACAGAGTAAAGCTCCCTCTACACTATCTCCATCAAACACTCCCAGGACTGGAACAGAACAGGGTTAGATACAGAGTAAAGCTCCCTCTATACTGTCCCCATCAAACACTCCCAGGACAGGAACAGGACAGGGTTAGATACAGAGTAAAGCTACCTCTACACTTTCCCCATCAAACACTCCCAGGACTGCTACAGCACAGGGTTAGATACAGAGTAAAGCTCTCTCTACACTGTCCCCATCAAACACTCCCAGGGCAGGTACAGCATGGGCTAGATACAGATCAAAGCTCCCTCGACACTGTCATCATCAAACAATCCCAGGACAGGTACAGCACGGGATTAGATATAGAGTGAAGCTCCGTCTACACTGTCCCCATCAAACACTCCCAGGGCAGGGAAAGCACGGGTTTAGATACAGAATAAAGCTCCCTCTGCACTGTCCCCAACAAACACTCCCAGGGCACGTACAGCACGAGGTTAGATACAGAGTTAAGCTCCCTCTATACTGTCCCCATCAAACACTCCCAGGACAGGTACAGCAAAGGGTTAGATACAGAGTAAAGCTTCCTCTACACTGCTCTCATGAAACACTCCCAGGATAGGTAAAGCACGGGGTTAGATACAGAGTAAAGCTCCCTCTACACTTTCCCCATCAAACCCTCCATGGACAGGTACAGCACTGGGATAGATACAGAGTAAAGCTCCCTCTACACTGTCCCCTTCAAACACTCCCAGGACTGGAACAGGACATGGTTAGATAAGGAGTAAAGCTCCCTCGATACTGTCCCCATCAAACACTCGCAGGACAGGTACAGCACGGGTTTAGATACAGAGTAAAGCTCCCTCTACACTGTTCCCATCAAACATCCAAGGGCAGGTACAGCACTGTGTTAGATACAGAGTAAAGCTTCCTCTACACCATCCCCATCAAAAACTCCCAGGACAGGTACATCACGGGGTTAGATATAGAGTAAAGCCCCCTCAATACTGTGCCCATCAAACACTCCCAGGACAGGTTCAGCACGGGGATAGTTACAGAGTTTACCTTCCTCGATACTGTCCCCATCAAACACTCCCAGGACAGGTACAGCACGGGGTTAGATGCAGAGAAAATTTCACTTGATAATGTATCCAACTAAAGTTCCCAGTACAGGTACACCAAGGGTTAGATACAGAGTAAAGCTCCCTCGCTACTGTACCCATCAAACACTCCCAGGATAGGTTCAGCATGGGGTTAGATACAGAGTAAAGCTCCCTCGATACTGTCCCAATCAAACACTCCCAGGACAGGTACAGCACGGAGTTAGATGCAGAGAAAAGTTCCCTCGATAATGTATCCATCTAAAATTCCCAGTACAGGTACAGCACGGGGTTAGATACAGAGTAAAGCTCCCTCGATACTTTACCCATCAAACACTCCCAGGACTAGTACAGCCCGGTGTTAGAAACAGAGAAAAGCTCCCCCTACACTGTGCCCATCATACACTCCCACGGCAGTTACAGCACAGGGTTAGATACAGAGTAAATCTCCCTTTAACCTGTCCCCATCTAAAACTCCCAGGACTGGTACTGCCCGGGGTAAGATTCAGAGTAAAGCTCCCTCTACACAGTCCCCATGAAACACTCCCAGGGCAGGTAAAAGACAGGGTTATATACAGAGTAAAGCTCACTCTAAACTGTCCCCATTCAACCCTCACAGGACAGGTACAGCAAGGGGTTAGATACAGAGTAAAGCTCCCGCTACACCGTCCCCATCAAACACTCCCAGTGCAGGTACATTACGGGGTTAGATACAGAGTAAAACTTCCTCTACACTGTCCCCATCAAACACTCCCAGGACAGGTACAGCACGGTGTGAGATACAGAGTAAATCTCCCACTTCACCGTCCCCATCAAACACTCCCAGGCCAGGTGCAGCACTGGTTTAGATACAGAATAAAGGTTCCACTGCACTGTCATCATCAAACACTCCCAGGGCACGTACAGCACTGGGTTAGATACAGAGTAAAGCTCCCTCTATACTGTCCCCATCAAACACTCCCAGGACAGGAACAGGACAGGGTTAGATACTGAGTAAAGCTAACTCTACACTTTCCCTATCAAACACTCCCAGATCAGGAAAAGCATTGGGTTAGATACAGAGTAAAGCGCCCTCTACACTGTCTCCATCAAACACTCCCAGGTCCCCTACAGCACAGGGTTATTTACAGTGTAAACCTCCCTCTATACTCTCCCCATCAAACACTCACATGACTGGCACAGCACGGGGTTAGATACAGAGTAAATCTCCCTCTAACCTGTCCCCGTCAAACACTCCCAGGACTGGTACTGCCCGGGGTAAGATTCAGAGTAAAGTTCCCTCTACACTGTCCTCATGAAGCACTCCCAGGGCAGGTACAGGACAGGTTTATATACAGAGTAAAGCTCCCTCTAAACTGTCCCCATCAAACCCTCCCAGGACAGGTACAGCACGGGGTTAGATACAGAGTAAAGCTCCCTTTACACCGTCCCCATCAAACACTCCAGGACGGGTACAGCACAGGGTTAGCTACAGTGTAAACCTCCATCTATACTCTCCCCATCAAACACTCCCAGGACTGGTACAGCACAGGGTTAGATACAGAGTTAAGCTCCCTCTACACTGTCTCCTTCAAACACTCCCAGGACCGCTTCAGCACAGGGTTAGATACAGAGTAAAGCTCCCTCTACACCGTCCCCATCAAACAGTGCCAGGCCAGGTACAGCACGGGTTTAGATACAGAATAAAGGTCGCACTGCACTGTCATCATCAAACACTCCCAGGGCAAGTACAGCACTGGGTTAGATAAAGAGTAAAGCTCCCTCTATACTGTCCCAATCAAACACTCCCAGGACAGGTACAGCACAGTGTTAGATACAGAGTAAAGCTCCCTCTGCACTGTCCCCATCAAACACTCCCTGGACAGGAGCAGAACAGGGTTAGATACAGAGAAAAGCATCCTCGATACTGTCCCCATCAAACACTCCCAGGACAGGAACAGGACAGGGTTAGATACAGAATAAAGCTACCTCTACACTTTCCCCATCAAACACTCCCAGGGCAGAAACGGCACTGGGTTAAATACAGAGTAAAGCTCCCTCTATACTGTCCCCATCAAACACTCCCAGGACAGGAACAGGACAGGGTTAGATAAAGAGTAAAGCTACCTCTACACTTTCCCCATCAAACACTCCCAGGTCAGGAAAAGCATTGGGTTAGATACAGAGTAAAGCTCCCTCTACACTGTCTCCTTCAAACACTCCCAGGTCCCCTACAGCACAGGGTTAGATACAGTGTAAACCTCCCTCTATACTCTCCCCATCAAACACTCACATGACTGGCACAGCACGGGGTTAGATACAGAGTAAATCTCCCTCTAACCTGTCCCCATCAAACACTCCGAGGACTGGTACTGCCCGTGGTAAGATTCAGAGTAAAGTTCCCTCTACACTGTCCTCATGAAGCACTCCCAGGGCAGGTACAGGACAGGTTTATATACAGAGTAAAGCTTCCTCTAAACTGTCCCCATCAAACCCTCCCAGGACAGGTACAGCACGGGGTTAGATACAGAGTAAAGCTCCCTTTACACCGTCCCCATCAGACACTCCCAGTGCAGGTACATTATGGGGTTAGATACAGAGTAAAACTTCCTTTACACCGTCCCCATCAAACACTCCCAGGGCAGGGTCAGCACGGGTTTAGATACAGAATAAAGCTCCCTCTGCACTGTCCCCATCAAACACTCCCAGGGCACGTACAGCACGAGGTTAGATACAGAGTTAAGCTCCCTCTATACTGTCCCCATCAAACACTCCCAGGACAGGTACAGCAAAGGGTTAGATACGGATTAAAGCTTCCTCTACACTGCTCCCATGAAACACTCCCAGGATAGGTAAAGCACGGGGTTAGATACAGAGTAAAGCTCCCTCTACACTTTCCCCATCAAACCCTCCATGGACAGGTACAGCACTGGGATAGATACAGAGTAAAGCTCCCTCTACACTGTCCCGATCAAACACTCCCAGGACTGGAACAGGACATGGTTAGATAAGGATTAAAGCTCCCTCGATACTGTCCCCATCAAACACTCGCAGGACAGGTACAGCACGGGTTTAGATACAGAGTAAAGCTCCCTCTACACTGTACCCATCAAACATCCAAGGGCAGGTACAGCACTGTCTTAGATACAGAGTAAAGCTTAATCTACACCGTCCCCATCAAAAACTCCCAGGACAGGTACAGCACGGGGTTAGATACAGAGTAAATCCCCCTCAATACTGTGCCCATCAAACACTCCCAGGACAGGTTCTACACGGGGAAAGGTACAGAGTTAAACTTCCTCGATACTGTCCCCATCAAACACTCCCAGGACAGGTACAGCACGGGGTTAGATACAGAGTAAAGCTCCCTCGATACTTTACCCATCAAACACTCCCAGGACTAGTACAGCCCGGTGTTAGAAACAGAGAAAAACTCCCCCTACACTGTGCCCATCATACACTCCTATGGCAGTTACAGCACAGGGTTAGATACAGAGTAAATCTCCCTCTAACCTGTCCCCATCTAAAACTCCCAGGACTGGTACTGCCCGGGGTAAGATTCAGAGTAAAACTCCCTCTACACGGTCCCCATGAAGCACTCCCAGGGCAGGTACAAGACAGGGTTATATACAGAGTAAAGCTCACTCTAAACTGTCCCCATCAATCCCTCACAGGACAGGTACAGCACGGGGTTAGATACAGAGTAAAGCTCCCGCTACACCGTCCCCATCAAACACTCCCAGTGCAGGTACATTACGGGGTTAGATACAGAGTAAAACTTCCTCTACACTGTCCCCATCAAACACTCCCAGGACAGGTACAGCACGGGTTTAAATACAGAATAAAGGTCCCACTGCACTGTCATCATCAAACACTCCCAGGGCAAGTACAGCACTGGGTTAGATACAGAGTATAGCTCCATCTATACTGTCCCCATCAAAAACTCCCAGGACAGGTACAGCACAGGGTTAGATACAGAGTAAAGCTCCCTCTGCACTGTTCCCACCAAACACTCCCTGGACAGGATCAGAACAGGGTTAGATACAGAGTAAAGCTCCCTCTATACTGTCCCCATCAACCACTCCCAGGACAAGAACAGCACGGGGTTAGATACAGAACATAGCTCCCTCTGCACTTTCCCCATCAAACACTCCCAGGGCAGGAACAGCATGGGGTTAGATACAGAGTAAAGCTCCCTCTACACTGTCTCCATCAAACGCTCCCAGGACTGGAACAGGACAGGGTTAGATACAGAGTAAAGCTCGCTCTATGCTGTCCCCATCAAACATCCCCAGGACAGGAACAGGACAGGGTTAGATACAGAGTAAAGCTACCTCTACACTTTCCCCATCAAACACTCCCAGGACTGCTACAGCACAGGGTTAGATACAGAGTAAAGCTCCCTCTACACTGTCCCTTTCAAACACTCCCAGGGCAGGTACAGCACGGGGCTAGATACAGATTAAAGCTCCCTCGATACTGTCATCATCAAACAATCCCAGGACAGGTACAGCACGGGATTAGATACAGAGTGAAGCTCCGTCTACACTGTCCCCATCAAAAACTCCCAGGGCAGGGAAAGCACGGGTTTAGATACAGAATAAAGCTCCCTCTGCACTGTCCCCATCAAACACTCCCAGGGCACGTACAGCACGAGGTTAGATACAGAGTAAAGCTCCCTCTATACTGTCCCCATCAAACACTCCCAGGACAGGTACATCAAAGGGATAGATACAGAGTAAATCTTCCTCTACACTGTCCCCATGAAACTCTCCCAGGATAGGTAAAGCACGGGGTTAGATACAGAGTAAAGCTCCCTATACACTGTCCCCATCAAACCCTCCATGGACAGGTACAGCACTGGGATAGATATAGAGTAAAGCTGCCTCTACACTGTCCCCATCAAATACTCCCAGGAAAGGAACAGGACATGGTTAGATAAGGAGTAAAGCTCCCTCGATACTGTCCCCATCAAACACTCGCAGGACAGTTACAGCACGGGTTTAGATACAGAGTAAAGTTCCCTCTACACTGTTCCCATCAAACATCCCAGGGCAGGTACAGCACTGTGTTAGATACAGAGTAAAGCTTCCTCTACACCGTCCCCATCAAACACTCCCAGCTAAGGTACAGCAGGGGGTTAAATACAAAGGAAAGCTACCTCTACACTGTCCCCATCAAACAGTCCCAGGACTGGTACAGCATGGGTTTAGATAAAGAATAAAGCTCCCTCTACACTGTGACCATCAAACACTCCCAGGGCATGTACAGCACGGGTTTAGATACAGAATAAAGCTTCCTCTGCACTGTCCCCATCAAACACTCCCAGGACAGGAACAGGACAGGGTTAGATACAGAGTAAAGCTACCTCTACACTTTCCCCATCAAACACACCCAGGACTGCTACAGCACAGCGTTAGATACAGAATAAAGGTCCCACTGCACTGTCATCATCAAACACTCCCAGGGCACGTACAACACTGGGTTAGATACAGAGTAAAGCTCCCTCTATACTGTCCCCATCAAACACTCCCAGGACAGGTACAGCACAGGGTTTGATACAAGGTAAAGCTCCCTCTGCACTGTTCCCATAAAACACACCCGGGACAGGAACAGAACAGGGTTAGATACAGAGTAAATCTCCCTCTATACTGTCCCCATCAAACACTCCCAGGACAGGAACTGGACAGGGTTAGATACTGAGTAAAGCTACCTCTACACTTTCCCCATCAAACACTCCCAGGTCAGGAAAAGCATTGGGTTAGATACAGAGTAAAGCTACCTCTACACTGTCTCCATCAAACACTCCCAGGTCCTCTACAGCACAGGGTTAGATACAGTGTAAACCTCCCTCTATACTCTCCCCATCAAACACTCAAATGACTGGCACAGCATGGGGTTAGATACAGAGTAAATCTCCCTCTAACCTGTCCCCATCAACCACTCCCAGGACTGGTACTGCCCGGGGTAAGATTCAGAGTAAAGTTCCCTCTACACTGTCCTCATGAAGCACTCCCAGGGCAGGTACAGGACAGGTTTATATACAGAGTAAAGCTCCCTCTAAACTGTCCCCATCAAACCCTCCCAGGACAGGTACAGCACGGGGTTAGATACAGAGTAAAGCTCCCTTTACACCGTCCCAATCAGACACACCCAGTGCAGGTACATTACGTGGTTAGATACAGAGTAAAACTTCCTTTACACCGTCCCCATCAAACACTCCCAGGGCAGGGAAAGCACGGGTTTAGATACAGAATAAAGCTCCCTCTGCACTGTCCCCATCAAACACTCCCAGGGCACGTACAGCACGAGGTTAGATACAGAGTTAAGCTCCCTCTATACTGTCCCCATCAAACACTCCCAGGACAGGTACAGCAAAGGTTTATATACGGATTAAAGCGTCCTCTACACTGCTCCCATGAAACACTCCCAGGATAGGTAAAGCACGTGGTTAGATACAGAGTAAAGCTCCCTCTACACTGTCCCCATCAAACCCTCCATGGACAGGTACAGCACTGGGATAGATACAGAGTAAAGCTCCCTCTACACTGTCCCCATCAAACACTCCCAGGACTGGAACAGGACATGGTTAGATAAGGATTAAAGCTCCCTCGATACTGTCCCCATCAAACACTCGCAGGACAGGTACAGCACGGGTTTAGATACAGAGTAAAGCTCCCTCTACACTGTTCCCATCAAACATCCAAGGGCAGGTACAGCACTGTGTTAGATACAGAGTAAAGCTTCCTCTACACCGTCCCCATCAAAAACTCCCAGGACAGGTACAGCACGGGGTTAGATACAGAGTAAAGCCCCCTCAATACTGTGCCCATCAAACACTCCCAGGACAGGTTCAGCACGGGGAAAGGTACAGAGTTAAACTTCCTCAATACTGTCCCCATCAAACACTCCCAGGACAGGTACAGCACGGGGTTAGATGCAGAGAAAATTTCACTTGATAATGTATCCAACTAAAGTTCCCAGTACAGGTACACCACAGGGTTAGATACAGAGTAAAGCTCCCTCGCTACTGTACCCATCAAACACTCCCAGGACAGGTACAATACGGGGTTAGATACAGAGTAAAGCTCACTCGATACTGTCCCCATCAAACACTCCCAGGACAGGTACAGCACGGGGTTAGATACAGAGAAAAGTTCCCTCGATAATGTATCCATCTAAAATTCCCAGTACAGGTACAGCACGGGGTTAGATACAGAGTAAAGCTCCCTCGATACTTTACCCATCAAACACTCCCTGGACTAGTACAGCCCGGTGTTAGAAACAGAGAAAAGCTCCCCCTACACTGTGCCCATCATACACTCCCACGGCAGTTACAGCACAGGGTTAGATGCAGAGTAAATCTCCCTCTAACCTGTCCCCATCTAAAACTCACAGGACTGGTACTGCCCGGGGTAAGATTCAGAGTAAAGCTCCCTCTACACGGTCCCCATGAAGCACTCCCAGGGCAGGTACAAGACAGGGTTATATACAGAGTAAAGCTCACTCTAAACTGTCCCCATCAAACCCTCACAGGACAGGTACAGCACGGGGTTAGATACAGAGTAAAGCTCCCGCTACACCGTCCCCATCAAACACTCCCAGTGCAGGTACATTACGGGGTTAGATACAGAGTAAAACTTCCTCTACACTGTCCCCATCAAACACTCCCAGGACAGGTACAGCACGGGTTTAAATACAGAATAAAGGTCCCACTGCACTGTCATCATCAAACACTCCCAGGGCAAGTACAGCACTGGGTTAGATACAGAGTATAGCTCCATCTATACAGTCCCCATCAAAAACTCCCAGGACAGGTACAGCACAGGGTTAGATACAGAGTAAAGCTCCCTCTGCACTGTTCCCACCAAACACTCCCTGGACAGGATCAGAACAGGGTTAGATACAGAGTAAAGCTCCCTCTATACTGTCCCCATCAACCACTCCCAGGACAAGAACAGCACGGGGTTAGATACAGAACATAGCTCCCTCTACACTTTCCCCATCAAACACTCCCAGGGCAGGAACAGCATTGGGTTAGATACAGAGTAAAGCTCCCTCTACACTATCTCCCTCAAACGCTCCCAGGACTGGAACAGGACAGGGTTAGATACAGAGTAAAGCTCCCTCTATGCTGTCCCCATCAAACATCCCCAGGACAGGAACAGGACAGGGTTAGATACAGAGTAAAGCTACCTCTACACTTTCCCCATCAAACACTCCCAGGGCATGTACAGCACGGGGCTAGATACAGATTAAAGCTCCCTCGATACTGTCATCATCAAACAATCCCAGGACAGGTACAGCACGGGATTAGATACAGAGTGAAGCTCCGTCTACACTGTCCCCATCAAAAACTCCCAGGGCAGGGAAAGCACAGGTTTAGATACAGAATAAAGCTCCCTCTGCACTGTCCCCATCAAACACTCCCAGGGCACGTACAGCACGAGGTTAGATACAGAGTAAAGCTCCCTCTATACTGTCCACATCAAACACTCCCAGGACAGGTACAGCAAAGGGTTAGATACAGAGTAAATCTTCCTCTACACTGTCCCCATGAAACACTCCCAGGATAGGTAAAGCACGGGGTTAGATACCGAGTAAAGCTCCCTATACACTGTCCCCATCAAACCCTCCATGGACAGGTACAGCACTGGGATAGATATAGAGTTAAGCTGCCTCTACACTGTCCCCATCAAATACTCCCAGGACAGGAACAGGACATGGTTAGATAAGGAGTAAAGCTCCCTCGATACTGTCCCCATCAAACACTCGCAGGACAGGTACAGCACGGGTTTAGATACAGAGTAAAGCTCCCTCTACACTGTTCCCATCAAACATCCCAGGGCAGGTACAGCACTGTGTTAGATACAGAGTAAAGCTTCCTCTACACCGTCCCCATCAAACACTCCCAGCTCAGATACAGCAGGGGGTTAGATACAAAGTAAAGCTACCTCTACACTGTCCCCATCAAACTGTCCCAGGACCGGTACAGCATGGGTTTAGATAAAGAATAAAGCTCCCTCTACACTGTGACCATCAAACACTCCCAGGGCAGGTACAGCACGGGTTTAGATACAGAATAAAGCTTCCTCTACACTGTCCCCATCAAACACTCCCAGGGCAAGTACAGCACGGGGTTAGATACAGAGTAAAGCTCCCTCTATACTGTCCCCATCAAACACTCCAAAGACAGGTACAGCACAGGGTTAGATTCAGAGTAAATCTCCCTCTACGCCGTCGCCATCAAACACTCCCAGGGCAGGTAAAGCACAGGGTTAGATACAGAGTATAGCTCCCTCTACACTGTCACCATCAAACACTCCCAGGACACATACAGTGAAGACCCCAGACCCCTTCAGAACCTCAGAAACACTGAGTGCTTTGCAGTGAATGAATGAATGTTTAAAATGCTCTCATTGTTAGTGAGTCACTTGCTTCACTGTCCCTGGATTCATTTTCGCAATTCGGCCATTTCTAAAAGATGTGACTGGGAGCTGGGCAGAGTCTACACATTGGAGACCCCCAGATCCTGTGTCTATTCACACCCCCTCCTCTTGTTTTGCTACCTCAGCCCCTCCGTTTCAACCCTCTTTCCAGACATTATGGCAAACTTGTGGCATTCTAAACTATTATCTTAAATTGTTAATAAATACTGAGAAACAGACACAGACACGGGCTTTGCAGCAGCAGAAAGAATGTGAATCATTCCATCCCGGGGGTTTTTACTTCCAGATTCAGTTTTAGAAAATTCAGAATTCAAATTCACAGCAGCAAAGTGTGGGAGTGAACGCCCGGATCCTTCAATATTCCCGGGAATACACGTGGAATTTATGTCTCCATACCTGCGTCTCTGTCACGTTTAAAATATTAATGTTACATGAGTCAACTCTGTCCTAAGTGTCCCATTGCTGTGGGGACATCAAATGGCCACTGTGAACAAACCTAAAATGGCTGCCTGGTGTTTGTAGACTAGATTCTCAGAGGAAGAGAGACAGGGAGAGAGGGATAGAGAGCTGGGTAAGTGAGTGACATAGAGAGAGGAGATCAAGCGATAAAAAAGGGATGAGTTGAGAGAGAGAGATGAAGAGAGGGGAGCGAGTGTAGGGTAAAGATATGGGGTGAGAGTGAGAAACAGAGAAATGTATAGAGTGGCAGAGAGATGGGGTGGGAGAGGGAGAGAAGGAACGAGACAGGATGAGAGAATGAGAAAGTGTAGTGCGAAACTGAAAATATTCAAAAATGTGTTAACATTATTGAGTGTAAAGGAAAATATCCTGTGAGACATCCCTTCTCCATCTTAAAATTGGCGGGAGAGCCTTTAACCAACTTTAAAATGGGGGGAGACCCCTTCCTCAACTTGTGATGTGGAAGTGCTGGAATCAAATCGAGTGGTTCGGGGTGGTTTATATACAGAATAACAGATACCCGGGAGTGCGTTGCAGACTGGAATCTAATCGTGGGGTTTGTGGGGTTTATATATAGAATAATAGATACCATGGATTGAGTTAAAGACTGGAATCTAATCGAGGGGTTCGGGGTGGTTTATATAGAGAATAACAGATACTCGGGATTGAGTTTACGGACTGGAATCTAATCGAGGGGTTCGGGGTGGTTTATATAGAGAATAACAGATACTCGGGAGTGAGTTTACAGACTGGAATCTAATCGAGGGGTTCGGGGTGGTTTATATACAGAATAACAGATACCCGGGTGTGCGTTGCGGACTGGAATCTATCGTGGGGTTTGTGGGGTTTATGTATTGAATAATAGATACCAAGGATTGAGTTAAAGATTGGCATCTAATCGAGGGGTTCGGGGTGGTTTATATAGAGAATAACAGATACTCGGGAGTGAGTTTACGGACTGGAATATAATCGAGTGGTTCCGGGTGATTTATATACAGAATAACAGATACCCGGGAGTGAGTTACAGACTGGAAACTAATCGAGGGGTTCGGGGTGGTTTATATACAGAATAACAGATACCCGGGAGTGAGTTACAGACTGGAATCTAATCGAGAGATTCGGGGTGGTTTATATACAGAATAACAAATACCCGGGAGTGAGTTACAGACTGGAATCTAATCGAGAGAGTCGGGGTGGATTATACATAGAATAACAGATACCCGGGAGTGATTTACAGACTGGAATCTAATCGAGGGTTTCAGGGGGGTTATATTTAGAATAACATATACCTGGGAGTGAGTTACAGACTGGAATCAAATCGAGGGGTTTGAGGGATTTATATATAGAATAACAGATACCCGAGAGTGAGTTACAGACTGGAATCTAATCGAGGTCTTTGGGGAATTTATGTATAGAATAACAGATACCCGGGAGTGAGTTACAGACTGGAAACAAATCGATGGGTTCGGGGTGTTTATATATTAATCATATGAATATAATATATATAGATTAACAGAAGCCCGGGAATGAGTAACAGACTGAAATCTAGTCGAGCGGTTTGGGACATTTATATACAGAATATCAGTTAGACGGAAATGAGTTACAGACTGGAATCAAATCGAGGGGTTTGGGGTGGTCTTTATATGGAATAACAGATTCCCGGGAGTGAGTTACATGCTGGAATCTTATCGAGGAGTTCGGGGTGGTTTATATATAGAATAACAGATACCCGAGATTGAGTTACAGACTGGAATCTAACGGAGGGGTTTGGATTTGTTTATATATAGAATAACAGACACCCGGCAGTGAGTTTCAGACAGGAATCTAACGGAGGGGTTAAGGTTGGTTTATATATAGAATAACAGACACCCGGCAGTGAGTTTCAGACAGGAATCTAACGGAGGGGTTAAGGTTGGTTTATATATAGAATAACAGACACCCGGTAGTGAGTTACAGGCAGGAATCTAACAGAGGGGTTTGGGGTGGTTTATATATAGATTAACAGATGCCCGGGAGTGAGTTACGGGCTGAAATTTAATCGAGGGGTTGGGGGTGGTTTATATATAAATCATGTCGATATAATATATATCGAATAAAAGATATCCGGGAGTGAGTTATAGAACGGAATCTCATCGAGGGGAATGAGGTGTTTATATATAGAATAATAGATAACGGGAGAGAGTTACAGACTGGAATCTAATTGAAGGGTGCAGTGGTTTTATATACAGAATAATAGATACCCGGGAGTGAGTTACAGACAGGAATCTAATCGAGGGTTTCAGGGGGTTTATATATAGAATAATCGATACCCGGGAGTGAGTTACAGACAGGAATCTAATCGAGTGCTTCCGGGGGTTTATATATAGAATCATTGATACCCGGGATTGAGTTACAGGCTGGAATTTAATTAAGAGGTGCAGGGAGTTTATATATAGAATAATCGATACCCGGGATTGAGTTACAGACTCGAATCTAATCGAAGGGATCAGGGGGTTTATATATAGAATCATAGATACCCGGGATTGAGTTACAGACTGGAATCTAATCGAAGGGATCAGGGGGTTTATATATAGAATCATAGATACCCGGGATTGAGTTACAGACTGGAATCTAATCGAAGGGATCAGGGGGTTTATATATAGAATCATAGATACCCGGGATTGAGTTACAGACTGGAATCTAATCGAGGGGTTCAGGGGGTTTATATATAGAATAATAAATACTTGGGATTGAGTTACAGACTGCAATCTAATCGAGGGGTTCAGTGGGTTTATATAGAGAATAATAGATACCCGGGAGTGAGTTACAGTCTGGAATCTAAATGAGGGGTGCAGGGGATTTATATAGAGAATAATAGATACCCGGGATTGAGTTACAGACTGGAATCAAGAACAGTTGAAAATATCATTTTTCTTGTGATGTGCTGAAGTGCAGGTTACAGAGGCTGATTCATGGAATGGGTAGTGTGAGTTTTTAACCAGCTTTATCCCAAATATCAAATTTAATTTCTCATTGGAACTGTTTGATGTTTTCTCAGTCTTGACACAAATGGATAGGGACTCTTTGGACACTCACTGTTTGCAGCTTTTCACCATTTATAATGTAACCTGTTCCATCTTTTTTTAAAGTGGGCAGCCACACATTTGCCTATAATGATATCCATCTTTCACTATTTCACTCATTCACTTAAGGTGTACATATCTCTTTGGAATTTCAAGTGCAGGTTACAGATTGGATTGGAACTTTCTGCTTTAAGAATCATTAACCAAGTTTCACAGAGTTAAACATCAAAACTGACATTCCGAAACAGGAGAGGGCCCCACAACTTCAATTCTGTGATTCTCTAGCACCTCATGATCTGTATCTTACAATATGTCCGCCCCCTTCATGTCTCTGAAGACTTGGGAAATGTTTCAGACATTGTGGAACCATTTCTGTCAATCGGGATATTTCCTTTGAAGCATTTCATTGTCTTGGGACATTTACAGTAAACGGCTCCTTCAAAGGACATCATTAACATTCGCTCTTTAATCATCCAAATCCTTTTGCCCATTCAGACTCCCTGGCCCTACATCCTATTGTTTCAAAGCTAACTTACATTTCACAATGTAGGAATGTGTGAATGCAAACACTTTCTTCACACGTTTCCACAATACTAAGGCTCACACTATTCAGGGTGAAATTTTCAAGACAACATTCATCAACTGACAGATTTCCAACTCCAGCTAATTGTAGATTTTTATTTTTAATTTTGGGATAACAGGACTGAAATTGTACGGCATCCCAGTGTGAGATTTAAACTCCTGTTTATTTCAATCTTTAGCTCAGGAATTCACATTAAAAGATGCAGAGAATTGAAACCTTCCTCAAACAGTTCCCTGTTTGTTCCAGTGTTGGTATATTCCCTCTTTCTCTTGCGTTTTCACTTGTCTGAAGAAATTGAATTGTTGACATTGGATAATCATCCCTTTCCCATGAAAATGTAAACTCCTGGGAAACTGCAACAGACACAATCTTATGCAGTGATCAAAATCCTGCACCTTTATTCATCAATCCCATTTCCTATCTCTGTAGAAACTCCCTTCCACTGACAGATTCTGAGATCCATACTCAATCTCAAAAACCACCACAGAAAAGTGACTGCTTATTTTAAACAGTGAATCTGAACTATTTGAAGTTCTGACTCAGACACAGAATCGCAGAAATTTTGACTCTGTGGGATGAAAATTATCAGAATAACTTTGCAACATACAGGTAACCTGTAGTGACAGGAGGATACTTGTATGTTCAAAAGGGATTCGATAAGATGCCTCACAAAGCTTGTTACTCAGGACAAGAGCTCATACATTCCCCTAATCTCCCCACCCAGTTCCTCTCAGGATTTGACAATTTGATCAAGTCACCCCTGATGCTACTAAATTTCAGGGAATACAACCCGAGTTTGTGCAATCTCACTTTGCAATTTAACCCTTGGAATCCAGGTCTCATTCTGGCAAAGCTGTGATGCACTCGAACTGTCTAAACTGTCCCTGGAGTGTCGGATTAACCCGGGTCACTCACATACACCCAGGTCAGGTTCAAGACTCACCTGTCTCACTCGCTGAAAGGCTCCTGTATCACTGGACTTATTGTAGTCGGATGCTGCGTTGGGAGCAGGACAGGTAGACGGGATTAGGATGACTGCTCGTGTGGAGGGTAAACATGAGGAATCTATCAGAGAATCAGAACAGACCAGGGAGAATCAAAGAAGGAAACTGATGTTCAATTTATTAGGCCTGATTTGTGGATTGTTTTTGTTTTGGGCGAGAATGTTGCCAACAAACACTCCCAGAAAGGATATGCAGCAGGGGCTAGATACAGAGTAAAGCTCCCTCTATACTGTCCCCATCAAACACTCCCAGGACAGGAACAGAACAGGGTTAGATACAGAGTAAAGCTCCCTGATTACTGTCCCCATCAAACACTCCCAGGACAGGTACAGCACGGGGGTAGATACAGAGTAAAGCTACCTCTACACTTTCCCCATCAAACACTCCCAGGACAGGAACAGGACAGGGTAAGATACAGAGTAAAGCTACCTCTACACTATCCCCATCAAACACTCCCAGGGCAGGAAAAGCACTGGGTTAGATACAGAGTAAAGCTCCATCTACAATGTCTCCATCAAACACTCCCAGGTCTGGTACAGCACAGGGTTAGATACAGTGTAAACCTCCCTCTATAGTCTCCCCATCAAACACTCCCAGGACTGGTAAAGCACGGGTTAGATACAGAGTAAAGCTGCCCCTACACTGTGGCCATCATACACACCCAGGGCAGGTACAGCACGGAGTTAGATACAGAGTAAAGTGCCCCCTACACTGGGCCGAACATACACTGCCAGGGCAGGTACAGCACGGGGTTAGATACAAACTAAATTTCCCTCTAATCTGTCCCCATCAAACACTCCCAGGACAGGTACAGCACGGGGTTAGATACTGAGTAAAGCTCCCTCTACACTGTCCCCATCAAACACTCCCAGGTCCGGAACAGCACAGGGTTAGATACAGTGTAAACCTCCCTCTATACTTTCCCCATCAAACACTCCCAGGACTGGTACAGCATGGGGTTAGATACAGAGTAAAGCTCCCTCTAAACTATCACCATCAAACACTCCCAGGACTGGTACAGCACGGGGTTAGATACAGAGTAAAGCTCCCTCTATACTGTCCCCATCAAACACTCCCAGGACTGGTACAGCACGGGGTTAGATACAGAGTAAAGCTCCCGCTACACTGTGCCCATCGTACACTCCCAGGGCAGGTACAGCAAGGGGTTAGATACAGTCTAAATTTCCCTCTAAGCTGTCCCCATCAAACACTCCCAGGACTGGTGCAGCACAAAGTTAGATACAGAGTAAAGCTCAGTCTTCACTGTCCCCATCAAGCACTCACAGGGCAGCTACAGGACAGAGTTAGATGCAGAGTAAATCTACCTTACACCGTCCCCATCATACACTCCCAGGGCATATACGGTAGAGGGATTGATAGAGAGTAAAGCTTACTCTACACTGTCCCCATCAAACTTTCCCAGGACAGGTACAGCACGGGGTTAGGTACAGAGTTAAACTTCCTCAATACTGTCCCCATCAAACACTCCCAGGACAGGTACAGCACTTGGTTAGATGCAGAGAAAATTTCCCTTTATAATGTATCCATCTAAAATTCCCAGTACAGGTACACCACAGGGTTACGTACAGAGTAAAGCTCCCTCGATACTGTACCCATCAAACACTCCCAGGACAGGTACAGCACGGGGTTAGATACAGAGTAAAGCTCCCTCGATACTGTCCCCATCAAACCCACCCAGGACTAGTACAGCCCGGGGTTAGAAACAGAGAAAAACTCCCCCTACACTGTGCCCATCATACACTCCCACGGCAGTTACAGCATGGGGTTATATACAGAGTAAAGCCCCATCAATACTGTGCCCATCAAACACTCCCAGGGCAGGATCAGCACGGGGATAGGTACAGAGTAAAACTTCCTCGATTCTGTCCCCATCAAACACTCCCAGGACAGGTACAGCACGGGGTTAGATACAGAGTAAAGCTCCCTCGATACTGTCCCCATCGAACACTCCCAGGACAAGTACAGCACGGGGTTAGATGCAGAGAAAAATTCCCTCGATAATGTATCCATCTAAAATTCCCAGTACAGGTACAGCAAGGCGTTAGATACAGAGGAAAGCTCCCTCGATACTGTTCACATCAAACAATCCCAGGACTAGTACAGCCCGGGGTTAGAAACAGAGAAAAACTCCCCCTACACTGTGCCCATCATACACTCCCAGGGCAGTTACAGCACAGGGTTAGATACAGAGTAAATCTCCCTCTAACCTCTCCCCATCTAGAACTCCCAGGACTGGTACTGCCCGGGGTAAGATTCAGAGTAAAGCTCCCTCTACACAGTCCCCATGAAGCACTCCCAGGGCAGGTACAGGACAGGGTTAGATACAGAGTAAAGCTCACTCTAAACTGTCCCCATCAAACCCTCCCAGGACAGGTACAGCACGGGGTTAGATACAGAGTAAAGCTCCCTCTGCACCGTCCCCATCAAACACGCCCAGTGCAGGTACATTACGGGGTTAGATACAGAGTAAAACTTCCTCTACACTGTCCCCATCAAACACTCCCAGGACAGGTACAGCAAGGTGTTAGATACAGAGTTAATATCCCACTACACCGTTCCCATCAAACACTCCCAGGTCAGGTACAGCACCGGTTTAGATACCGAATAAAGGTCCCACTGCACTGTCATCATCAAACACTCCCAGGGCACGTACAGCACTGGGTTAGATACAGAGTAAAGCTCTCTCAATACTGTCCCAATCAAACACTCCCAGGACAGGTACAGCACAGGGTTTGATATAAGGTGAAGCTCCCTCTGCACTGTTCCCATAAAACACTCCCTAGACAGGAAAAATACAGGGTTAGATACAGAGTAAAGCTCCCTCTATACTGTCCCCATCAAACACTCCCTGGACAGGAACAGGACAGGGTTAGATACAGAGTAAAGCTCCCTCTACACTGTCTCCATCAAACACTACCAGGTCCGCTACAGCACAGGGTTAGAGACAGAGTAAACCTCCCTCTATACTCTCCCCATCTAACTCTCACAGGACTGGTACAGCACGGGGTTAGATACAGAGTAAAGCTCCCTCTACACTGTCCCCATCAAACACTCCCAGCTCCGGTACAGCACAGGGTTAGATACAGTGTAAAACTCCCTCTACACTCTCCCCATCAAAAACTCCCAGGACTGGTACAGCACGGGGTTAGATAGAGAGTAAATCTCCCTCTACACTATCGCCATCAAGCACTCCCAGGACTGGTACAGAACGGGGTTAGAGTCAGAGTAAAGCTCACTCTATACTGTCCCCATGAAACACTCCCAGGACTGTTAAACACGGGGTTAGATACAGAGTAAAGCTCCCCCTACACTGTGCCCATCGTTCACTCCCAGGGCAGGTACAGCACGGGTTTAGATACAGTCTAAATTTCCCTCTAAGCTCTCCCCATCAAACACACCCAGGACTGGTGCAGCACGGGGTTAGATACAGAGTAAAGCTCCCTCGATACTGTACCCATCAAACAGTCCCAGGACTAGTACAGCCCGGTGTTAGAAACAGAGAAAAACTCCCCCTACACTGTGCCCATCATACACTCCCACGGCAGTTACAGCACAGGGTTAGATACAGAGTAAAGCTACCTCTACACTTTCCCCATCAAACTCTCCCAGGTCAGGAAAAGCATTGGGTTAGATACAGAGTAAAGCTGCCTCTACACTGTCCCCATCAAACACTCCCAGGTCCGGTACAGCACAGGGTTAGTTACAGTGTAAACCTCCCTCTATACTCTCCCCTTCAAACACTCCCAGGACTGGTACAGAAAGGGGTTAGATACAGAGTAAAGCTCCCTCTAAACTGTCTCCATCAAACACTCCCAGGCCCCCTACAGCACAGGGTTAGATACAGTGTAAATCTCCCTCTATACTCTCCTCATCAAACACTCACAGGACTGGCACGGCACGGGGTTAGATACAGAGAAAATCTCCCTCTAACCTGTCCGCATCAAACACTCCCAGGACTGGTACTGCCCGGGGTAAGATTCAGAGTAAAGCTCCCTCTACACTGTCCCCATGAAGCACTCCCAGGGCAGGTACAGGACAGGTTTATATACAGAGTAAAGCTCCCTCTAAACTGTCCCCTTCAAACCCACCCTGGACAGGTACAGCACGGGGTTAGATACAGAGTAAAGCTCCCTTTACACGGTCCCCATCAAACACTCCCAGTGCCGGTACATTAGGGGGTTCGATACAGAGTAAAACTTCCTCTACACTGTCCCCATCAAACAATCCCAGGACAGGTACAGCACGGTGTTAGATACAGAGTAAATCTCCCACTACACCGTCCCCATCAAACACCTCCAGGCCAGGTACAGCACGGGTTTATATACAGAATAAAGGTCCCACTGCACTGTCATCATCAAACACTCCCAGGGCAAGTACAGCACTGGGTTAGATACAGAGTAAAGCTACCTCTACACTTTCCCCATCAAACACTCCCAGGACTGCTACAGCACAGGGTTAGATTCAGAGTAAATCTCCCTCTATGCCGTCCCCATCAAACACTCCCTGGGCAGGTAAAGCACAGGGTTAGATAAAGAGTAATGCTTCCTCTACACTGTTCCTATCAAACACTCCCAGGACTTTTACAGCACATGGTTAGATACAGAGTTTAGCTCCCTCTACACTGTCCCCATCAAACACTCCCAGGACAGGTACAGTGATGACCCCCGTCCCCTTCAGAACCTCAGAAAGACTGAGCGCTTTGCAGTGAATGAATGAATCTTTAAAATGCTCTCATTGTTAGTGAGTCACTTGCTTCACTGTCCCTGGATTCATTTTCGCAATTCGGCCATTTCTGAAAGATGTGTCTGGGAGCTGGGCAGAGTCTACACATTGGAGACCCCCAGATCCTGTGTCTATTCACACCCCCTCCTCTTGTTTTGCTACCTCAGCCCCTCTGTTTCAAACCTCTTTCCAGACATTATGGCAAACTTGTGGCATTCTAAACTATTATCTTAAATTGTTAATAAATACTGAGAAACAGACACAGACACGGGCTTTGCAGCAGCAGAAAGAGTGTGAATCATTCTATCCCGGGGGTTTTTACTTCCAGATTCAGTTTTAGAAAATTCAGAATTCAAATTCACAGCAGCAAAGTGTGGGAGTGAACGCCCCGATCCTTCAATATTCCAGGGAATACACAGGGAAGTCATGTCTCCATACCTGCGTCTCTGTCACGTTTAAAATATTAATATTACATGAGTCAACTCTGTCCTAAGTGTCCCATTGCTGTGGGGACATATAATGGCCACTGTGAACAAACCTGAAATGGCTGCCTGGTGTTTGTAGACTAGATTCTCAGAGGAAGAGAGGTAGGGAGAGAGGGATAGAGAGCTGGGTAAGCGAGTGAGATAGAGAGAGGAGATCAAGCGATAAAAAAGGGATGAGTTGAGAGAGAGAGATGAAGAGAGGGGAGCGAGTGTAGGGTAAAGATATGGGGTGAGAGTGAGAAACGGAGAAATGTATAGAGTGGCAGAGAGATGGGGTGGGAGAGGGAGAGAAGGAACGAGACAGGATGAGAGAATGAGAAAGTGTAGTGCGAAACTGAAAATATTCAAAAATGTGTTAACATTATTAAGTGTAAAGGACAATATCCTGTGAGACATCCCTTCTCCATCTTAAAATTGGCGGGAGCACCTTTAACCAACTTCAAAATGGGGGGACACCCCTTCCTCAACTTGTGATGTGGAAGTGCTGGAATCTAATCGAGGGGTTCGGGGTGGTTTATATATAGAATAACAGATACCCGGGAGTGAGTTTATGGACTGGAATCTAATCGAGGGGTTCGGGGTGGTTAAAATAGAGAATAACAGATACTCGGGAGTGAGTTACAGACTGGAATCTAATCGAGGGGTTTGGTGGGTTTATATATAGAGTAACAGATACCCGGGAGTGAGTTACAGACTGGAATCTAATCGAGGGGTTCGGGGTGGTTTATATACAGAATAACAGATACCCGGGAGTGAGTTACAGACTGGAATCTAATCGAGAGATTCGGGGTGGATTATATATAGAATAACAGATACCCGGGAGTGATTTACAGACTGGAATCTAATCGAGGGGTTCAGGGGGGTTATATTTAGAATAACAGATACCTGGGAGTGAGTTACAGACTGGAATCAAATCGAGGGGTTTGAGGGATTTATATATAGAATAACAGATACCCGAGAGTGAGTTACAGACTGGAATCTAATCGAGGTCTTTGGGGAATTTATATATAGAATAACAGATACCCGGGAGTGAGTTACAGACTGGAAACAAATCGATGGGTTCGGGGTGTTTATATATAAATCATATGAATATAATATATATAGATTAACAGAAGACCGGGAATGAGTAACATACTGAAATCTAGTCGAGCGGTTTGGGACATTTATATACAGAATAACAGTTAGACGGAAATGAGTTACAGACTGGAATCTAATCGAGGGGTTTGGGGTGGTCTTTATATAGAATAACAGATTCCCGGGAGTGAGTTACATGTTGGAATCTTATCGAGGAGTTCGGGGTGGTTTATATATAGAATAACAGATACCCGAGATTGAGTTACAGACTGGAATCTAACGGAGGGGTTTGGGTTTGTTTATATATAGAATAACAGACACCCGGCAGTGAGTTTCAGACAGGAATCTAACGGAGGGGTTTGGGGTGGTTTATATATAGAATAACAGACACCCGGCAGTGAGTTACAGGCAGGAATCTAACGGAGGGGTTTGGGGTGGTTTATATATAGATTAACAGATGCCCGGGAGTGAGTTACGGGCTGAAATTTAATCGAGGGGTTCGGGGTGGTTTATATATAAATCATGTAGATATAATATATATCGAATAAAAGATATCCGGGAGTGAGTTAAAGAACGGAATCTCATCGAGGGGAATGAGGGGTTTATATATAGAATAATAGATATGGGAGAGAGTTACAGACTGGAATCTAATTGAAGGGTGCAGTGGTTTTATATACAGAATAATATATACCCGGGAGTGAGTTACAGATTGGAATCTAATCGAGGGGTTCAGGGGGTTTATATATAGAATAATCGATACCCGGGAGTGAGTTACAGACAGGAATCTAATCGAGTGCTTCCGGGGGTTTATATATAGAATCATAGATACCCGGGATTGAGTTACAGGCTGGAATTTAATTAAGGGGTGCAGGGGGTTTATATATAGAATAATCGATGCCCGGGATTGAGTTACAGACTCGAATCTAATCGAAGGGATCAGGGGGTTTATATATAGATAAATCGATACCCGGGATTGAGTTACAGACTGGAATCTAATCGAGGGGTTCAGGGGGTTTATATATAGAATAATAAATACCTGGGATTGAGTTACAGACTGCAATCTAATCGAGGGGTTCAGTGGGTTATATAGAGAATAATAGATAGCCGGGAGTGAGTTACAGACTGGAATCTAATTGAGGGGTGCAGAGGGTTTATATAGAGAATAATAGATACCCGGGATTGAGTTACAGACTGGAATCAAGAACAGTTGAAAATATCATTTTTCTTGTGATGTGCTGAAGTGCAGGTTACAGAGGCTGATTCATGGAATGGGTAGTGTGAGTTTTTAATCAGCTTTATCCCAAATATCAAATTTAATTTCTCATTGGAACTGTTTGATGTTTTATTAGTCTTGACACAAATGGATAGGGACCCTTTGGACCCTCACTGTTTGCAGCTTTTCACCATTTATAATGTAACCTGTTCCATCCTTTTTAAAGTGGGCATCCACACATTTGCCTATAATGAAATCCTTCTTTCACTATTTCACTCATTCACTTAAGGTGTGCATATCTCTTTGGAATTTGAAGTGCAGGTTACAGATTGGATTGGAACTTTCTGCTTTAAGAATCATTAACCAAGTTTCACACAGTTAAACATCAAAACTGACATTCTGAAACAGGAGGGGGCCCCACAACATCAATTCTGTGATTCTCTAGCACCTCATGATGTGTATCTTACAATATGTCCGCCCCCTTCATGTCTCTGAAGACTTGAGAAATGTTTCAGACATTTGGGAAAAATTTCTGTCAATCGAGATATTTCCTTTGAAGCATTTCATTGTCTTGGGACATTTCCAGTAAACGGCTCCTTCAAAGGACATCATTAAAATTCACTCTTTCATCATCCAAATCCTTTTGCCCACTCAGACTCCCTGGCCCTACATCCTATTGTTTCAAAGCTAACTTACATTTCCCAATGTAGGAATGTGTGAATGCAAACACTTTCTTCACACGTTGCCACAATACTAAGGCTCACACTATTCAGGGTGAAATTTTCAAGACAACATTCATCAACTGAGAGATTTCCAGCTCCAGCTAATTGTAGATTTTTATTTTTAATTTTGGGATAACAGGACTGAAATTGTACGGCATCCCAGTGTGAGATTTAAACTCCTGTTTATTTCAATCTTTAGCTCAGGAATTCACTTTAAAACATGCAGAGAATTGAAACCTTCCTCATACAGTTGCCTGTTTGTTCCAGTGTTGGTATATTCCCTCTTTCTCTTGCGTTTTCACTTGTCTGAAGAAATTGGATTGTTGACATTGGATAATCATCCCTTTCCCACGAAAATGTAAACTCCTGGGAAACTGCAACAGACACAATCTTATGCAGTGATCAAAATCCTGCACCTTTATTCATCAATCCCATTTCCTATCTCTGTAGAAACTCCCTTCCACTGACAGATTCTGAGATCCATACTCAATCTCAAAAACCACCACAGAAAAGTGACTGCTTATTTTAAACAGTGAATCTGAACTATTTGAAGTTCTGACTCAGTCACAGAATCGCAGAAATTTTGACTCTGTGGGATTAAAATTATCAGAATAATTTTGCAACATACAGGTAACCTGTAGTGACAGGAGGATACTTGTCTGTTCAAAAGGGATTCGATAAGATGCCTCATAAAGCTTGTTACTCAGGACAAGAGCTCATACATTCCCCTAATCTCCCCACACAGTTCCTCTCAGGATTTGACAATTTGATCAAGTCACCCCTGATGCTACTAAATTTCAGGGAATACAACCCGAGTTTGTGCAATCTCACTTTGCAATTTAACCCTTGGAATCCTGGTCTCATTCTGGCAAAGCTGTGATGCACTCAAACTGTCTAAACTGTACCTGGAGTGTCGGATTAACCCGGGTCACTCACATATACCCAGGTCAGGTTCAAGACTCACCTGTCTCACTCGCTGAGACGCTCCAGCATCACTGGCCTTATTGTAGTCGGATGCCGCGTTGGGAGCAGGACAGGTAGACGGGATTAGGATGACTGCTCATGTGGAGGGTAAACACGAGGAATCTATCAGAGAATCAGAACAGACCAGGGAGAATCAAACAAGGAAACTGATGTTCAATTTATTAGGCCTGATTTTTGGATTGTTTTTGTTTTGGGCGAGAATGTTGCCAAAAAACACTCCCAGAAAGGATGCAGCAGGGGCTAGATACAGAGTAAAGCTCCCTCGATACTTTCCCCATCAAACACTCACTGGACAGGAACAGAACAGGGTAAGATACAGAGTAAAGCTCCCTCGATACTGTCCCCATCAAACACTCCCAGGAAGGGAACAGGACAGGGTCAGATACAGAGTAAAGCTACCTCTACACTTTCCCCATCAAAAACTCCGAGGGCAGGAAAAGCACAGGGTTAGATAAAGAGTAAAGCTCCCTCTACACTGTCTCCATCAAACACTCCCAGGTCCCCTACAGCACAGGGTTAGATACAGTGTAAACCTCCCACTATACTCTCCCCATCCAACACTCCCAGGGCAGGTACAGCACGGGTTTAGATACCGAGTAAAGCGCCCCCTACACTGTGCCCAACATACACACACAGGGCAGGTACAGCACGGGGTTAGATGCAGAGAAAATTTCCCACTAATCTGTGCCCATCAAACACTCGCAGGACAGGTACAGCACGGGGTTAGATACAGAGTAAAGCTCCCTCTACACTGTCCCCATCAAACACTCCCAGGTCCGGTACAGCACAGGGTTAGATACAGTGTAAACCTCCCTCTATACTCTCCCCATCAAACACTCCCAGGACTGGTACAGCAAGGGGTTAGATACAGAGTCAAGCTCCCTCTACACTATCGCCATCAAACACTCCCAGGACTGGTACAGCACGGGGTTAGATACAGAGTAAAGCTCCGTCTATACTGTCCCCATCAAACACTCCCAGGACTGGTGCAGCACAGAGTTAGATACAGAGTAAAGCTCAGTCTACACTGTCCCCATCAAGCACGCACAGGGCAGGTACTGGACAGAGTTAGATGCAGAGTAAATCTATCTCTACACCGTCCCCATCAAACACTCCCAGGGCAGATAAAGTAGATGGTTTGATGCAGAGTAAAGCTTCCTCTACACTGTCCCCATTAAACACTCCCAGGACAGGTACAGCACGGGGTTAGATGCAGAGAAAATTTCCCTCTATAATGTTATCATCTAAAATTCCCAGTACAGGTACACCACAGGGTTAGATACAGAGTAAAACTCCCTCGACACTGTACCCATCAAACACTCCCAGGACTAGTACAGCCCGGGGTTAGAAACAGAAAAACTCCCCCTACACTGTGCCCATCATACACTCCCACGGCAGTTACAGCACAGGGTTAGATACAGAGTAAATCTCCCTTTAACCTGTCCCCATCTAAAACTCCCAGGACTGGTACTGCCCGGGGTAAGATTCAGAGTAAAGCTCCCTCTACACAGTCCCCATGAAGCACTCCCAGGGCAGGTACAAGACAGGGTTATATACAGAGTAAAGCTCACTCTAAACTGTCCCCATCAAACCCTCCCAGGACAGGTGCAGCACGGAGTTAGATAGAGAGTAAAGCTCCCTCTACACCGTCCCCATCAAACACTCCCAGTGCAGGTACATTACGGGGTTAGATAAAGAGTAAAACTTCCTCTACACTGTCCCCATCAAACACTCCCAGGACAGGTAGAGCACGGTGTTAGATACAGAGTAAATCTCCCACTATACCGTCCCCATCAAACACACCCAGGGCAGGTACAGCACTGGTTTATATACAGAATAAAGGTCACACTGCACTGTCATCATCAAACACTCCCATGGCAAGTACTGCACTGGGTTACATACAGAGTAAATCTAGCTCTATACGGTCCCCATAAAACACTCCCAGGACAGGTACAGCACAGGGTTAAATACAGAGTAAAGCTCCCTCTGCACTGTCCCCTTCAAACACTCCCTGGACAGGAACAGAACTGGGATAGATACAGAGTAAGGCTCCCTCGATACTGTCCCCATCAAACACTCCCACGACGGGAACAAGACAGGGTCAGATACAGAGTAAAGCTACCTCTTCACTTTCCCCATCAAACACTCCCAGGGCAGGAAAAGCACTGGGTTAGATACAGAGTTAAGCTCCCTCTACACTGTCTACATCAAACACTCCCAGGTCCCCTACAGCACAGGGTTAGATACAGTGTAAACCTCCCACTATACTCTCCCCATCAAACACTCCCAGGACTGGTACAGCACGGGGTTAGATACAGAGTAAAGCTGCCCCTACACTGTGTCCATCATACACTCCAAGGGCAGGTACAGCACGGGGTTAGATACAGAGTAAATTTCCCTCTAATCTGTCCCCATCAAACACTCTCAGGACAGGTACAGCACGGGGTTAGATACAGAGTAAAGCTCCCTCTGCACTGTCCCCATCAAACTCTCCCAATTCCGGTACAGCACAGGGTTAGATACAGTGTACACCTCCCTCTATACTCTCCCCATCAAACACTCCCAGGACTGGTACAGCAAGGGGTTAGATACAGAGTCAAGCTCCCTCTACAGTATCGCCATCAAACACTCCCAGGACTGGTAAAGCACGGGGTTAGATACAGAGTAAAGCTCCCCCTAAACTGTGCCCATCGTACACTCCCAGGGCAGGTACAGCACGGGGTTAGATACAGTCTAAATTTCCCTCTAAGCTCTCCCCATCAAACACTCCCAGGACTGGTGCAGCACAGAGTAAGATACAGAGTAAAGCTCAGTCTTCACTGTGCCCATCAAGCACTCACAGGGCAGGTACAGGACAGGGTTAGATACAAAGTAAATCTTCCTCTACACTGTCCCCAGCAAACTCTCCCAGGACAGGCACAGCACGGGGTTAGGTACAGAGTTAAACTTCCTCGATACTGTCCCCATCAAACACTCCCAGGACAGGTACAGCACGGGGTTAGATGCAGAGAAAATTTCCCTCTATAATGTATCCATCTAAAATTCCCAGAACAGGTCCACCACAGGGTTAGATACAGAGTAAAGCTCCCTCGATACTGTACCCATCAAACACTCCCAGGACAGGTACAGCACGGGGTTAGATACAGAGTAAAGCTCCCTCGATACTGTCCCCATCAAACACTCCCAGGACAGGCACAGCACCGTGTTAGATGCAGAGAAAACTTCCTTCGATAATGTATCCATCTAAAATTCCCAGTACAGGTACAGCACGGGGTAAGATACAGAGTAAAGCTCCCTCGAAACTTTACCCAAAAATACACTCCCAGGACTAGTACAGCCCGGGGTTAGAAACAGAGAAAAACTCCCCCGACACTGTGCCCATCATACACTCCCAGGGCAGTTACAGCACAGGGTTAGATACTGAGTAAATCTCCCTTTAACCTGTCCCCATCTAAAACTCCCAGGACTGGTACTGCCCGAGGTAAGATTCAGAGTAAATCTCCCTCTACACCCTCCCCATCAAATACTCCCAGGGCAGGTACAGTACAGGGTTTGATACTGAGTAAAGCTTCCTCTACACTGTCCCCATCAAACACTCCCAGGACAGGTACAGCACGGGGTTAGATACAGAGTAAATCTCCCTCGATACTGTCCCCATCAAACACTCCCAGGACAGGTACAGCAAGGGGTTAGATGCAGAGAAAAGTTCCCTCGATAATGTATCCATCTAAAATTCCCAGTACAGGTACAGCACAGGGTTAGATACAGAGTAAAGCTCCCTCTACACCGTCCCCATCAAACACTCACAGTGCAGGTACATTACGGGGTTAGATACAGAGTAAAACTTCCTCTAAACTGTCCCCATCAAACACTCCCAGGACTAGTACAGTCCGGGGTTAGAAACCGAGAAAAACTCCCCCTACACTGTGCCCAACATACACTCCCACGGCAGTTAGAGCACAGGGTTAGATACAGAGTAAATCTCCCTCTAACCTCTCCCCATCTAAAACTCCCAGGACTGGTACTGCCCGGTTTAAGATTCAGAGTAAAGCTCCCTCTACACAGTCCCCATGAAGCACTCCCAGGGCAGCTACAGGACAGGATTATATACAGAGTAAAGCTCACTCTAAACTGTCCCCATCAAACCCTCCCAGGACAGGTACAGCACGGGGTTAGATAGAGAGTAAAGCTCCCTCTACACCGTCCCCATCAAACACTCCCAGTGCAGGTACATTACGGGATTAGGTACAGAGTAAATATCCCACTACACCGTCCCCATCAAACACTCCCAGGCCAGGTACAGCACGGGTTTAGATACAGAATAAAGGTCCCACTGCATTTTCATCATCAAACATTCCCAGGGCACGTACAGCACTGGGTTAGCTACAGAATAAAGCTCCCTCAATACTGTGCCCATCAAACACTCCCTGGACAGGTACAGCACAGGGTTTGATACAAGGTGAAGCTCCCTCTGCACTGCTCCCATAAAACACTCCCTGGACAGGAACAGTACAGGGTTAGATACAGAGTAAAGCTCCCTCTATACTGTACCCATCAAACTCTCCCAGGACAGGAACAGGACAGGGTTAGATACAGACTAAAGCACACTCTACACTGTCTCCATCAAACACTACCAGGTCCGCTACAGCACAGGGTTAGATACAGGGTAAACCTCCCTCTATACTCTCCCCATCAAACTCTCACAGGACTGGTACAGCACGGGGTTAGATACAGATTAAAGCTCCCTCTAAACTTCCCCATCAAACCCTCCCACGACAGGTACAGCACAGGGTTAGATACAGAGTAAAGATCCCTCTACACGATCCCCATCAAACACTCCCAGTGCAGGTACAGCACGGGTTTATATACAGAATAATGGTCACACTGCACTGTCATCATCAAACACTCCCAGGGCAAGTACGGCACTGGTTTAGATACAGAGTAAAGCTAGCTCTATACGGACCCCATCAAACACTCCCAGGACAGGTACAGCACAGGGTTAAATACAGAGTAAAGCTCCCTCTGCACTGTCCCCTTCAAACACTCCCTGGACAGGAACAGAACTGGGTTAGATACAGAGTAAAACTCCCTCGATACTGTCCCCATCAAACACTCCCACGACGGGAACAAGACAGGGTCAGATACAGAGTAAAGCTACCTCTTCACTTTCCCCATCAAACACTCCCAGGGCAGGAAAAGCACAGGGTTAGATACAGAGTAAAGCTCCCTCTACACTGTCTAAACCAAACACTCCCAGGTCCCCTACAGCACAGGGTTAGATACAGTGTAAAGCTCCCTCTATACTCTCCCCAGCAAACTCTCCCAGGACTGGTACAGCACGGGGTTAGATACAGAGTAAAGCTGCCCCTACACTGTGGCCATCATACACTCCCAGGGCAGGTACAGCACGGGGTTAGATACAGAGTAAATTTCCCTCTAATCTGTCCCCATCAAACACTCTCAGGACAGGTACAGCACGGGGTTTGATACAGAGTAAAGCTGCCCCTACACTGTGGCCATCATACCCTCCCAGGGCAGGTACAGCACGGGGTTAGATACAGAGTAAATTTCCCTCTAATCTGTCCCCATCAATCACTCTCAGGACAGGTACAGCACGGGGTTTGATACAGAGTAAAGCTCCCTCTACACTGTCCCCATCAAACTCTCCCAAGTCCGGTACAGCACAGGGTTAGATACAGTGTAAACCTCCCTCTATACTCTCCCCATCAAACACTCCCAGGACTGGTACAGCAAGGGGTTAGATACAGAGTCAAGTTCCGTCTACACTATCGCCATCAAACACTCCCAGGACTGGAACAGCACGGGGTTCGATTCAGAGTAAAGCTCCCTCTACACTGTCCCCATCAAACACTCCCAGGACTGGTACAACACGGGGTTAGATACAGAGCAAAGCTCCCCCTACACTGTGCCCAACGTACACTCCCAGGGCAGGTACAGCACGGGGTTAGATACAGTCTAAATTTCCCTCTAAGCTGTCCCCATCAAACACTCCCAGGACTGGAGCAGCACAGAGTTAGATACAGAGTAAAGCTCAGTCTTCACTGTGCCCATCAAGCACTCACAGGGCAGGTACAGGACAGGGTTTGATACAGAGTAAAGCTTCCTCTACACTGTCCCCAGCAAACTCTCCCAGGACAGGTACAGCACGGGGTTAGGTGCAGAGTTAAACTTCCTCGATACTGTCCCCATCAAACACTCCCAGGACAGGTACAGCACGGGGTTAGATGCAGAGAAAATTTCCCTCTATAATGTATCCATCTAATATTCCCAGCACAGGTACACCACTGTGTTAGATACAGAGTAAAGCTCCCTCGATACTGTACCCATCAAACACTCCCAGGACAGGTACAGCACGGGGTTAGATACAGAGTAAAGCTCCCTCGATACTGTCCCCATCAAACACTCCCAGGACAGTTACAGCACCGTGTTAGATGCAGAGAAAAGTTCCTTCGATAATGTATCCATCTAAAATTCCCAGTACAGGTACAGCACGGGGCTAGATACAGAGTAAAGCTCCCTCGATACTGTACCCATCAAACACTCCCAGGTCTAGTACAGCCCGGGGTTAGAAACAGAGAAAAACTCCCCCTACACTGTTCCCATCATACACTCCCTCGGCAGTTACAGCACAGGGTTAGATACAGAGTAAATCTCCCTCTAACCTGTCCCCATCTAAAACTCCCAGGACTGGTACTGCCCGGGGTAAGATTCAGAGTAAAGCTCCCTCTACACGGTCCCCATGAAGCACTCCCAGGGCAGGTACAAGACAGGGTTATATACAGAGTAAAGCTCACTCTAAACTGTCCCCATCAAACCCTCACAGGACAGGTACAGCACGGGGTTAGATACAGAGTAAAGCTCCCGCTACACCGTCCCCATCAAACACTCCCAGTGCAGGTACATTACTGGGTTAGATACAGAGTAAAACTTCCTCTACACTGTCCCCATCAAACAGTCCCAGGACAGGTACAGCACGGTGTGAGATACAGAGTAAATCTCCCACTTCACCGTCCCCATCAAACACTCCCAGGCCAGGTGCAGCACTGGTTTAGATACAGAATAAAGGTCCCACTGCACTGTCATCATCAAACACTCCCAGGGCACGTACAGCACTGGGTTAGATACAGAGTAAAGCTCCCTCTATACTGTCCCCATCAAACACTCCCAGGACAGGTACAGCACAGGGTTTGATACAAAGGTAAAGCTCCCTCTGCACTGTTCCCATAAAACACACCCGGGACAGGAACAGAACAGGGTTAGATACAGAGTAAAGCTCCCTCTATACTGTCCCCATCAAACACTCCCAGGACAGGAACAGGACAGGGTTAGATACTGAGTAAAGCTACCTCTACACTTTCCCCATCAAACACTCCCAGGTCAGGAAAAGCATTGGGTTAGATACAGAGTAAAGCGCCCTCTACACTGTCTCCATCAAACACTCCCAGGTCCCCTACAGCACAGGGTTAGATACAGTGTAAACCTCCCTCTATACTCTCCCCATCAAACACTCACATGACTGGCACAGCACGGGGTTAGATACAGAGTAAATCTCCCTCTAACCTTTCCCCGTCAAACACTCCCAGGACTGTTACTGCCCGGGGTAAGATTCAGAGTAAAGTTCCCTCTACACTGTCCTCATGAAGCACTCCCAGGACAGGTACAGCACGGTGTTAGATAGAGAGTAAAACTCCCTTTACACCGTCCCCATCAAACACTCCCAGTGCACGTACATTAGATGGGTTAGATACAGAGTAAAACTTCCTCTACAGTGTCCCATTCAAACACTCCCAGGGCAGGTACAGCACGGTGTTAGATACTGAGTAAATCTCCCACTACACCGTCCCCATCAAACACTCCCAGGCCAGGTACAGCACGGGTTTATATACAGAATAAAGGTACACTGCACTGTCATCATCAAACACTCCCAGGGCAAGTACAGCACTGGGTTAGATACAGAGCAAAGCTCCATCTATACTGTCACCATCAAACACTCCCAGGACAGCTACAGCACAGGGTTAGATACAGAGTAAAGCTCCCTCTGCACTGTTCCCATCAAACACTCCCTGGACAGGAACAGAACAGGGTTAGATACAGAGTAAAGCTCCCTCTATATTGTCCCAATCAAACACTCGCAGGACAAGAACAGCACGGGGTTAGATACAGAACATAGCTCCCTCTACACTTTCCCCATCAAACACTCCCAGGGCAGGAACAGCATTGGGTTAGATACAGAGTAAAGCTCCATCTACACTATCTCCATCAAACACTCCCAGGACTGGAACAGAACAGGGTTAGATACAGAGTAAAGCTCCCTCTATACTGTCCCCATCAAACACTCCCAGGACAGGGTTAGATACAGAGTAAAGCTACCTCTACACTTTCCCCATCAAACACTCCCAGGACTGCTACAGCACAGGGTTAGATACAGAGTAAAGCTCTCTCTACACTGTCCTCATCAAACACTCCCAGGGCAGGTACAGCACGGGGCTAGATACAGATCAAAGCTCCCTCGACACTGTCATCATCAAACAATCCCAGGACAGGTACAGCAAGGGATTAGATATAGAGTGAAGCTCCCTCTACACTGTCCCCATCAAACACTCCCAGGGCAGGGACAGCACGGGTTTAGATACAGAATAAATCTCCCTCTGCACTGTCCCCAACAAACACTCCCAGGGCACGTACAGCACGAGGTTAGATACAGAGTTAAGCTCCCACTATACTGTCCCCATCAAACACTCCCAGGACAGGTACAGCAAAGGGTTAGATACGGAGTAAAGCTTCCTCTACACTGCTCTCATGAAACACTCCCAGGATAGGTAAAGCACGGGGTTAGATACAGAGTAAAGCTCCCTCTACACTTTCCCCATCAAACCCTCCATGGACAGGTACAGCACTGGGATAGATACAGAGTAAAGCTCCCTCTACACTGTCCCCATCAAACACTCCCAGGACTGGAACAGGACATGGTTAGATAAGGAGTAAAGCTCCCTCGAGACTGTCCCCATCAAACACTCGCAGGACAGGTACAGCACGGATTTAGATAGAGAGTAAAGCTCCCTCTACACTGTTCCCATCAAACATCCAAGGGCAGGTACAGCACTGTGTTAGATACAGAGTAAAGCTTCCTCTACACCGTCCCCATCAAAAACTCCCAGGACTGGTACAGCACGGGGTTAGATACAGAGTAAAGCCCCCTCAATACTGTGCCCATCAAACACTCCCAGGACAGGTTCAGCACGGGGATAGGGACAGAGTTAAACTTCCTCGATACTGTCCCCATCAAACACTCCCAGGACAGGTACAGCACGGGGGTAGATGCAGAGAAAATTTCACTTGATAATGTATCCAACTAAAGTTCCCAGTACAGGTACACCACACGGTTAGATACAGAGTAAAGCTCCCTCGCTACTGTACACATCAAACACTCCCAGGACAGGTACAGCACGGGGTTAGATACAGAGTAAAGCTCCCTCGATACAGTCCCCATCAAACACTCCCAGGACAGGTACAGCACGGAGTTAGATGCAGAGAAAAGTTCCCTCGATAATGTATCCATCTAAAATTCCCAGTACAGGTACAGCACGTGGTTAGATACAGAGTAAAGCTCCCTCGATACATTACCCATCAAACACTCCCAGGACTAGTACAGCCCGGTGTTAGAAACAGAGAAAAACTCCCCCTACACTTTGCCCATCATACACTCCCAGGGCAGTTACAGCACAGGGTTAGATACAGAGTAAATCTCCCTTTAACCTGTCCCCATCTAAAACTCCCAGGACTGGTACTGCCCGGGGTAAGATTCAGAGTAAAGCTCCCTCTACACGGTCCCCATGAAGCACTCCCAGGGCAGGTACAAGACAGGGTTATATACAGAGTAAAGCTCACTCTAAACTGTCCCCATCAAACCCTCACAGGACAGGTACAGCACGGGGTTAGATACAGAGTAAAGCTCCCGCTACACCGTCCCCATCAAACACTCCCAGTGCAGGTACATTACGGGGTTAGATACAGAGTAAAACTTCCTCTACACTGTCCCCATCAAACACTCCCAGGACAGGTACAGCACGGGTTTAAATACAGAATAAAGGTCCCACTGCACTGTCATCATCAACACTCCCAGGGCAAGTACAGCACTGGGTTAGATACAGAGTATAGCTCCATCTATACTGTCCCCATCAAACACTCCCAGGACAGGAACAGGACAGGGTTAGATACTGAGTAAAGCTACCTCTACACTTTCCCCATCAAACACTCTCAGGTCAGGAAAATCATTGGGTTAGATACAGAGTAAAGCGCCCTCTACACTGTCTCCATCAAACACTCCCAGGTCCCCTACAGCACAGGGTTAGATACAGTGTAAACCTCCCTCTATACTCTCCCCATCAAACACTCACATGACTGGCACAGCACGGGGTTAGATACAGAGTAAATCTCCCTCTAACCTGTCCCCGTCAAAAACTCCCAGGACTGGTACTGCCCGGGGTAAGATTCAGAGTAAAGCTCCCTCTAAACTGTCCCCATCAAACCCTCCCAGGACAGGTACAGCACGGGGTTATATACAGAGTAAAGCTCCCTTTACACCGTACCCATCAAACACTGCCAGTGCATGTACATTACGGGGTTAGATACAGAGTAAAACTTCCTTTACACCGTCCCCATCAAACACTCCAGGACGGGTACAGCACAGGGTTAGCTACAGTGTAAACCTCCATCTATACTCTCCCCATCAAACACTCCCAGGACTGGTACAGCACAGGGTTAGATACAGAGTAAAGCTCCCTCTACACTGTCTCCTTCAAACACTCCCAGGACCGCTACAGCACAGGGTTAGCTACAGTGTAAACCTCCATCTATACTCTCCCCATCAAACACTCCCTGGACTGGTACAGCACAGGGTTAGATACAGAGTAAAGCTCCCTCTACACTGTCTCCATCAAAAACTCCCAGGGCTGGTACAGCACAGGGTTAGATACAGAGTAAAGCTCCCTCTACAATGTCCCCATCAAACACTCCCAGGACAGGTACAGCACGGTGTTAGATACTGAGTAAATCTCCCTCTACACCGTCCACATCAAACAGTCCCAGGCCAGGTACAGCACGGGTTTAGATACAGAATAAAGGTCGCACTGCACTGTCATCATCAAACACTCCCAGGGCAAGTACAGCACTGGGTTAGATAAAGAGTAAAGCTCCCTCTATACTGTCCCAATCAAACACTCCCAGGACAGGTACAGCACAGTGTTAGATACAGAGTAAAGCTCCCTCTGCACTGTCCCCATCAAACACTCCCTGGACAGGAGCAGAACAGGGTTAGATACAGAGTAAAGCTCCCTCGATACTGTCCCCATCAAACACTCCCAGGACAGGAACAGGACAGGGTTAGATACAGAATAAAGCTACCTCTACACTTTCCCCATCAAACACTCCCAGGGCAGGAACAGCACTGGGTTAGATACAGAGTAAAGCTCCCTCTACACTGTCTCCATCAAACACACCCAGGACTGGAACAGGACAGGGTTAGATACAGAGTAAATCTCCCTCTAACCTGTCCCCATCAAAAACTCCCAGGACTGGTACTGCCCGGGGTAAGATTCAGAGTAAAGCTCCCTCTACACAGTCCCCATGAAGCACTCCCAGGGCAGGTACAAGACAGGGTTATATACAGAGTAAAGCTCACTCTAAACTGTCCACATCAAACCCTCACAGGACAGGTACAGCACGGGGTTAGATACAGAGTAAAGCTCCCGCTACACCGTCCCCATCAAGCACTCCCAGTGCAGGTACATTTCGGGGTTAGATACAGAGTAAAACTTCCTCTACACTGTCCCCATCAAACACTCCCAGGACAGGTACAGCACGGTGTTAGATACAGAGTAAATCTCCCACTATACCGTCCCCATCAAACACTCCCAGGCCAGGTGCAGCACTGGTTTAGATACAGAATAAAGGTCCCACTGCACTGTCATCATCAAACACTCCCAGGGCACGTACAGCTCTGGGTTAGATACAGAGTAACGCTCCCTCTATACTGTCCCCATCAAACACTCCCAGGACAGGTACAGCACAGGGTTTGATACAAGGAAAAGCTCCCTCTACACTGTCCCCATCAAACACTCCAGGACGGGTACAGCACGGTGTTAGATACTGGGTAAATCTCCCTCTACACCGTCCCCATCAAACAGTCCCAGGCCAGGTACAGCACGGGTTTAGATACAGAATAAAGGTCCCACTGCACTTTCATCATCAAACACTCCCAGGGCAAGTACAGCACTGGGTTAGATAAAGAGTAAAGCTCACTCTATACTGTCCCAATCAAACACTCCCAGGACAGGTACAGCACGGGGTTAGATACAGAGTAAAGCTCCCTCTGCACTGTCCCCATCAAACACTCCCTGGACAGGAGCAGAACAGGGTTAGATACAGAGTAAAGCTCCCTCGATACTGTCCCAATCAAACACTCCCAGGACAGGAACAGGACAGGGTTAGATACAGAATAAAGCTACCTCTACACTTTCCCCATCAAACACTCCCAGGACTGGAACAGGACAGGGTTAGATACAGAGTAAAGCTCCCTCTATACTGTCCCCATCAAACACTCCCAGGACAGGAACAGGACAGGGTTAGATACAGAGTAAAGCTACCTCTACACTTTCCCCATCAAACACACCCAGGACTGCGACAGCACAGCGTTAGATACAGAATAAAGGTCCCACTGCACTGTCATCATCAAACACTCCCAGGGCACGTACAACACTGGGTTAGATACAGAGTAAAGCTCCCTCTATACTGTCCCCATCAAACACTCCCAGGACAGGTACAGCACAGGGTTTGATACAAGGTAAAGCTCCCTCTGCACTGTTCCCATAAAACACACCCGGGACAGGAACAGAACAGGGTTAGATACAGAGTAAATCTCCCTCTATACAGTCCCCATCAAACACTCCCAGGACAGGAACAGGACAGGGTTAGATACTGAGTAAAGCTACCTCTACACTTTCCCCATCAAACACTCCCAGGTCAGGAAAATCATTGGGTTAGATACAGAGTAAAGCGCCCTCTACACTGTCTCCATCAAACACTCCCAGGTCCCCTACAGCACAGGGTTAGATACAGTGTAAACCTCCCTCTCTACTCTCCCCATCAAACACTCACATGACTGGCACAGCACGGGGTTAGATACAGAGTAAATCTCCCTCTAACCTGTCCCCGTCAAAAACTCCCAGGACTGGTACTGCCCGGGGTAAGATTCAGAGTAAAGCTCCCTCTAAACTGTCCCCATCAAACCCTCCCAGGACAGGTACAGCACGGGGTTATATACAGAGTAAAGCTCCCTTTACACCGTACCCATCAAACACTCCCAGTGCATGTACATTACGGGGTTAGATACAGAGTAAAACTTCCTTTACACCGTCCCCATCAAACACTCCAGGACGGGTACAGCACAGGGTTAGCTACAGTGTAAACCTCCATCTATACTCTCCCCATCAAACACTCCCAGGACTGGTACAGCACAGGGTTAGATACAGAGTAAAGCTCCCTCTACACTGTCTCCTTCAAACACTCCCAGGACCGCTACAGCACAGCGTTAGCTACAGTGTAAACCTCCATCTATACTCTCCCCATCAAACACTCCCTGGACTGGTACAGCACAGGGTTAGATACAGAGTAAAGCTCCCTCTACACTGTCTCCATCAAAAACTCCCAGGGCTGGTACAGCACAGGGTTAGATACAGAGTAAAGCTCCCTCTACAATGTCCCCATCAAACACTCCCAGGACAGGTACAGCACGGTGTTAGATACTGAGTAAATCTCCCTCTACACCGTCCACATCAAACAGTCCCAGGCCAGGTACAGCACGGGTTTAGATACAGAATAAAGGTCGCACTGCACTGTCATCATCAAACACTCCCAGGGCAAGTACAGCACTGGGTTAGATAAAGAGTAAAGCTCCCTCTATACTGTCCCAATCAAACACTCCCAGGACAGGTACAGCACAGTGTTAGATACAGAGTAAAGCTCCCTCTGCACTGTCCCCATCAAACACTCCCTGGACAGGAGCAGAACAGGGTTAGATACAGAGTAAAGCTCCCTCGATACTGTCCCCATCAAACACTCCCAGGACAGGAACAGGACAGGGTTAGATACAGAATAAAGCTACCTCTACACTTTCCCCATCAAACACTCCCAGGGCAGGAACAGCACTGGGTTAGATACAGAGTAAAGCTCCCTCTACACTGTCTCCATCAAACACACCCAGGACTGGAACAGGACAGGGTTAGATACAGAGTAAATCTCCCTCTAACCTGTCCCCATCAAAAACTCCCAGGACTGGTACTGCCCGGGGTAAGATTCAGAGTAAAGCTCCCTCTACACAGTCCCCATGAAGCACTCCCAGGGCAGGTACAAGACAGGGTTATATACAGAGTAAAGCTCACTCTAAACTGTCCACATCAAACCCTCACAGGACAGGTACAGCACGGGGTTAGATACAGAGTAAAGCTCCCGCTACACCGTCCCCATCAAGCACTCCCAGTGCAGGTACATTTCGGGGTTAGATACAGAGTAAAACTTCCTCTACACTGTCCCCATCAAACACTCCCAGGACAGGTACAGCACGGTGTTAGATACAGAGTAAATCTCCCACTATACCGTCCCCATCAAACACTCCCAGGCCAGGTGCAGCACTGGTTTAGATACAGAATAAAGGTCCCACTGCACTGTCATCATCAAACACTCCCAGGGCACGTACAGCTCTGGGTTAGATACAGAGTAACGCTCCCTCTATACTGTCCCCATCAAACACTCCCAGGACAGGTACAGCACAGGGTTTGATACAAGGAAAAGCTCCCTCTACACTGTCCCCATCAAACACTCCAGGACGGGTACAGCACGGTGTTAGATACTGGGTAAATCTCCCTCTACACCGTCCCCATCAAACAGTCCCAGGCCAGGTACAGCACGGGTTTAGATACAGAATAAAGGTCCCACTGCACTTTCATCATCAAACGCTCCCAGGGCAAGTACAGCACTGGGTTAGATAAAGAGTAAAGCTCACTCTATACTGTCCCAATCAAACACTCCCAGGACAGGTACAGCACGGGGTTAGATACAGAGTAAAGCTCCCTCTGCACTGTCCCCATCAAACACTCCCTGGACAGGAGCAGAACAGGGTTAGATACAGAGTAAAGCTCCCTCGATACTGTCCCAATCAAACACTCCCAGGACAGGAACAGGACAGGGTTAGATACAGAATAAAGCTACCTCTACACTTTCCCCATCAAACACTCCCAGGACTGGAACAGGACAGGGTTAGATACAGAGTAAAGCTCCCTCTATACTGTCCCCATCAAACACTCCCAGGACAGGAACAGGACAGGGTTAGATACAGAGTAAAGCTACCTCTACACTTTCCCCATCAAACACACCCAGGACTGCTACAGCACAGCGTTAGATACAGAATAAAGGTCCCACTGCACTGTCATCATCAAACACTCCCAGGGCACGTACAACACTGGGTTAGATACAGAGTAAAGCTCCCTCTATACTGTCCCCATCAAACACTCCCAGGACAGGTACAGCACAGGGTTTGATACAAGGTAAAGCTCCCTCTGCACTGTTCCCATAAAACACACCCGGGACAGGAACAGAACAGGGTTAGATACAGAGTAAATCTCCCTCTATACTGTCCCCATCAAACACTCCCAGGACAGGAACAGGACAGGGTTAGATACTGAGTAAAGCTACCTCTACACTTTCCCCATCAAACTCTCCCAGGTCAGGAAAAGCATTGGGTTAGATACAGAGTAAAGCTACCTCTACACTGTCTCCATCAAACACTCCCAGGTCCTCTACAGCACAGGGTTAGATACAGTGTAAACCTCCCTCTATACTCTCCCCATCAAACACTCAAATGACTGGCACAGCACGGGGTTAGATACAGAGTAAATCTCCCTCTAACCTGTCCCCATCAACCACTCCCAGGACTGGTACTGCCCGGGGTAAGATTCAGAGTAAAGTTCCCTCTACACTGTCCTCATGAAGCACTCCCAGGGCAGGTACAGGACAGGTTTATATACAGAGTAAAGCTCCCTCTAAACTGTCCCCATCAAACCCTCCCAGGACAGGTACAGCACGGGGTTAGATACAGAGTAAAGCTCCCTTTACACCGTCCAAATCAGACACTCCCAGTGCAGGTACATTACGTGGTTAGATACAGAGTAAAACTTCCTTTACACCGTCCCCATCAAACACTCCCAGGGCAGGGAAAGCACGGGTTTAGATACAGAATAAAGCTCCCTCTGCACTGTCCCCATCAAACACTCCCAGGGCACGTACAGCACGAGGTTAGATACAGAGTTAAGCTCCCTCTATACTGTCCCCATCAAACACTCCCAGGACAGGTACAGCAAAGGTTTAGATACGGATTAAAGCGTCCTCTACACTGCTCCCATGAAACACTCCCAGGATAGGTAAAGCACGTGGTTAGATACAGAGTAAAGCTCCCTCTACACTGTCCCCATCAAACCCTCCATGGACAGGTACAGCACTGGGATAGATACAGAGTAAAGCTCCCTCTACACTGTCCCCATCAAACACTCCCAGGACTGGAACAGGACTTGGTTAGATAAGGATTAAAGCTCCCTCGATACTGTCCCCATCAAACACTCGCAGGACAGGTACAGCACGGGTTTAGATACAGAGTAAAGCTCCCTCTACACTGTTCCCATCAAACATCCAAGGGCAGGTACAGCACTGTGTTAGATACAGAGTAAAGCTTCCTCTACACCGTCCCCATCAAAAACTCCCAGGACAGGTACAGCACGGGGTTAGATACAGAGTAAAGCCCCCTCAATACTGTGCCCATCAAACACTCCCAGGACAGGTTCAGCACGGGGAAAGGTACAGAGTTAAACTTCCTCAATACTGTCCCCATCAAACACTCCCAGGACAGGTACAGCACGGGGTTAGATGCAGAGAAAATTTCACTTGATAATGTATCCAACTAAAGTTCCCAGTACAGGTACACCACACGGTTAGATACAGAGTAAAGCTCCCTCGCTACTGTACCCATCAAACACTCCCAGGACAGGTACAGCACGGAGTTAGATGCAGAGAAAAGTTCCCTCGATAATGTATCCATCTAAAATTCCCAGTACAGGTACAGCACGGGGTTAGATACAGAGTAAAGCTCCCTCGATACATTACCCATCAAACACTCCCAGGACTAGTACAGCCCGGTGTTAGAAATAGAGAAAAACTCCCCCTACACTTTGCCCATCATACACTCCCAGGGCAGTTACAGCACAGGGTAAATCTCCCTTTAACCTGTCCCCATCTAAAACTCCCAGGACTGGTACTGCCCGGGGTAAGATTCAGAGTAAAGCTCCCTCTACACGGTCCCCATGAAGCACTCCCAGGGCAGGTACAAGACAGGGTTATATACAGAGTAAAGCTCACTCTAAACTGTCCCCATCAAACCCTCACAGGACAGGTACAGCACGGGGTTAGATACAGAGTAAAGCTCCCGCTACACCGTCCCCATCAAACACTCCCAGTGCAGGTACATTACGGGGTTAGATACAGAGTAAAACTTCCTCTACACTGTCCCCATCAAACACTCCCAGGACAGGTACAGCACGGGTTTAAATACAGAATAAAGGTCCCACTGCACTGTCATCATCAAACACTCCCAGGGCAAGTACAGCACTGGGTTAGATACAGAGTATAGCTCCATCTATACTGTCCCCATCAAACACTCCCAGGACAGGAACAGGACAGGGTTAGATACTGAGTAAAGCTACCTCTACACTTTCCCCATCAAACACTCCCAGGTCAGGAAAATCATTGGGTTAGATACAGAGTAAAGCGCCCTCTACACTGTCCCCATCAAACACTCCCAGGTCCTCTACAGCACAGGGTTAGATACAGTGTAAACCTCCCTCTATACTCTCCCCATCAAACACTCAAATGACTGGCACAGCATGGGGTTAGATACAGAGTAAATCTCCCTCTAACCTGTCCCCATCAACCACTCCCAGGACTGGTACTGCCCGGGGTAAGATTCAGAGTAAAGTTCCCTCTACACTGTCCTCATGAAGCACTCCCAGGGCAGGTACAGGACAGGTTTATATACAGAGTAAAGCTCCCTCTAAACTGTCCCCATCAAACCCTCCCAGGACAGGTACAGCACGGGGTTAGATACAGAGTAAAGCTCCCTTTACACCGTCCAAATCAGACACTCCCAGTGCAGGTACATTACGTGGTTAGATACAGAGTAAAACTTCCTTTACACCGTCCCCATCAAACACTCCCAGGGCAGGGAAAGCACGGGTTTAGATACAGAATAAAGCTCCCTCTGCACTGTCCCCATCAAACACTCCCAGGGCACGTACAGCACGAGGTTAGATACAGAGTTAAGGTCCCTCTATACTGTCCCCATCAAACACTCCCAGGACAGGTACAGCAAAGGTTTAGATACGGATTAAAGCGTCCTCTACACTGCTCCCATGAAACACTCCCAGGATAGGTAAAGCACGTGGTTAGATACAGAGTAAAGCTCCCTCTACACTGTCCCCATCAAACCCTCCATGGACAGGTACAGCACTGGGATAGATACAGAGTAAAGCTCCCTCTACACTGTCCCCATCAAACACTCCCAGGACTGGAACAGGACTTGGTTAGATAAGGATTAAAGCTCCCTCGATACTGTCCCCATCAAACACTCGCAGGACAGGTACAGCACGGGTTTAGATACAGAGTAAAGCTCCCTCTACACTGTTCCCATCAAACATCCAAGGGCAGATACAGCACTGTGTTAGATACAGAGTAAAGCTTCCTCTACACCGTCCCCATCAAAAACTCCCAGGACAGGTACAGCACGGGGTTAGATACAGAGTAAAGCCCCCTCAATACTGTGCCCATCAAACACTCCCAGGACAGGTTCAGCACGGGGAAAGGTACAGAGTTAAACTTCCTCAATACTGTCCCCATCAAACACTCCCAGGACAGGTACAGCACGGGGTTAGATACAGAGTAAAGCCCCCTCAATACTGTGCCCATCAAACACTCCCAGGACAGGTTCAGCACGGGGAAAGGTACAGAGTAAAACTTCCTCTACACTGTCCCCATCAAACACTCCCAGGACAGGTACAGCACGGTGTTAGATACAGAGTAAATCTCCCACTATACCGTCCCCATCAAACACTCCCAGGCCAGGTGCAGCACTGGTTTAGATACAGAATAAAGGTCCCACTGCACTGTCATCATCAAACACTCCCAGGGCACGTACAGCTCTGGGTTAGATACAGAGTAACGCTCCCTCTATACTGTCCCCATCAAACACTCCCAGGACAGGTACAGCACAGGGTTTGATACAAGGAAAAGCTCCCTCTACACTGTCCCCATCAAACACTCCAGGACGGGTACAGCACGGTGTTAGATACTGGGTAAATCTCCCTCTACACCGTCCCCATCAAACAGTCCCAGGCCAGGTACAGCACGGGTTTAGATACAGAATAAAGGTCCCACTGCACTTTCATCATCAAACACTCCCAGGGCAAGTACAGCACTGGGTTAGATAAAGAGTAAAGCTCACTCTATACTGTCCCAATCAAACACTCCCAGGACAGGTACAGCACGGGGTTAGATACAGAGTAAAGCTCCCTCTGCACTGTCCCCATCAAACACTCCCTGGACAGGAGCAGAACAGGGTTAGATACAGAGTAAAGCTCCCTCGATACTGTCCCAATCAAACACTCCCAGGACAGGAACAGGACAGGGTTAGATACAGAATAAAGCTACCTCTACACTTTCCCCATCAAACACTCCCAGGACTGGAACAGGACAGGGTTAGATACAGAGTAAAGCTCCCTCTATACTGTCCCCATCAAACACTCCCAGGACAGGAACAGGACAGGGTTAGATACAGAGTAAAGCTACCTCTACACTTTCCCCATCAAACACACCCAGGACTGCGACAGCACAGCGTTAGATACAGAATAAAGGTCCCACTGCACTGTCATCATCAAACACTCCCAGGGCACGTACAACACTGGGTTAGATACAGAGTAAAGCTCCCTCTATACTGTCCCCATCAAACACTCCCAGGACAGGTACAGCACAGGGTTTGATACAAGGTAAAGCTCCCTCTGCACTGTTCCCATAAAACACACCCGGGACAGGAACAGAACAGGGTTAGATACAGAGTAAATCTCCCTCTATACAGTCCCCATCAAACACTCCCAGGACAGGAACAGGACAGGGTTAGATACTGAGTAAAGCTACCTCTACACTTTCCCCATCAAACACTCCCAGGTCAGGAAAATCATTGGGTTAGATACAGAGTAAAGCGCCCTCTACACTGTCTCCATCAAACACTCCCAGGTCCCCTACAGCACAGGGTTAGATACAGTGTAAACCTCCCTCTATACTCTCCCCATCAAACACTCACATGACTGGCACAGCACGGGGTTAGATACAGAGTAAATCTCCCTCTAACCTGTCCCCGTCAAAAACTCCCAGGACTGGTACTGCCCGGGGTAAGATTCAGAGTAAAGCTCCCTCTAAACTGTCCCCATCAAACCCTCCCAGGACAGGTACAGCACGGGGTTATATACAGAGTAAAGCTCCCTTTACACCGTACCCATCAAACACTCCCAGTGCATGTACATTACGGGGTTAGATACAGAGTAAAACTTCCTTTACACCGTCCCCATCAAACACTCCAGGACGGGTACAGCACAGGGTTAGCTACAGTGTAAACCTCCATCTATACTCTCCCCATCAAACACTCCCAGGACTGGTACAGCACAGGGTTAGATACAGAGTAAAGCTCCCTCTACACTGTCTCCTTCAAACACTCCCAGGACCGCTACAGCACAGCGTTAGCTACAGTGTAAACCTCCATCTATACTCTCCCCATCAAACACTCCCTGGACTGGTACAGCACAGGGTTAGATACAGAGTAAAGCTCCCTCTACACTGTCTCCATCAAAAACTCCCAGGGCTGGTACAGCACAGGGTTAGATACAGAGTAAAGCTCCCTCTACAATGTCCCCATCAAACACTCCCAGGACAGGTACAGCACGGTGTTAGATACTGAGTAAATCTCCCTCTACACCGTCCACATCAAACAGTCCCAGGCCAGGTACAGCACGGGTTTAGATACAGAATAAAGGTCGCACTGCACTGTCATCATCAAACACTCCCAGGGCAAGTACAGCACTGGGTTAGATAAAGAGTAAAGCTCCCTCTATACTGTCCCAATCAAACACTCCCAGGACAGGTACAGCACAGTGTTAGATACAGAGTAAAGCTCCCTCTGCACTGTCCCCATCAAACACTCCCTGGACAGGAGCAGAACAGGGTTAGATACAGAGTAAAGCTCCCTCGATACTGTCCCCATCAAACACTCCCAGGACAGGAACAGGACAGGGTTAGATACAGAATAAAGCTACCTCTACACTTTCCCCATCAAACACTCCCAGGGCAGGAACAGCACTGGGTTAGATACAGAGTAAAGCTCCCTCTACACTGTCTCCATCAAACACACCCAGGACTGGAACAGGACAGGGTTAGATACAGAGTAAATCTCCCTCTAACCTGTCCCCATCAAAAACTCCCAGGACTGGTACTGCCCGGGGTAAGATTCAGAGTAAAGCTCCCTCTACACAGTCCCCATGAAGCACTCCCAGGGCAGGTACAAGACAGGGTTATATACAGAGTAAAGCTCACTCTAAACTGTCCACATCAAACCCTCACAGGACAGGTACAGCACGGGGTTAGATACAGAGTAAAGCTCCCGCTACACCGTCCCCATCAAGCACTCCCAGTGCAGGTACATTTCGGGGTTAGATACAGAGTAAAACTTCCTCTACACTGTCCCCATCAAACACTCCCAGGACAGGTACAGCACGGTGTTAGATACAGAGTAAATCTCCCACTATACCGTCCCCATCAAACACTCCCAGGCCAGGTGCAGCACTGGTTTAGATACAGAATAAAGGTCCCACTGCACTGTCATCATCAAACACTCCCAGGGCACGTACAGCTCTGGGTTAGATACAGAGTAACGCTCCCTCTATACTGTCCCCATCAAACACTCCCAGGACAGGTACAGCACAGGGTTTGATACAAGGAAAAGCTCCCTCTACACTGTCCCCATCAAACACTCCAGGACGGGTACAGCACGGTGTTAGATACTGGGTAAATCTCCCTCTACACCGTCCCCATCAAACAGTCCCAGGCCAGGTACAGCACGGGTTTAGATACAGAATAAAGGTCCCACTGCACTTTCATCATCAAACGCTCCCAGGGCAAGTACAGCACTGGGTTAGATAAAGAGTAAAGCTCACTCTATACTGTCCCAATCAAACACTCCCAGGACAGGTACAGCACGGGGTTAGATACAGAGTAAAGCTCCCTCTGCACTGTCCCCATCAAACACTCCCTGGACAGGAGCAGAACAGGGTTAGATACAGAGTAAAGCTCCCTCGATACTGTCCCAATCAAACACTCCCAGGACAGGAACAGGACAGGGTTAGATACAGAATAAAGCTACCTCTACACTTTCCCCATCAAACACTCCCAGGACTGGAACAGGACAGGGTTAGATACAGAGTAAAGCTCCCTCTATACTGTCCCCATCAAACACTCCCAGGACAGGAACAGGACAGGGTTAGATACAGAGTAAAGCTACCTCTACACTTTCCCCATCAAACACACCCAGGACTGCTACAGCACAGCGTTAGATACAGAATAAAGGTCCCACTGCACTGTCATCATCAAACACTCCCAGGGCACGTACAACACTGGGTTAGATACAGAGTAAAGCTCCCTCTATACTGTCCCCATCAAACACTCCCAGGACAGGTACAGCACAGGGTTTGATACAAGGTAAAGCTCCCTCTGCACTGTTCCCATAAAACACACCCGGGACAGGAACAGAACAGGGTTAGATACAGAGTAAATCTCCCTCTATACTGTCCCCATCAAACACTCCCAGGACAGGAACAGGACAGGGTTAGATACTGAGTAAAGCTACCTCTACACTTTCCCCATCAAACACTCCCAGGTCAGGAAAAGCATTGGGTTAGATACAGAGTAAAGCTACCTCTACACTGTCTCCATCAAACACTCCCAGGTCCTCTACAGCACAGGGTTAGATACAGTGTAAACCTCCCTCTATACTCTCCCCATCAAACACTCAAATGACTGGCACAGCACGGGGTTAGATACAGAGTAAATCTCCCTCTAACCTGTCCCCATCAACCACTCCCAGGACTGGTACTGCCCGGGGTAAGATTCAGAGTAAAGTTCCCTCTACACTGTCCTCATGAAGCACTCCCAGGGCAGGTACAGGACAGGTTTATATACAGAGTAAAGCTCCCTCTAAACTGTCCCCATCAAACCCTCCCAGGACAGGTACAGCACGGGGTTAGATACAGAGTAAAGCTCCCTTTACACCGTCCAAATCAGACACTCCCAGTGCAGGTACATTACGTGGTTAGATACAGAGTAAAACTTCCTTTACACCGTCCCCATCAAACACTCCCAGGGCAGGGAAAGCACGGGTTTAGATACAGAATAAAGCTCCCTCTGCACTGTCCCCATCAAACACTCCCAGGGCACGTACAGCACGAGGTTAGATACAGAGTTAAGCTCCCTCTATACTGTCCCCATCAAACACTCCCAGGACAGGTACAGCAAAGGTTTAGATACGGATTAAAGCGTCCTCTACACTGCTCCCATGAAACACTCCCAGGATAGGTAAAGCACGTGGTTAGATACAGAGTAAAGCTCCCTCTACACTGTCCCCATCAAACCCTCCATGGACAGGTACAGCACTGGGATAGATACAGAGTAAAGCTCCCTCTACACTGTCCCCATCAAACACTCCCAGGACTGGAACAGGACTTGGTTAGATAAGGATTAAAGCTCCCTCGATACTGTCCCCATCAAACACTCGCAGGACAGGTACAGCACGGGTTTAGATACAGAGTAAAGCTCCCTCTACACTGTTCCCATCAAACATCCAAGGGCAGGTACAGCACTGTGTTAGATACAGAGTAAAGCTTCCTCTACACCGTCCCCATCAAAAACTCCCAGGACAGGTACAGCACGGGGTTAGATACAGAGTAAAGCCCCCTCAATACTGTGCCCATCAAACACTCCCAGGACAGGTTCAGCACGGGGAAAGGTACAGAGTTAAACTTCCTCAATACTGTCCCCATCAAACACTCCCAGGACAGGTACAGCACGGGGTTAGATGCAGAGAAAATTTCACTTGATAATGTATCCAACTAAAGTTCCCAGTACAGGTACACCACACGGTTAGATACAGAGTAAAGCTCCCTCGCTACTGTACCCATCAAACACTCCCAGGACAGGTACAGCACGGAGTTAGATGCAGAGAAAAGTTCCCTCGATAATGTATCCATCTAAAATTCCCAGTACAGGTACAGCACGGGGTTAGATACAGAGTAAAGCTCCCTCGATACATTACCCATCAAACACTCCCAGGACTAGTACAGCCCGGTGTTAGAAATAGAGAAAAACTCCCCCTACACTTTGCCCATCATACACTCCCAGGGCAGTTACAGCACAGGGTAAATCTCCCTTTAACCTGTCCCCATCTAAAACTCCCAGGACTGGTACTGCCCGGGGTAAGATTCAGAGTAAAGCTCCCTCTACACGGTCCCCATGAAGCACTCCCAGGGCAGGTACAAGACAGGGTTATATACAGAGTAAAGCTCACTCTAAACTGTCCCCATCAAACCCTCACAGGACAGGTACAGCACGGGGTTAGATACAGAGTAAAGCTCCCGCTACACCGTCCCCATCAAACACTCCCAGTGCAGGTACATTACGGGGTTAGATACAGAGTAAAACTTCCTCTACACTGTCCCCATCAAACACTCCCAGGACAGGTACAGCACGGGTTTAAATACAGAATAAAGGTCCCACTGCACTGTCATCATCAAACACTCCCAGGGCAAGTACAGCACTGGGTTAGATACAGAGTATAGCTCCATCTATACTGTCCCCATCAAACACTCCCAGGACAGGAACAGGACAGGGTTAGATACTGAGTAAAGCTACCTCTACACTTTCCCCATCAAACACTCCCAGGTCAGGAAAATCATTGGGTTAGATACAGAGTAAAGCGCCCTCTACACTGTCCCCATCAAACACTCCCAGGTCCTCTACAGCACAGGGTTAGATACAGTGTAAACCTCCCTCTATACTCTCCCCATCAAACACTCAAATGACTGGCACAGCATGGGGTTAGATACAGAGTAAATCTCCCTCTAACCTGTCCCCATCAACCACTCCCAGGACTGGTACTGCCCGGGGTAAGATTCAGAGTAAAGTTCCCTCTACACTGTCCTCATGAAGCACTCCCAGGGCAGGTACAGGACAGGTTTATATACAGAGTAAAGCTCCCTCTAAACTGTCCCCATCAAACCCTCCCAGGACAGGTACAGCACGGGGTTAGATACAGAGTAAAGCTCCCTTTACACCGTCCAAATCAGACACTCCCAGTGCAGGTACATTACGTGGTTAGATACAGAGTAAAACTTCCTTTACACCGTCCCCATCAAACACTCCCAGGGCAGGGAAAGCACGGGTTTAGATACAGAATAAAGCTCCCTCTGCACTGTCCCCATCAAACACTCCCAGGGCACGTACAGCACGAGGTTAGATACAGAGTTAAGCTCCCTCTATACTGTCCCCATCAAACACTCCCAGGACAGGTACAGCAAAGGTTTAGATACGGATTAAAGCGTCCTCTACACTGCTCCCATGAAACACTCCCAGGATAGGTAAAGCACGTGGTTAGATACAGAGTAAAGCTCCCTCTACACTGTCCCCATCAAACCCTCCATGGACAGGTACAGCACTGGGATAGATACAGAGTAAAGCTCCCTCTACACTGTCCCCATCAAACACTCCCAGGACTGGAACAGGACTTGGTTAGATAAGGATTAAAGCTCCCTCGATACTGTCCCCATCAAACACTCGCAGGACAGGTACAGCACGGGTTTAGATACAGAGTAAAGCTCCCTCTACACTGTTCCCATCAAACATCCAAGGGCAGATACAGCACTGTGTTAGATACAGAGTAAAGCTTCCTCTACACCGTCCCCATCAAAAACTCCCAGGACAGGTACAGCACGGGGTTAGATACAGAGTAAAGCCCCCTCAATACTGTGCCCATCAAACACTCCCAGGACAGGTTCAGCACGGGGAAAGGTACAGAGTTAAACTTCCTCAATACTGTCCCCATCAAACACTCCCAGGACAGGTACAGCACGGGGTTAGATGCAGAGAAAATTTCACTTGATAATGTATCCAACTAAAGTTCCCAGTACAGGTACACCACACGGTTAGATACAGAGTAAAGCTCCCTCGCTACTGTACCCATCAAACACTCCCAGGACAGGTACAGCACGGAGTTAGATGCAGAGAAAAGTTCCCTCGATAATGTATCCATCTAAAATTCCCAGTACAGGTACAGCACGGGGTTAGATACAGAGTAAAGCTCCCTCGATACATTACCCATCAAACACTCCCAGGACTAGTACAGCCCGGTGTTAGAAATAGAGAAAAACTCCCCCTACACTTTGCCCATCATACACTCCCAGGGCAGTTACAGCACAGGGTAAATCTCCCTTTAACCTGTCCCCATCTAAAACTCCCAGGACTGGTACTGCCCGGGGTAAGATTCAGAGTAAAGCTCCCTCTACACGGTCCCCATGAAGCACTCCCAGGGCAGGTACAAGACAGGGTTATATACAGAGTAAAGCTCACTCTAAACTGTCCCCATCAAACCCTCACAGGACAGGTACAGCACGGGGTTAGATACAGAGTAAAGCTCCCGCTACACCGTCCCCATCAAACACTCCCAGTGCAGGTACATTACGGGGTTAGATACAGAGTAAAACTTCCTCTACACTGTCCCCATCAAACACTCCCAGGACAGGTACAGCACGGGTTTAAATACAGAATAAAGGTCCCACTGCACTGTCATCATCAAACACTCCCAGGGCAAGTACAGCACTGGGTTAGATACAGAGTATAGCTCCATCTATACTGTCCCCATCAAACACTCCCAGGACAGGAACAGGACAGGGTTAGATACTGAGTAAAGCTACCTCTACACTTTCCCCATCAAACACTCCCAGGTCAGGAAAATCATTGGGTTAGATACAGAGTAAAGCGCCCTCTACACTGTCTCCATCAAACACTCCCAGGTCCCCTACAGCACAGGGTTAGATACAGTGTAAACCTCCCTCTATACTCTCCCCATCAAACACTCACATGACTGGCACAGCACGGGGTTAGATACAGAGTAAATCTCCCTCTAACCTGTCCCCGTCAAAAACTCCCAGGACTGGTACTGCCCGGGGTAAGATTCAGAGTAAAGCTCCCTCTAAACTGTCCCCATCAAACCCTCCCAGGACAGGTACAGCACGGGGTTATATACAGAGTAAAGCTCCCTTTACACCGTACCCATCAAACACTCCCAGTGCATGTACATTACGGGGTTAGATACAGAGTAAAACTTCCTTTACACCGTCCCCATCAAACACTCCAGGACGGGTACAGCACAGGGTTAGCTACAGTGTAAACCTCCATCTATACTCTCCCCATCAAACACTCCCAGGACTGGTACAGCACAGGGTTAGATACAGAGTAAAGCTCCCTCTACACTGTCTCCTTCAAACACTCCCAGGACCGCTACAGCACAGGGTTAGCTACAGTGTAAACCTCCATCTATACTCTCCCCATCAAACACTCCCTGGACTGGTACAGCACAGGGTTAGATACAGAGTAAAGCTCCCTCTACACTGTCTCCATCAAAAACTCCCAGGGCTGGTACAGCACAGGGTTAGATACAGAGTAAAGCTCCCTCTACAATGTCCCCATCAAACACTCCCAGGACAGGTACAGCACGGTGTTAGATACTGAGTAAATCTCCCTCTACACCGTCCACATCAAACAGTCCCAGGCCAGGTACAGCACGGGTTTAGATACAGAATAAAGGTCGCACTGCACTGTCATCATCAAACACTCCCAGGGCAAGTACAGCACTGGGTTAGATAAAGAGTAAAGCTCCCTCTATACTGTCCCAATCAAACACTCCCAGGACAGGTACAGCACAGTGTTAGATACAGAGTAAAGCTCCCTCTGCACTGTCCCCATCAAACACTCCCTGGACAGGAGCAGAACAGGGTTAGATACAGAGTAAAGCTCCCTCGATACTGTCCCCATCAAACACTCCCAGGACAGGAACAGGACAGGGTTAGATACAGAATAAAGCTACCTCTACACTTTCCCCATCAAACACTCCCAGGGCAGGAACAGCACTGGGTTAGATACAGAGTAAAGCTCCCTCTACACTGTCTCCATCAAACACACCCAGGACTGGAACAGGACAGGGTTAGATACAGAGTAAATCTCCCTCTAACCTGTCCCCATCAAAAACTCCCAGGACTGGTACTGCCCGGGGTAAGATTCAGAGTAAAGCTCCCTCTACACAGTCCCCATGAAGCACTCCCAGGGCAGGTACAAGACAGGGTTATATACAGAGTAAAGCTCACTCTAAACTGTCCACATCAAACCCTCACAGGACAGGTACAGCACGGGGTTAGATACAGAGTAAAGCTCCCGCTACACCGTCCCCATCAAGCACTCCCAGTGCAGGTACATTACGGGGTTAGATACAGAGTAAAACTTCCTCTACACTGTCCCCATCAAACACTCCCAGGACAGGCACAGCACGGTGTTAGATACAGAGTAAATCTCCCACTATACCGTCCCCATCAAACACTCCCAGGCCAGGTGCAGCACTGGTTTAGATACAGAATAAAGGTCCCACTGCACTGTCATCATCAAACACTCGCAGGGCACGTACAGCTCTGGGTTAGATACAGAGTAACGCTCCCTCTATACTGTCCCCATCAAACACTCCCAGGACAGGTACAGCACAGGGTTTGATACAAGGAAAAGCTCCCTCTACACTGTCCCCATCAAACACTCCAGGACGGGTACAGCACGGTGTTAGATACTGGGTAAATCTCCCTCTACACCGTCCCCATCAAACAGTCCCAGGCCAGGTACAGCACGGGTTTAGATACAGAATAAAGGTCCCACTGCACTTTCATCATCAAACGCTCCCAGGGCAAGTACAGCACTGGGTTAGATAAAGAGTAAAGCTCACTCTATACTGTCCCAATCAAACACTCCCAGGACAGGTACAGCACGGGGTTAGATACAGAGTAAAGCTCCCTCTGCACTGTCCCCATCAAACACTCCCTGGACAGGAGCAGAACAGGGTTAGATACAGAGTAAAGCTCCCTCGATACTGTCCCAATCAAACACTCCCAGGACAGGAACAGGACAGGGTTAGATACAGAATAAAGCTACCTCTACACTTTCCCCATCAAACACTCCCAGGACTGGAACAGGACAGGGTTAGATACAGAGTAAAGCTCCCTCTATACTGTCCCCATCAAACACTCCCAGGACAGGAACAGGACAGGGTTAGATACAGAGTAAAGCTACCTCTACACTTTCCCCATCAAACACACCCAGGACTGCTACAGCACAGCGTTAGATACAGAATAAAGGTCCCACTGCACTGTCATCATCAAACACTCCCAGGGCACGTACAACACTGGGTTAGATACAGAGTAAAGCTCCCTCTATACTGTCCCCATCAAACACTCCCAGGACAGGTACAGCACAGGGTTTGATACAAGGTAAAGCTCCCTCTGCACTGTTCCCATAAAACACACCCGGGACAGGAACAGAACAGGGTTAGATACAGAGTAAATCTCCCTCTATACTGTCCCCATCAAACACTCCCAGGACAGGAACTGGACAGGGTTAGATACTGAGTAAAGCTACCTCTACACTTTCCCCATCAAACACTCCCAGGTCAGGAAAAGCATTGGGTTAGATACAGAGTAAAGCTACCTCTACACTGTCTCCATCAAACACTCCCAGGTCCTCTACAGCACAGGGTTAGATACAGTGTAAACCTCCCTCTATACTCTCCCCATCAAACACTCAAATGACTGGCACAGCACGGGGTTAGATACAGAGTAAATCTCCCTCTAACCTGTCCCCATCAACCACTCCCAGGACTGGTACTGCCCGGGGTAAGATTCAGAGTAAAGTTCCCTCTACACTGTCCTCATGAAGCACTCCCAGGGCAGGTACAGGACAGGTTTATATACAGAGTAAAGCTCCCTCTAAACTGTCCCCATCAAACCCTCCCAGGACAGGTACAGCACGGGGTTAGATACAGAGTAAAGCTCCCTTTACACCGTCCCAATCAGACACACCCAGTGCAGGTACATTACGTGGTTAGATACAGAGTAAAACTTCCTTTACACCGTCCCCATCAAACACTCCCAGGGCAGGGAAAGCACGGGTTTAGATACAGAATAAAGCTCCCTCTGCACTGTCCCCATCAAACACTCCCAGGGCACGTACAGCACGAGGTTAGATACAGAGTTAAGCTCCCTCTATACTGTCCCCATCAAACACTCCCAGGACAGGTACAGCAAAGGTTTATATACGGATTAAAGCGTCCTCTACACTGCTCCCATGAAACACTCCCAGGATAGGTAAAGCACGTGGTTAGATACAGAGTAAAGCTCCCTCTACACTGTCCCCATCAAACCCTCCATGGACAGGTACAGCACTGGGATAGATACAGAGTAAAGCTCCCTCTACACTGTCCCCATCAAACACTCCCAGGACTGGAACAGGACATGGTTAGATAAGGATTAAAGCTCCCTCGATACTGTCCCCATCAAACACTCGCAGGACAGGTACAGCACGGGTTTAGATACAGAGTAAAGCTCCCTCTACACTGTTCCCATCAAACATCCAAGGGCAGGTACAGCACTGTGTTAGATACAGAGTAAAGCTTCCTCTACACCGTCCCCATCAAAAACTCCCAGGACAGGTACAGCACGGGGTTAGATACAGAGTAAAGCCCCCTCAATACTGTGCCCATCAAACACTCCCAGGACAGGTTCAGCACGGGGAAAGGTACAGAGTTAAACTTCCTCAATACTGTCCCCATCAAACACTCCCAGGACAGGTACAGCACGGGGTTAGATGCAGAGAAAATTTCACTTGATAATGTATCCAACTAAAGTTCCCAGTACAGGTACACCACAGGGTTAGATACAGAGTAAAGCTCCCTCGCTACTGTACCCATCAAACACTCCCAGGACAGGTACAATACGGGGTTAGATACAGAGTAAAGCTCACTCGATACTGTCCCCATCAAACACTCCCAGGACAGGTACAGCACGGGGTTAGATACAGAGAAAAGTTCCCTCGATAATGTATCCATCTAAAATTCCCAGTACAGGTACAGCACGGGGTTAGATACAGAGTAAAGCTCCCTCGATACTTTACCCATCAAACACTCCCTGGACTAGTACAGCCCGGTGTTAGAAACAGAGAAAAGCTCCCCCTACACTGTGCCCATCATACACTCCCACGGCAGTTACAGCACAGGGTTAGATGCAGAGTAAATCTCCCTCTAACCTGTCCCCATCTAAAACTCACAGGACTGGTACTGCTCGGGGTAAGATTCAGAGTAAAGCTCCCTCTACACGGTCCCCATGAAGCACTCCCAGGGCAGGTACAAGACAGGGTTATATACAGAGTAAAGCTCACTCTAAACTGTCCCCATCAAACCCTCACAGGACAGGTACAGCACGGGGTTAGATACAGAGTAAAGCTCCCGCTACACCGTCCCCATCAAACACTCCCAGTGCAGGTACATTACGGGGTTAGATACAGAGTAAAACTTCCTCTACACTGTCCCCATCAAACACTCCCAGGACAGGTACAGCACGGGTTTAAATACAGAATAAAGGTCCCACTGCACTGTCATCATCAAACACTCCCAGGGCAAGTACAGCACTGGGTTAGATACAGAGTATAGCTCCATCTATACAGTCCCCATCAAAAACTCCCAGGACAGGTACAGCACAGGGTTAGATACAGAGTAAAGCTCCCTCTGCACTGTTCCCACCAAACACTCCCTGGACAGGATCAGAACAGGGTTAGATACAGAGTAAAGCTCCCTCTATACTATCCCCATCAACCACTCCCAGGACAAGAACAGCACGGGGTTAGATACAGAACATAGCTCCCTCTACACTTTCCCCATCAAACACTCCCAGGGCAGGAACAGCATTGGGTTAGATACAGAGTAAAGCTCCCTCTACACTGTCTCCCTCAAACGCTCCCAGGACTGGAACAGGACAGGGTTAGATACAGAGTAAAGCTCCCTCTATGCTGTCCCCATCAAACATCCCCAGGACAGGAACAGGACAGGGTTAGATACAGAGTAAAGCTACCTCTACACTTTCCCCATCAAACACTCCCAGGGCATGTACAGCACGGGGCTAGATACAGATTAAAGCTCCCTCGATACTGTCATCATCAAACAATCCCAGGACAGGTACAGCACGGGATTAGATACAGAGTGAAGCTCCGTCTACACTGTCCCCATCAAAAACTCCCAGGGCAGGGAAAGCACAGGTTTAGATACAGAATAAAGCTCCCTCTGCACTGTCCCCATCAAACACTCCCAGGGCACGTACAGCACGAGGTTAGATACAGAGTAAAGCTCCCTCTATACTGTCCACATCAAACACTCCCAGGACAGGTACAGCAAAGGGTTAGATACAGAGTAAATCTTCCTCTACACTGTCCCCATGAAACACTCCCAGGATAGGTAAAGCACGGGGTTAGATACCGAGTAAAGCTCCCTATACACTGTCCCCATCAAACCCTCCATGGACAGGTACAGCACTGGGATAGATATAGAGTTAAGCTGCCTCTACACTGTCCCCATCAAATACTCCCAGGACAGGAACAGGACATGGTTAGATAAGGAGTAAAGCTCCCTCGATACTGTCCCCATCAAACACTCGCAGGACAGGTACAGCACGGGTTTAGATACAGAGTAAAGCTCCCTCTACACTGTTCCCATCAAACATCCCAGGGCAGGTACAGCACTGTGTTAGATACAGAGTAAAGCTTCCTCTACACCGTCCCCATCAAACACTCCCAGCTCAGATACAGCAGGGGGTTAGATACAAAGTAAAGCTACCTCTACACTGTCCCCATCAAACTGTCCCAGGACCGGTACAGCATGGGTTTAGATAAAGAATAAAGCTCCCTCTACACTGTGACCATCAAACACTCCCAGGGCAGGTACAGCACGGGTTTAGATACAGAATAAAGCTTCCTCTGCACTGTCCCCATCAAACACTCCCAGGGCAAGTACAGCACGGGGTTAGATACAGAGTAAAGCTCCCTCTATACTGTCCCCATCAAACACTCCAAAGACAGGTACAGCACAGGGTTAGATTCAGAGTAAATCTCCCTCTACGCCGTCGCCATCAAACACTCCCAGGGCAGGTAAAGCACAGGGTTAGATACAGAGTATAGCTCCCTCTACACTGTCACCATCAAACACTCCCAGGACACATACAGTGAAGACCCCAGACCCCTTCAGAACCTCAGAAACACTGAGTGCTTTGCAGTGAATGAATGAATGTTTAAAATGCTCTCATTGTTAGTGAGTCACTTGCTTCACTGTCCCTGGATTCATTTTCGCAATTCGGCCATTTCTAAAAGATGTGACTGGGAGCTGGGCAGAGTCTACACATTGGAGACCCCCAGATCCTGTGTCTATTCACACCCCCTCCTCTTGTTTTGCTACCTCAGCCCCTCCGTTTCAACCCTCTTTCCAGACATTATGGCAAACTTGTGGCATTCTAAACTATTATCTTAAATTGTTAATAAATACTGAGAAACAGACACAGACACGGGCTTTGCAGCAGCAGAAAGAATGTGAATCATTCCATCCCGGGGGTTTTTACTTCCAGATTCAGTTTTAGAAAATTCAGAATTCAAATTCACAGCAGCAAAGTGTGGGAGTGAACGCCCGGATCCTTCAATATTCCCGGGAATACACGTGGAATTTATGTCTCCATACCTGCGTCTCTGTCACGTTTAAAATATTAATGTTACATGAGTCAACTCTGTCCTAAGTGTCCCATTGCTGTGGGGACATCAAATGGCCACTGTGAACAAACCTAAAATGGCTGCCTGGTGTTTGTAGACTAGATTCTCAGAGGAAGAGAGGTAGGGAGAGAGGGATAGAGAGCTGGGTAAGTGAGTGACATAGAGAGAGGAGATCAAGCGATAAAAAAGGGATGAGTTGAGAGAGAGAGATGAAGAGAGGGGAGCGAGTGTAGGGTAAAGATATGGGGTGAGAGTGAGAAACAGAGAAATGTATAGAGTGGCAGAGAGATGGGGTGGGAGAGGGAGAGAAGGAACGAGACAGGATGAGAGAATGAGAAAGTGTAGTGCGAAACTGAAAATATTCAAAAATGTGTTAACATTATTGAGTGTAAAGGAAAATATCCTGTGAGACATCCCTTCTCCATCTTAAAATTGGCGGGAGAGCCTTTAACCAACTTTAAAATGGGGGGAGACCCCTTCCTCAACTTGTGATGTGGAAGTGCTGGAATCAAATCGAGGGGTTCGGGGTGGTTTATATATAGAATAACAGATACCCGGGAGTGCGTTGCAGACTGGAATCTAATCGTGGGGTTTGTGGGGTTTATATATAGAATAATAGATACCATGGATTGAGTTAAAGACTGGAATCTAATCGAGGGGTTCGGGGTGGTTTATATAGAGAATAACAGATACTCGGGATTGAGTTTACGGACTGGAATCTAATCGAGGGGTTCGGGGTGGTTTATATAGAGAATAACAGATACTCGGGAGTGAGTTTACAGACTGGAATCTAATCGAGGGGTTCGGGGTGGTTTATATACAGAATAACAGATACCCGGGTGTGCGTTGCGGACTGGAATCTATCGTGGGGTTTGTGGGGTTTATGTATTGAATAATAGATACCAAGGATTGAGTTAAAGATTGGCATCTAATCGAGGGGTTCGGGGTGGTTTATATAGAGAATAACAGATACTCGGGAGTGAGTTTACGGACTGGAATATAATCGAGTGGTTCCGGGTGGTTTATATACAGAATAACAGATACCCGGGAGTGAGTTACAGACTGGAAACTAATCGAGGGGTTCGGGGTGGTTTATATACAGAATAACAAATACCCGGGAGTGAGTTACAGACTGGAATCTAATCGAGAGAGTCGGGGTGGATTATACATAGAATAACAGATACCCGGGAGTGATTTACAGACTGGAATCTAATCGAGGGTTTCAGGGGGGTTATATTTAGAATAACAGATACCTGGGAGTGAGTTACAGACTGGAATCAAATCGAGGGGTTTGAGGGATTTATATATAGAATAACAGATACCCGAGAGTGAGTTACAGACTGGAATCTAATCGAGGTCTTTGGGGAATTTATGTATAGAATAACAGATACCCGGGAGTGAGTTACAGACTGGAAACAAATCGATGGGTTCGGGGTGTTTATATATAAATCATATGAATATAATATATATTGATGAACAGAAGCCCGGGAATGAGTAACAGACTGAAATCTAGTCGAGCGGTTTGGGACATTTATATACAGAATAACAGTTAGACGGAAATGAGTTACAGACTGGAATCAAATCGAGGGGTTTGGGGTGGTCTTTATATGGAATAACAGATTCCCGGGAGTGAGTTACATGCTGGAATCTTATCGAGGAGTTCGGGGTGGTTTATATATAGAATAACAGATACCCGAGATTGAGTTACAGACTGGAATCTAACGGAGGGGTTTGGATTTGTTTATATATAGAATAACAGACACCCGGCAGTGAGTTTCAGACAGGAATCTAACGGAGGGGTTAAGGTTGGTTTATATATAGAATAACAGACACCCGGCAGTGAGTTTCAGACAGGAATCTAACGGAGGGGTTTGGGGTGGTTTATATATAGAATAACAGACACCCGGCAGTGAGTTTCAGACAGGAATCTAACGGAGGGGTTTGGGGTGGTTTATATATAGAATAACAGACACCCGGTAGTGAGTTACAGGCAGGAATCTAACGGAGGGGTTTGGGGTGGTTTATATATAGATTAACAGATGCCCGGGAGTGAGTTACGGGCTGAAATTTAATCGAGGGGTTGGGGGTGGTTTATATATAAATCATGTCGATATAATATATATCGAATAAAAGATATCCGGGAGTGAGTTATAGAACGGAATCTCATCGAGGGGAATGAGGTGTTTATATATAGAATAATAGATAACGGGAGAGAGTTACAGACTGGAATCTAATTGAAGGGTGCAGTGGTTTTATATACAGAATAATAGATACCCGGGAGTGAGTTACAGACAGGAATCTAATCGAGGGTTTCAGGGGGTTTATATATAGAATAATCGATACCCGGGAGTGAGTTACAGACAGGAATCTAATCGAGTGCTTCCGGGGGTTTATATATAGAATCATTGATACCCGGGATTGAGTTACAGGCTGGAATTTAATTAAGGGGTGCAGGGAGTTTATATATAGAATAATCGATACCCGGGATTGAGTTACAGACTCGAATCTAATCGAAGGGATCAGGGGGTTTATATATAGAATCATAGATACCCGGGATTGAGTTACAGACTGGAATCTAATCGAAGGGATCAGGGGGTTTATATATAGAATCATAGATACCCGGGATTGAGTTACAGACTGGAATCTAATCGAAGGGATCAGGGGGTTTATATATAGAATCATAGATACCCGGGATTGAGTTACAGACTGGAATCTAATCGAGGGGTTCAGGGGGTTTATATATAGAATAATAAATACTTGGGATTGAGTTACAGACTGCAATCTAATCGAGGGGTTCAGTGGGTTTATATAGAGAATAATAGATACCCGGGAGTGAGTTACAGTCTGGAATCTAAATGAGGGGTGCAGGGGATTTATATAGAGAATAATAGATACCCGGGATTGAGTTACAGACTGGAATCAAGAACAGTTGAAAATATCATTTTTCTTGTGATGTGCTGAAGTGCAGGTTACAGAGGCTGATTCATGGAATGGGTAGTGTGAGTTTTTAACCAGCTTTATCCCAAATATCAAATTTAATTTCTCATTGGAACTGTTTGATGTTTTCTCAGTCTTGACACAAATGGATAGGGACTCTTTGGACACTCACTGTTTGCAGCTTTTCACCATTTATAATGTAACCTGTTCCATCTTTTTTTAAAGTGGGCAGCCACACATTTGCCTATAATGATATCCATCTTTCACTATTTCACTCATTCACTTAAGGTGTACATATCTCTTTGGAATTTCAAGTGCAGGTTACAGATTGGATTGGAACTTTCTGCTTTAAGAATCATTAACCAAGTTTCACAGAGTTAAACATCAAAACTGACATTCCGAAACAGGAGAGGGCCCCACAACTTCAATTCTGTGATTCTCTAGCACCTCATGATCTGTATCTTACAATATGTCCGCCCCCTTCATGTCTCTGAAGACTTGGGAAATGTTTCAGACATTGTGGAACCATTTCTGTCAATCGGGATATTTCCTTTGAAGCATTTCATTGTCTTGGGACATTTACAGTAAACGGCTCCTTCAAAGGACATCATTAACATTCGCTCTTTAATCATCCAAATCCTTTTGCCCATTCAGACTCCCTGGCCCTACATCCTATTGTTTCAAAGCTAACTTACATTTCACAATGTAGGAATGTGTGAATGCAAACACTTTCTTCACACGTTTCCACAATACTAAGGCTCACACTATTCAGGGTGAAATTTTCAAGACAACATTCATCAACTGACAGATTTCCAACTCCAGCTAATTGTAGATTTTTATTTTTAATTTTGGGATAACAGGACTGAAATTGTACGGCATCCCAGTGTGAGATTTAAACTCCTGTTTATTTCAATCTTTAGCTCAGGAATTCACATTAAAAGATGCAGAGAATTGAAACCTTCCTCATACAGTTCCCTGTTTGTTCCAGTGTTGGTATATTCCCTCTTTCTCTTGCGTTTTCACTTGTCTGAAGAAATTGAATTGTTGACATTGGATAATCATCCCTTTCCCATGAAAATGTAAACTCCTGGGAAACTGCAACAGACACAATCTTATGCAGTGATCAAAATCCTGCACCTTTATTCATCAATCCCATTTCCTATCTCTGTAGAAACTCCCTTCCACTGACAGATTCTGAGATCCATACTCAATCTCAAAAACCACCACAGAAAAGTGACTGCTTATTTTAAACAGTGAATCTGAACTATTTGAAGTTCTGACACAGACACAGAATCGCAGAAATTTTGACTCTGTGGGATGAAAATTATCAGAATAACTTTGCAACATACAGGTAACCTGTAGTGACAGGAGGATACTTGTATGTTCAAAAGGGATTCGATAAGATGCCTCACAAAGCTTGTTACTCAGGACAAGAGCTCATACATTCCCCTAATCTCCCCACCCAGTTCCTCTCAGGATTTGACAATTTGATCAAGTCACCCCTGATGCTACTAAATTTCAGGGAATACAACCCGAGTTTGTGCAATCTCACTTTGCAATTTAACCCTTGGAATCCAGGTCTCATTCTGGCAAAGCTGTGATGCACTCGAACTGTCTAAACTGTCCCTGGAGTGTCGGATTAACCCGGGTCACTCACATACACCCAGGTCAGGTTCAAGACTCACCTGTCTCACTCGCTGAAAGGCTCCTGTATCACTGGACTTATTGTAGTCGGATGCTGCGTTGGGAGCAGGACAGGTAGACGGGATTAGGATGACTGCTCGTGTGGAGGGTAAACATGAGGAATCTATCAGAGAATCAGAACAGACCAGGGAGAATCAAAGAAGGAAACTGATGTTCAATTTATTAGGCCTGATTTGTGGATTGTTTTTGTTTTGGGCGAGAATGTTGCCAACAAACACTCCCAGAAAGGATATGCAGCAGGGGCTAGATACAGAGTAAAGCTCCCTCTATACTGTCCCCATCAAACACTCCCAGGACAGGAACAGAACAGGGTTAGATACAGAGTAAAGCTCCCTGATTACTGTCCCCATCAAACACTCCCAGGACAGGTACAGCACGGGGTTAGATACAGAGTAAAGCTACCGCTACACTTTCCCCATCAAACACTCCCAGGACAGGAACAGGACAGGGTAAGATACAGAGTAAAGCTACCTCTACACTATCCCCATCAAACACTCCCAGGGCAGGAAAAGCACTGGGTTAGATACAGAGTAAAGCTCCATCTACAATGTCTCCATCAAACACTCCCAGGTCTGGTACAGCACAGGGTTAGATACAGTGTAAACCTCCCTCTATAGTCTCCCCATCAAACACTCCCAGGACTGGTAAAGCACGGGTTAGATACAGAGTAAAGCTGCCCCTACACTGTGGCCATCATACACACCCAGGGCAGGTACAGCACGGAGTTAGATACAGAGTAAAGTGCCCCCTACACTGGGCCGAACATACACTGCCAGGGCAGGTACAGCACGGGGTTAGATACAAACTAAATTTCCCTCTAATCTGTCCCCATCAAACACTCCCAGGACAGGTACAGCACGGGGTTAGATACTGAGTAAAGCTCCCTCTACACTGTCCCCATCAAACACTCCCAGGTCCGGAACAGCACAGGGTTAGATACAGTGTAAACCTCCCTCTATACTTTCCCCATCAAACACTCCCAGGACTGGTACAGCATGGGGTTAGATACAGAGTAAAGCTCCCTCTAAACTATCACCATCAAACACTCCCAGGACTGGTACAGCACGGGGTTAGATACAGAGTAAAGCTCCCTCTATACTGTCCCCATCAAACACTCCCAGGACTGGTACAGCACGGGGTTAGATACAGAGTAAAGCTCCCGCTACACTGTGCCCATCGTACACTCCCAGGGCAGGTACAGCAAGGGGTTAGATACAGTCTAAATTTCCCTCTAAGCTGTCCCCATCAAACACTCCCAGGACTGGTGCAGCACAAAGTTAGATACAGAGTAAAGCTCAGTCTTCACTGTCCCCATCAAGCACTCACAGGGCAGGTACAGGACAGAGTTAGATGCAGAGTAAATCTACCTTACACCGTCCCCATCATACACTCCCAGGGCATATACGGTAGAGGGATTGATAGAGAGTAAAGCTTACTCTACACTGTCCCCATCAAACTTTCCCAGGACAGGTACAGCACGGGGTTAGGTACAGAGTTAAACTTCCTCAATACTGTCCCCATCAAACACTCCCAGGACAGGTACAGCACTTGGTTAGATGCAGAGAAAATTTCCCTTTATAATGTATCCATCTAAAATTCCCAGTACAGGTACACCACAGGGTTACGTACAGAGTAAAGCTCCCTCGATACTGTACCCATCAAACACTCCCAGGACAGGTACAGCACGGGGTTAGATACAGAGTAAAGCTCCCTCGATACTGTCCCCATCAAACCCACGCAGGACTAGTACAGCCCGGGGTTAGAAACAGAGAAAAACTCCCCCTACACTGTGCCCATCATACACTCCCACGGCAGTTACAGCATGGGGTTATATACAGAGTAAAGCCCCCTCAATACTGTGCCCATCAAACACTCCCAGGGCAGGATCAGCACGGGGATAGGTACAGAGTAAAACTTCCTCGATTCTGTCCCCATCAAACACTCCCAGGACAGGTACAGCACGGGTTTAGATACAGAGTAAAGCTCCCTCGATACTGTCCCCATCGAACACTCCCAGGACAAGTACAGCACGGGGTTAGATGCAGAGAAAAATTCCCTCGATAATGTATCCATCTAAAATTCCCAGTACAGGTACAGCAAGGGGTTAGATACAGAGGAAAGCTCCCTCGATACTGTTCACATCAAACAATCCCAGGACTAGTACAGCCCGGGGTTAGAAACAGAGAAAAACTCCCCCTACACTGTGCCCATCATACACTCCCAGGGCAGTTACAGCACAGGGTTAGATACAGAGTAAATCTCCCTCTAACCTCTCCCCATCTAGAACTCCCAGGACTGGTACTGCCCGGGGTAAGATTCAGAGTAAAGCTCCCTCTACACAGTCCCCATGAAGCACTCCCAGGGCAGGTACAGGACAGGGTTAGATACAGAGTAAAGCTCACTCTAAACTGTCCCCATCAAACCCTCCCAGGACAGGTACAGCACGGGGTTAGATACAGAGTAAAGCTCCCTCTGCACCGTCCCCATCAAACACGCCCAGTGCAGGTACATTACGGGGTTAGATACAGAGTAAAACTTCCTCTACACTGTCCCCATCAAACACTCCCAGGACAGGTACAGCAAGGTGTTAGATACAGAGTTAATATCCCACTACACCGTTCCCATCAAACACTCCCAGGTCAGGTACAGCACCGGTTTAGATACCGAATAAAGGTCCCACTGCACTGTCATCATCAAACACTCCCAGGGCACGTACAGCACTGGGTTAGATACAGAGTAAAGCTCTCTCAATACTGTCCCAATCAAACACTCCCAGGACAGGTACAGCACAGGGTTTGATATAAGGTGAAGCTCCCTCTGCACTGTTCCCATAAAACACTCCCTAGACAGGAAAAATACAGGGTTAGATACAGAGTAAAGCTCCCTCTATACTGTCCCCATCAAACACTCCCTGGACAGGAACAGGACAGGGTTAGGTACAGAGTAAAGCTCCCTCGACACTGTCTCCATCAAACACTACCAGGTCCGCTACAGCACAGGGTTAGAGACAGAGTAAACCTCCCTCTATACTCTCCCCATCTAACTCTCACAGGACTGGTACAGCACGGGGTTAGATACAGAGTAAAGCTCCCTCTACACTGTCCCCATCAAACACTCCCAGCTCCGGTACAGCACAGGGTTAGATACAGTGTAAAACTCCCTCTATACTCTCCCCATCAAAAACTCCCAGGACTGGTACAGCACGGGGTTAGATAGAGAGTAAATCTCCCTCTACACTATCGCCATCAAGCACTCCCAGGACTGGTACAGAACGGGGTTAGAGTCAGAGTAAAGCTCACTCTATACTGTCCCCATGAAACACTCCCAGGACTGTTAAACACGGGGTTAGATACAGAGTAAAGCTCCCCCTACACTGTGCCCATCGTTCACTCCCAGGGCAGGTACAGCACGGGTTTAGATACAGTCTAAATTTCCCTCTAAGCTCTCCCCATCAAACACACCCAGGACTGGTGCAGCACGGGGTTAGATACAGAGTAAAGCTCCCTCGATACTGTACCCATCAAACAGTCCCAGGACTAGTACAGCCCGGTGTTAGAAACAGAGAAAAACTCCCCCTACACTGTGCCCATCATACACTCCCACGGCAGTTACAGCACAGGGTTAGATACAGAGTAAAGCTACCTCTACACTTTCCCCATCAAACTCTCCCAGGTCAGGAAAAGCATTGGGTTAGATACAGAGTAAAGCTGCCTCTACACGGTCCCCATCAAACACTCCCAGGTCCGGTACAGCACAGGGTTAGTTACAGTGTAAACCTCCCTCTATACTCTCCCCTTCAAACACTCCCAGGACTGGTACAGAAAGGGGTTAGATACAGAGTAAAGCTCCCTCTATACTCTCCCCATCAAACACTCCCAGGACTGGTACAGCACGGGGTTAGATACAGAGTAAAGCTCCCTCTACACTATCGCCATCAAACACTCCCAGGTCTGGTACAGCACGGGGTTAGATACAGAGTAAAGCTCCCTCTATACTCTCCCCATCAAACACTCCCAGGACTGGTACAGCACGGGGTTAGATACAGAGTAAAGCTCCCGCTACACTGTGCCCATCGTACACTACCAGGGCATATACAGCATGGGGTTAGATACAGACTAAAGCTCCCTCGATACTGTTCCCATCAAACACTCCCAGGACTAGTACAGCCCGAGGTTAGAAACAGAGAAAAACTCCCCCTACACTGTGCCCATCATACACTCCCACGGCAGTTACAGCACAGGGTTAGATACAGAGTAAATCTCCCTTTTACCTGTCCCCATCTAACACTCCCAGGACTGGTACTGCCCGGGGTAAGATTCAGAGTAAAGCTCCCTCTACACAGTCCCCATGAAGCACTCCCAGGACGGGTGCAGGACAGGTATATATACCGAGTAAAGCTCACTCAAAAACTGTCCCCATCAAACCCTCCCAGGACAGGTAAGCAACGGGGTTAGATACAGAGTAAAGCTCCCTCTACACTTTCCCCATCAAACACTCCCAGGGCAAGAAAAGCATTGGGTTAGATACAGAGTAAAGCTCCCTCTACACTGTCTCCATCAAACACTATCAGGTCCGCTACAGCACAGGGTTAGATACGGGGTAAACCTCCCTCTATACTCTCCACATCAAACTCTCACAGGACAGGTACAGCACGGGGTTAGATACAGAGTAAAGCGCCCTCTACACCATCCCCATCAAACACTCCCAGTGCAGGTACATTACGGGGTTAGATACAGAGTAAAACTTCCTCAACACTGTCCCCATCAAACACTCCCAGGACAGGTACAGCACGGTGTTAGATACAGAGTAAATCTCCCACTATAACGTCCCCATCAAACACTCCCACGCCAGGTGCAGCACGGGTTTATATACAGAATAGAGGTCACACTGCACTGTCATCATCAAACACTCCCAGGGCAAGTACAGCACTGGGTTAGATACAGAGTAAAGCTCCCTCTATACTGTCCCCATCAAACACTCCCAGGACAGGTACAGCACGGGGTTAGATACAGTGTAAAGCCCCCTCAATACTGTGCCCATCAAACACACCTAGGACAGGTTCAGCACGGGGATAGGTACAGAGTAAAACTTCCTCGATACTGTCCCCATCAAACACTCCCAGGACTGTTAAACACGGGGTTAGATACAGAGTAAAGCTCCCCCTACACTGTGCCCATCGTTCACTCCCAGGGCAGGTACAGCACGGGGTTAGATACAGTCTAAATTTCCCTCTAAGCTGTCCCCATCAAACACACCCAGGACTGGTGCAGCACGGGGTTAGATACAGAGTAAAGCTCCCTCGATACTGTACCCATCAAACACTCCCAGGACTAGTACATCCCGGGGTTAGAAACAGAGAAAAACTCCCCCTACACTGTGCCCATCATACACTCCCACGGCAGTTACAGCACAGGGTTAGATACAGAGTAAAGCTTCCTCTACAATTTCCCCATCAAACACTCCCAGGTCAGGAAAGGATTGGGTTAGATACAGAGTAAAGCTCCCTCTACACTGTCTCCATCAAACACTCCCAGGTCCCCTACAGCACAGGGTTAGATACAGTGTAAACCTTACTCTATACTCTCCCCATCAAACACTCACAGGACTGGCACATCACGGGGTTAGATACAGAGTAAATCTCCCTCTAACCTGTTCCCATCAAACACTCCCAGGACTGGTACTGCCCAGAGTAAGATTCAGAGTAAAGCTCCCTCTACACTGTCCCCATGAAGCACTCCCAGGGCAGGTACAGGACAGGTTTATATACAGAGTAAAGCTCCCTCTAAACTGTCCCCATCAAACCCTCCCAGGACAGGTACAGCACGGGGTTAGATACAGAGGAAAGCACCCTTTACACCTTACCTATTACAAACTCCCAGTGCAGGTACATTAGTGTGTTAGATACAGAGTAAAACTTCCTCTACACTGTCCCCATCAAACACTCCCAGGACAGGTACAGCATGGTGTTAGATACAGAGTAAATCTCCCACTACACCGTCCCCATCAAACACTCCCAGGCCAGGTACAGCACGGGTTTATATACAGAATAAAGGTCCCACTGCACTGTCATCATCAAACACTCCTAGAGCAAGTACAGCACTTGGTTAGATACAGAGTAAAGCTCCATCTATACTGTCCCCATCAAACACTCCCAGGACAGGTACAGCACAGGGTTAGATACAGAGTAAAGCTCCCTCTGCACTGTTCCCATCAAACACTCCCTGGACAGGAACAGAACAGGGTTAGATACAGAGTAAAGCTCCCTCTATACTGTCCCCATCAAACACTCCCAGGACAGGAACAGGACAGGGTTAGATACAGAGTAATGCTCCCTCTACACTGTCCCCATCAAACACTCCCAGGGCAGGTACAGCACGGGGCTAGATACAGATTAAAGCTCCCTCGATACTGTCATCATCAAACAATCCCATACAGGTACAGCACGGGATTAGATACAGTGTGAAGCTCCCTCTACACTGTCCCCATCAAACACTCCCAGGACAGGAACAGGACATGGTTAGATAAGGAGTAAAGCTCCCTCGATACTGTCCCCATCAAACACTCGCAGGACAGGTACAGCACAGGGTTTGATATAAGGTGAAGCTCCCTCTACACTGTTCCCATAAAACACTCCCTAGACAGGAAAAATACAGGGTTAGATACAGAGTAAAGCTCCCTCTATACTGTCCCCATCAAACACTCCCTGGACAGGAACAGGACAGGGTTAGATACAGAGTAAAGCTCCCTCTACACTGTCTCCATCAAACACTACCAGGTCCACTACAGCACAGGGTTAGAGACAGAGTAAACCTCCCTCTATACTCCCCCATCTAACTCTCACAGGACTGGTACAGCACGGGGTTAGATACAGAGTAAAGCTCCCTCTACACTGTCCCCATCAAACACTCCCAGGTCCGGTACAGCACAGGGTTAGTTACAGTGTAAACCTCCCTCTATACTCTCCCCTTCAAACACTCCCAGGACTGGTACAGAAAGGGGTTAGATACAGAGTAAAGCTCCCTCTATACTCTCCCCATCAAACACTCCCAGGACTGGTACAGCACGGGGTTAGATACAGAGTAAAGCTCCCTCTACACTATCGCCATCAAACACTCCCAGGTCTGGTACAGCACGGGGTTAGATACAGAGTAAAGCTCCCTCTATACTCTCCCCATCAAACACTCCCAGGACTGGTACAGCACGGGGTTAGATACAGAGTAAAGCTCCCGCTACACTGTGCCCATCGTACACTACCAGGGCATATACAGCATGGGGTTAGATACAGACTAAAGCTCCCTCGATACTGTTCCCATCAAACACTCCCAGGACTAGTACAGCCCGAGGTTAGAAACAGAGAAAAACTCCCCCTACACTGTGCCCATCATACACTCCCACGGCAGTTACAGCACAGGGTTAGATACAGAGTAAATCTCCCTTTTACCTGTCCCCATCTAACACTCCCAGGACTGGTACTGCCCGGGGTAAGATTCAGAGTAAAGCTCCCTCTACACAGTCCCCATGAAGCACTCCCAGGACGGGTGCAGGACAGGTATATATACCGAGTAAAGCTCACTCAAAAACTGTCCCCATCAAACCCTCCCAGGACAGGTAAGCAACGGGGTTAGATACAGAGTAAAGCTCCCTCTACACTTTCCCCATCAAACACTCCCAGGGCAAGAAAAGCATTGGGTTAGATACAGAGTAAAGCTCCCTCTACACTGTCTCCATCAAACACTATCAGGTCCGCTACAGCACAGGGTTAGATACGGGGTAAACCTCCCTCTATACTCTCCACATCAAACTCTCACAGGACAGGTACAGCACGGGGTTAGATACAGAGTAAAGCGCCCTCTACACCATCCCCATCAAACACTCCCAGTGCAGGTACATTACGGGGTTAGATACAGAGTAAAACTTCCTCAACACTGTCCCCATCAAACACTCCCAGGACAGGTACAGCACGGTGTTAGATACAGAGTAAATCTCCCACTATAACGTCCCCATCAAACACTCCCACGCCAGGTGCAGCACGGGTTTATATACAGAATAGAGGTCACACTGCACTGTCATCATCAAACACTCCCAGGGCAAGTACAGCACTGGGTTAGATACAGAGTAAAGCTCCCTCTATACTGTCCCCATCAAACACTCCCAGGACAGGTACAGCACGGGGTTAGATACAGTGTAAAGCCCCCTCAATACTGTGCCCATCAAACACACCTAGGACAGGTTCAGCACGGGGATAGGTACAGAGTAAAACTTCCTCGATACTGTCCCATTCAAACACTCCCAGGACTGTTAAACACGGGGTTAGATACAGAGTAAAGCTCCCCCTACACTGTGCCCATCGTTCACTCCCAGGGCAGGTACAGCACGGGGTTAGATACAGTCTAAATTTCCCTCTAAGCTGTCCCCATCAAACACACCCAGGACTGGTGCAGCACGGGGTTAGATACAGAGTAAAGCTCCCTCGATACTGTACCCATCAAACACTCCCAGGACTAGTACATCCCGGGGTTAGAAACAGAGAAAAACTCCCCCTACACTGTGCCCATCATACACTCCCACGGCAGTTACAGCACAGGGTTAGATACAGAGTAAAGCTTCCTCTACAATTTCCCCATCAAACACTCCCAGGTCAGGAAAGGATTGGGTTAGATACAGAGTAAAGCTCCCTCTACACTGTCTCCATCAAACACTCCCAGGTCCCCTACAGCACAGGGTTAGATACAGTGTAAACCTTACTCTATACTCTCCCCATCAAACACTCACAGGACTGGCACATCACGGGGTTAGATACAGAGTAAATCTCCCTCTAACCTGTTCCCATCAAACACTCCCAGGACTGGTACTGCCCAGAGTAAGATTCAGAGTAAAGCTCCCTCTACACTGTCCCCATGAAGCACTCCCAGGGCAGGTACAGGACAGGTTTATATACAGAGTAAAGCTCCCTCTAAACTGTCCCCATCAAACCCTCCCAGGACAGGTACAGCACGGGGTTAGATACAGAGGAAAGCACCCTTTACACCTTACCTATTACAAACTCCCAGTGCAGGTACATTAGTGTGTTAGATACAGAGTAAAACTTCCTCTACACTGTCCCCATCAAACACTCCCAGGACAGGTACAGCATGGTGTTAGATACAGAGTAAATCTCCCACTACACCGTCCCCATCAAACACTCCCAGGCCAGGTACAGCACGGGTTTATATACAGAATAAAGGTCCCACTGCACTGTCATCATCAAACACTCCTAGAGCAAGTACAGCACTTGGTTAGATACAGAGTAAAGCTCCATCTATACTGTCCCCATCAAACACTCCCAGGACAGGTACAGCACAGGGTTAGATACAGAGTAAAGCTCCCTCTGCACTGTTCCCATCAAACACTCCCTGGACAGGAACAGAACAGGGTTAGATACAGAGTAAAGCTCCCTCTATACTGTCCCCATCAAACACTCCCAGGACAGGAACAGGACAGGGTTAGATACAGAGTAATGCTCCCTCTACACTGTCCCCATCAAACACTCCCAGGGCAGGTACAGCACGGGGCTAGATACAGATTAAAGCTCCCTCGATACTGTCATCATCAAACAATCCCATACAGGTACAGCACGGGATTAGATACAGTGTGAAGCTCCCTCTACACTGTCCCCATCAAACACTCCAAGGGCAGGGATAGCACGGGTTTAGGTACAGAATAAATCTCCCTCTGCACTGTCCCCATCAGACACTCCCAGGGCACGTACAGCACGGGGTTAGATACAGAGTAAAGCTCCCTCTATACTGACCCATCAAACACTCCCAGGACAGGTACAGCAAAGGGTTAGATACAGAGTAAAGCTTCCTCTATACTATCCCCATGAAACACTCTCAGGATAGGTAAAGCACGGGGTTAGATACAGACTAAAGCTCCCTCTACACTGTCCCCATCAAACCCTCCATGGACAGGTACAGCACTGGGATAGATACAGAGTAAAGCTCCCTCTACACTGTCCCCATCAAACACTCCCAGGACAGGAACAGGACATGGTTAGATAAGGAGTAAAGCTCCCTCGATACTGTCCCCATCAAACACTCGCAGGACAGGTACAGCACGGGTTTAGATACAGAGTAAAGCTCCCTCTACACTGTTCCCATCAAACATCCCAGGGCAGGTACAGCACTGTGTTAGATACAGAGTAAAGCTTCCTCTACACCGTCCCCATCAAACACTCCCGGGACAGGTACAGCACGGGGTTCGATACAGAGTAAAGCTCCCTCTACACTGTCCCCATCAAACAGTCCCAGGACCGGTACAGCATGTGTTTAGATAAAGAATAAAGCTCCCTCTACACTGTGACCATCAAACACTCCCAGGCCAGGTACAGCACGGGTTTAGATACAGAATAAAGGTCCCACTGCACTGTCATCATCAAACACTCCCAGGGCAAGTACAGTACTGGGTTAGATACAGAGTAAAGCTCCCTCTACACCGTCCCCATCATACACTCCCAGGGCAGGTACAGCACGGGGTTTGATACAGGGTAAAGCTTGCTCTACACTGTCCCCATCAAACTCTCCCTGGACAGGTAAAGCAGGGGTTATATACTGAGTAAACTCCCGCTAAACTGTCCCCATCATACACTCTCAGGACAGGAACAGCACGGGGTTAGATACAGAGTAAATCTCCCTGGGAGAGAGGGTTGGAGTGAGAGGGAGAGTTGGATGGGGTGAGAGGGAGATTGGGTTGGGGTGATTGGGAGAGTGGGTTGTGGGGAGAGCGAGAGTGGGTTGGGGTGAGAGGGAGAGTGGGTTGGGGTGAGAGGGAGAGTGGGTTGGGGTGAGAGGGAGAGTAGGTTGCGGTGAGAGGGAGAGTAGGTTGCGGTGAGAGGGAGAGTGGGTTGCGGTGAGAGGGAGAGTGGGTTGGGGAGAGAGGGAGAGTGGGTTGGGGAGAGAGGGAGAGTGGGTTGGGGTGAGAGGGAGAGTGGGTTGGGGTGAGTGGGAAAGCGGGTTGGGGTGAGAGGGAGAGTGAGTTGGGGTGAGAGGGAGAGTGGGTTGGGGTGAGTGGGAGAGCGGGTTGGGGTGAGAGGGAGAGAGGGTTGGGGTGAGGGGGAGAGCGGGTTGGGGTGAGAGTGAGAGCGGGTTGGGGTGAGAGGGAGAGCGGGTTGGGGTGAGAGGGAGAGCGGGTTGGGGTGAGAGGGAGAGCGGGTTGGGGTGAGAGGGAGAGCGGGTTGGGGTGAGAGGGAGAGCGGGTTGGGGTGAGAGGGAGAGCGGGTTGGGGTGTGAGGGAGACTGGGTTGGGGTGAGAGGGAGAGTGGGTTGGGGTGAGAGGGAGAGTGGGTTGGGGTGAGAGGGAGAGTTGGTTGGGGTGAGAGGGAGAGTGGGTTGAGGTGAGAGGGAGAGTGAGTTGGGGTGAGAGGGAGAGAGCGTTGCGGTGAGAGGGAGAGTGGGTTGGGGTGAGAGGGAGAGTGGGTTGGGGTGAGAGGGAGAGTGGGTTGGGGTGAGAGGGAGAGTGGGTTGGGGTGAGAATGAAATTGGGTTGGGGTGAGAGGGAGAGTAGATTGGGGTGAGAGGGAGAGTGGGTTGGGGTGAGAGGGGGAGTGGGTTGGGGTGAGAGGGAGAGTGGGTTGGGGTGAGAGGGAGAGTGGGTTGGGGTGAGAGGGAGAGTGGGTTGGGGTGAGAGGGAGAGTGGGTTGGGGTGAGAGGGAGAGTGGGATGGGATGAGAGGGAGAGTGGGTTGGGGTGAGAGGGAGAGTGGGTTGGGGTGAGAAACGTCGTGTGTTCCCTGTTGCAGTTCAGGAAAAGCTGCAGGCCGTTTCTGCACAGGGGGATCCCACAGGCAGCAATGTATTGCTATCCGGATGGGAACAGGGAGACACATTTCCTTCCCCAGCCTCATGCCTGTTGTAACCCTCCCTCTTCCCCCTCTCCCACCCCCCGGGCACCATGTGTGCTCTGAGTCCGGACACATCCCCAGAAAGGCCTAAACTCCTTCTCTTCAAACCGGGAACAAGCTGCTGCTTCCTGGGGGAGACTTTTTGAAATCTCCGTCCCAGCATCGATTTTTACAAACCAGGCGTTCCCAGGAGGGTGTGACTGAGGCTTTTCTGCAGAGACTGGGAGCTGGGCACTGACTCCACACTGGAGACCCTCCCCTAACCCCCCCAGACCCTGTGTCTCTTCCTCACACCCAACCCCCTGCCTCTGTTTCACTGTCTTTTCCTGTTCCCCTCAATCTCCCCCCTCTCTCTCTGTTGTAACGTAGGGACACATCGTAGAGAGACTGAATTCAAATGACTGTTCCACCTCCCAATTCATCGCCCTGCCTAAAACACCAGCATTATTCAGGAATTAGCACAAACTTTTAAACACTCTCACAGTTAGAACATGGCAGAGGGCTCCTGAGGGACAAGAAATCAGTCCAATTAGCACTTTTAAATAAATTAAATGGTTGTGGCACAGTATGAAACACTGCAGGGAATTTGGGCACAGCAAGATCCCACAGGGTGCAGTCAGCTCTGCTCAGCACTTTTTAAATGGGGCAATATTTACAGAGACAGAGGCAGCAAGTTGTAAAGGGACTAAGACAGTGAAGACCCCCGACCCCTTCAGAACCTCAGAAAGACTGAGCGTTTTGCAGTGAATGAATGAATGTTTAAAATGCTCTCATTGTTAGTGAGTCACTTGCTTCACTGTCCCTGGATTCATTTTCACAATTCAGCCTTTTCTAAAAGATGTGACTGGGAGCTGGGCAGAGTCTACACATTGGAGACCCCCAGATCCTGTGTCTATTCACACCCCCTCCTCTTGTTTTGCTACCTCAGCCCCTCTGTTTCAACCCTCTTTCCAGACATTATGGCAAACTTGTGGCATTTTAAACTACTATCTTAAATTGTTAATAAATACTGAGAAACAGACACAGACGCGGGCTTTGCAGCAGCAGAAAGAATGTGAATCATTCTATCCCGGGGGTTTTTACTTCCAGATTCAGTTTTAGAAAATTCAGAATTCAAATTCACAGCAGCAAAGTGTGGGAGTGAACGCCCGGATCCTTCAATATTCCCGGGAATACACGTGGAATTTATGTCTCCATACCTGCGTCTCTGTCACGTTTAAAATATTAATGTTACATGAGTCAACTCTGTCCTAAGTGTCCCATTGCTGTGGGGACATCAAATGGCCACTGTGAACAAACCTAAAATGGCTGCCTGGTGTTTGTAGACTAGATTCTCAGAGGAAGAGAGGTAGGGAGAGAGGGATAGAGAGCTGGGTAAGTGAGTGACATAGAGAGAGGAGATCAAGCGATAAAAAAGGGATGAGTTGAGAGAGAGAGATGAAGAGAGGGGAGCGAGTGTAGGGTAAAGATATGGGGTGAGAGAGAGAATCAGAGAAATGTATAGAGTGGCAGAGAGATGGGGTGGGAGAGGGAGAGAAGGAACGAGACAGGATGAGAGAATGAGAAAGTGTAGTGGGAAACTGAAAATATTCAAAAATGTGTTAACATTATTGAGTGTAAAGGACAATATCCTGTGAGACATCCCTTCTCCATCTTAAAATTGGCGGGAGAGCCTTTAACCAACTTTAAAATGGGGGGAGACCCCTTCCTCAACTTGTGATGTGGAAGTGCTGGAATCTAATCGAGGGGTTCGGGGTGGTTTATATATAGAATAACAGATACCCGGGAGTGAGTTTACGGACTGGAATCTAATCGAGGGGTTCGGGGTGGTTAAAATATAGAATAACAGATACCTGGGAGTGCGTTGCAGACTGGAATCTAATCGTGGGGTTTGTGGGGTTTATATATAGAATAATAGATACCATGGATTGAGTTAAAGACTGGAATCTAATCGAGGGGTTCGGGGTGGTTTATATAGAGAATAACAGATACTCGGGAGTGAGTTTACGGACTGGAATCTAATCGAGGTGTTTGGGGTGGTTTATATACAGAATAACAAATACCCGGGAGTGAGTTACAGACTGGAATCTAATCGAGAGATTCGGGGTGGATTATATATAGAATAACAGATAACTGGGAGTGATTTACAGACTGGAATCTAATCGAGGGGTTCAGGGGGGTTATATTTAGAATAACAGATACCTGCGAGTGAGTTACAGACTGGAATCAAATCGAGGGGTTTGAGGGATTTATATATAGAATAACAGTTACCCGAGAGTGAGTTACAGACTGGAATCTAATCGAGGGCTTTGCGAATTTATGTATAGAATAACAGATACCCGGGAGTGAGTTACAGACTGGAAACAAATCGATGGGTTCGGGGTGTTTATATTTAAATCATATGAATATAATATATATAGATGAACAGAAGACCGGGAATGAGTAACAGACTGAAATCTAGTCGAGCGGTTTGGGACATTTATATACAGAATAACAGTTAGACGGAAATGAGTTACAGACTGGAATCAAATCGAGGGGTTTGGGGTGGTCTTTATATAGAATAACAGATTCCCGGGAGTGAGTTACATGCTGGAATCTTATCGAGGAGTTCGGGGTGGTTTATATATAGAATAACAGATACCCGAGATTGAGTTAGAGACTGGAATCTAACGGAGGGGTTTGGGTTTGTTTATATATAGAATAACAGACACCCGGCAGTGAGTTTCAGACAGGAATATAACGGAGGGGTTTGGGGTGGTTTATATATTGAATAACAGACACCCGGCAGTGAGTTTCAGACAGGAATCTAACAGAGGGGTTTGGGGTGGTTTATATATAGAATAACAGACACCCGGCAGTGAGTTTCAGACAGGAATATAACGGAGGGGTTTGGGGTGGTTTATATATAGAATAACAGACACCCGGCAGTGAGTTTCAGACAGGAATATAACGGAGGGGTTTGGGGTGGTTTATATATAGAATAACAGACACCCGGCAGTGAGTTTCAGACAGGAATATAACGGAGGGGTTTGGGGTGGTTTATATATTGAATAACAGACACCCGGCAGTGAGTTTCAGACAGGAATATAACGGAGGGGTTTGGGGTGGTTTATATATAGAATAACAGACACCCGGCAGTGAGTTTCAGACAGGAATATAACGGAGGGGTTTGGGGTGGTTTATATATAGAATAACAGACACCCGAGATTGAGTTAGAGACTGGAATCTAACGGAGGGGTTTGGGGTGGTTTATATATAGATTAACAGATGCCCGGGAGTGAGTTACAGGCAGGAATCTAACGGAGGGGTTTGGGGTGGTTTATATATAGAATAACAGACACCCGGCAGTGAGTTTCAGACAGGAATATAACGGAGGGGTTTGGGGTGGTTTATATATAGAATAACAGACACCCGAGATTGAGTTAGAGACTGGAATCTAACGGAGGGGTTTGGGGTGGTTTATATATAGATTAACAGACACCCGGCAGTGAGTTTCAGACAGGAATCTAACGGAGGGGTTTGGGGTGGTTTATATATAGAATAACAGACACCCGGCAGTGAGTTACAGGCAGGAATCTAACGGAGGGGTTTGGGGTGGTTTATATATAGATTAACAGATGCCCGGGAGTGAGTTACAGGCTGAAATTTAATCGAGGGGTTCGGGGTGGTTTATATATAAATCATGTAGATATAATATATATCGAATAAAAGATATCCGGGAGTGAGTTAAAGAACGGAATCTCATCGAGGGGAATGAGGGGTTTGTATATAGAATAATAGATAACGGGAGAGAGTTACAGACTGGAATCTAATTGAAGGGTGCAGTGGTTTTATATACAGAATAATAGATACCCGGGAGTGAGTTACAGAGTGGAATCTAATCGAGGGTTTCAGGGGGTTTATATATAGAATAATCGATACCCGGGAGTGAGTTACAGACAGGAATCTAATCGAGTGCTTCCGGGGGTTTATATACAGAATCATAGATACCCGGGATTGAGTTACAGGCTGGAATTTAATTAAGGGTTGCAGGGGGTTTATATATAGAATAATCGATACCCGGGAGTGAGTTACAGACAGGAATCTAATCGAGTGCTTCCGGGGGTTTATATGTAGAATCATAGATACCCGGGATTGAGTTACAGGCTGGAATTTAATTAAGGGGTGCAGGGGGTTTATATATAGAATAATCGATACCCGGGATTGAGTTACAGACTGCAATCTAATCGAGGGGTTCGGGGAGTTTATATAAAGAATAATCGATACCCGGGATTGAGTTACAGACTGGAATCTAATCGAGGGGTTTGGGGGGTTTATATATAGAATAATCGATACCCGGGATTGAGTTACAGACTGGAATCTAATCGAGGGGTTCAGGGGGTTTATATATAGAATAATAAATACCTGGGATTGAGTTACAGACTGCAATCTAATCGAGGGGTTCAGTGGGTTTATATAGAGAATAATAGATACCCGGGATTGAGTTACAGGCTGGAATTTAATTAAGGGGTGCAGGGGGTTTATATATAGAATAATCGATACCCGGGATTGAGTTACAGACTCGAATCTAATCGAAGGGATCAGGGGGTTTATATATAGAATCATAGATACCCGGGATTGAGTTACAGACTGGAATCTAATCGAGGGGTTCAGGGGGTTTATATATAGAATAATAAATACCTGGGATTGAGTTACAGACTGCAATCTAATCGAGGGGTTCAGTGGGTTTATATAGAGAATAATAGATACCCGGGAGTGAGTTACAGACTGAAATCTAATTGAGGGGTGCAGGGGGTTTATATAGAGAATGATAGATACCCGGGATTGAGTTACAGACTGGAATCACGAACAGTTGAAAATATCATTTTTCTTGTGATGTGCTGAAGTGCAGGTTATAGAGGCTGATTCATGGCATGGGTAGTGTGAGTTTTTAACCAGCTTTATCCCAAATATCAAATTTAGTTTCTCATTGGAACTGTTTGATGTTTTCTTAGTCTTGACACAAATGGATAGGGACCCTTTGGACCCTCACTGTTTGCAGCTTTTCACCATTTATAATGTAACCTGTTCCATCCTTTTTAAAGTGGGCAGCCACACATTTGCCTATAATGAAATCCATCTTTCACTATTTCACTCATTCACTTAAGGTGTACATATCTCTTTGGAATTTGAAGTGCAGGTTACAGATTGGATTGGAACTTTATGCTTTAAGAATCATTAACCAAGTTTCACAGAGTTAAACATCAAAACTGACATTCTGAAACAGGAGAGGGCCCCACAACTTCAATTCTGTGATTCTCTAGCACCTCATGATCTGTATCTTACAATATGTCTGCCCCCTTCATGTCTCTGAAGACTTGGGAAAGTGTTTCAGACATTGGGGAACCATTTCTGTCAATCGGGATATTTCCTTTGAAGCATTTCATTGTCTTGGGACATTTATAGTAAACGGCTCCTTCAAAGGACATCATTAAAATTCACTCTTTAATCATCCAAATCCTTTTGCCCATTCAGACTCCCTGGCCCTACATCCTTATTGTTTCAAAGCTAACTTACATTTCACAATGTAGGAATGTGTGAATGCAAACACTTTCTTCACACCTTTCCACAATACTAAGGCTCACACTATTCAGGGTGAAATTTTCAAGACAACATTCATCAACTGACAGATTTCCAGCTCCAGCTAATTGTAGATTTTTATTTTTAATTTTGGGATAACAGGACTGAAATTGTACAGCATCCCAGTGTGAGATTTAAACTCCTGTTTATTTCAATCTTTAGCTCAGGAATTCACATTAAAACATGCAGAGAATTGAAACCTTCCTCATACAGTTGCCTGTTTGTTCTAGTGTTGGTATATTCCCCCTTTCTCTTGCGTTTTCACTTGTCTGAAGAAATTGAATTGTTGACATTGGATAATCATCCCTTTCCCATGAAAATGTAAACTCCTGGGAAACTGCAACAGACACAATCTTATGCAGTGATCAAATTCCTGCACCTTTATTCATCAATCCCATTTCCTATCTCTGTAGAAACTCCCTTCCACTGACAGATTCTGAGATCCATACTCAATCTCAAAAACCACCACAGAAAAGTGACTGCTTATTTTAAACAGTAAATCTGAACTAGTTGAAGTTCTGACTCAGTCACAGAATCGCAGAAATTTTGACTCTGTGGGATGAAAATTATCAGAATAACTTTGCAACATACAGGTAACCTGTAGTGACAGGAGGATACTTGTCTGTTCAAAAGGGATTCGATAAGATGCCTCACAAAGTTTGTTACTCAGGACAAGAGCTCATACATTCCCTAATCTCCCCACCCAGTTCCTCTCAGGATTTGACAATTTGATCAAGTCACCCCTGATGCTACTAAATTTCAGGGAATACAACCCGAGTTTGTGCAATCTCACTTTGCAATTTAACCCTTGGAATCCTGGTCTCATTCTGGCAAAGCTGTGATGCACTAGAACTGTCTCAACTGTCCCTGGAGTGTCGGATTAACCCGGGTCAAACGCATACACCCAGGTCAGGTTCAAGACTCACCTGTCTCACTCGCTGAGACGCTCTTGTATCAATGGCCTTATTGTAGTCGGATGCCGTGTTGGGAGCAGGACAGGTAGACGGGATTAGGATGACTGCTCATGTAGAGGGTAAACACGAGGAATCTATCAGAGAATCAGAACAGACCAGGGAGAATCAAACAAGGAAACTGATGTTCAATTTATTAGGCCTTATTTGTGGATTGTTTTTGTTTTGGGTGAGAATGTTGCCAACAAACACTCCCAGAGATGATGCAGCAGGGGATAGATACAGAGTAAAGCTCCCTCGATACTGTCCCCATCAAACACTCCCAGGACAGGTACAGCACTGGGTTAGATACAGAGTAATGCATCCTCTACACTGTCCCCATCAAACAATCCCAGGACAGGAACTGGACAGGATAAGATACAGAGTAAAGCTCCCTCTACACTGTCCCCATCAAGCACTCCCAGGGCAGGTACAGGACAGGGTTATATACGGAGTAAAGCTCCCACTAAACTGTCCCCATCAAACACTCCCAGGACAGGTACAGCACGGTGTTAGATACAGAGTAAATCTCCCTCTACACTGTAACCATCAAACACTCCCAGTGCAGGTACAGTACGGGGTTAGATACAGACTAAAGCTTATTCTACACGGTCCTCACCAAACACTCCCAGGACAGGTACAGCACGGGGTTAGATACAGAGTAAAGCTCCCTCTAAACTGTCCCCATCAAACACTCTCAGGGCAGGTAAAGCACTGGGTTAGATACAGAGTAAAGCTCCCTCTTCACCGTCCCCATCAAACACTCCCAGGACATGTACAGCACGGCGTTAGATACAGAGTAAATCTCCCACTACACAGTCCCCATCAAATACTCCCAGGGCAAGTACAGCACGGGGTTAGATACAGAGTAAAGCTCCCTCTATACTGTCCACATCAAACACTCCCAGGACAGGTAAAGCACGGGGTTAGATACAGAGTAAAGCTTCCTCTACACTGTCCCCAACAAACACTCCCCGGACAGGAACAGGACTGGGTTAGATACAGAGTAAAGCTCCCTCGATACTGTCCCCATCAAACACTCCCAGGACAGGAACTGGACAGGATTAGATACAGAGTAAAGCTACCTCTACACTTTCCCCATCAAACCCTCCCAGGGCAGCTAAAGCAACGGGTTAAATACAGAGTAATGCTCCCTCTACACTGTCTCCATCAAACGCTCCCAGGGCAGGTACAGCACGGGGCTGGATGCAGAGTAAAGCATCCTCAATACTGTCCCCATCAAACACTCCCTGGACAGGTACAGGACGGGCTTTGATACAGAGTAAAGCTCCCTCTACACTCTGCCCATCACACACTCCCAGGGCAGGTACAGCAAGGGGTTAGATACAGAATAAAGCTCCCTCTGCATTGTCCCCATCAAACACTCCCAGGCCACATACAGCATGGGATTAGATGCAGAGTAAATCTCCCTCTATACTGTCCACATCAAACACTCCCAGGACAGGTACAGCACAATTTAGATACAGAGTAAAGCTTCCTCTACACTGTCCCCATCAAACACTCCCAAGACAGGTAAAGCTCGGGGTTAGATACAAAGTAAAGCTCCCTCTACACAGTCCCCCTCAAACACACCTAGGACAGGAACAGGACAGGGTTAGATACAGAGTAAAGCTCGCTCTATTCTCTCCCAATAAAACACTTTCAGGACTGGTACTGGACAGGATTAGATACAGAGTAATGCTCCCTCTGCACTGTCCCCATCAAACACTCCCTGGACAGGAACAGAACAGGGTTAGATACAGAGTAAAGCACCCTCTATACCTTCCCCATCAAACACTCCCAGGACAGGAACAGGACAGGGTTAGATACTGAGTATAGCTACCTCTACACTTGCCCCATCAAACACTCCCAGGGCAGTTAAAGCACTGGGTTAGATACAGAGAAAAGCTCCCTCTGCACTGTCCCCATCAAACACTCCCTGGACAGGAACTGGACAGGGTTAGATACAGAGTAAACCTGCATCTATACTCGCCCATCAAACACTCCCAGGACTGGTACAGCACGGGGTTAAATACAGAGTAAAGCTCCCCCTACACTGTGGCCATCATACACTCCCAGTGCTGGTACAGCACGGCGTTAGATAAGGAGTAAACCTCCCTCTACACTGTCCCCATCAAACACTCCCAGGACTGGGACAGCACGGGCTTAGATACAGAGTAAACCTCCCCCTACACTGTGGCCATCATACACTCCCAGGTCAGGTACAGCACGGGGTTAGATACAGAGTATATCTCCCTCTAACCTGTCCCCATCAAAAACTCCCAGGACTGGTACAGCACAGGGTTAGATACAGAGTAAAGCTCCCTCTACACTGTCCCCATCAAACACTCCCAGGACCGGTACAGCACAGGGTTAGATACAGAGTAAAGCTCCCTCTACACTGTCCCCATCAAGCACTCACAGGGCAGGTACAGGACAGCGTTAGATGCAGAGTAAATCACCCTCTACACCGTCCCCATTAAACACTCCCAGGGTAGGTGCAGCACGGGGTTAGATACAGAGTTAAGCTTCCTCTACACTGTCCCCATCAAACACTCCCTGGACAGGTACAGCATGGGGTTATATACAGAGTAAAGCTCCCTCTACACATTCCCCATCAAACACTCCCTATACAGGTACAGCACGGGGTTAGATACAGAGTAAAGCTCCCTCTGCTCTGTCCCCATCAAACACTCCCAGGACAGGATCAGGACTTGGTTAGATACAGAGTAAATCTACCTCTACACTTTCCCCATCAAACACTGCCAGGGCAGGTAAAGCACTGGGCTAGATATAGAGTAAAGCTCCCTCTACACTGTGGCCATCAGACACTCCCAGGACTGGTATTAACATTCAATGGACAGGAGCTGCAAGGGGTCCTGTCCTGTTATTAACCCTCAGTGGACAGGATCAGCAAAGGGGTCCTGTCTGGAAAGAGAGAGGGAGAGAGAAAGCTGGAGTGACAGAGACAGGGAAATGCCACCCCCTCCCCCAGAAACGTTGTGTGTTCCCTGTTGCAGTTCAGGAAAAGCTGCAGGCCGTTTCTGCACAGGGGGATCCCACAGGCAGCAATGTAATGCTATCCAGATGGGAACAGGGAGACACATTTCCTTCCCCAGCCTCATGCCTGCTGTAACCCTCCCTCTTCCCCCTCTCACCCCCTCACCGGGCACCATGTGTGCTCTGAGTCCGGACACATCCCCAGAAAGGCCTAAACTCCTTCTCTTCAAACCGTGAACAAGCTGCTGCTTCCTGGGGGAGACTTTTTGAAATCTACGTCCCAGCATCGATTTTTACAAACCAGGCGTCCCCGGGAGGGTGTGACTGAGGCTTTTCTGCAGAGACTGGGAGCTGGGCACTGACTCCAAACTGGAGACCCTCCCCTAACCACCCCCAGACCCTTTGTATCTTCCTCACCCCCAACCACCTGCCTCTGTTTCACTGTCTTTTCCTGTTTCCCTCAATCTCCCCCCTCTCTCTCTGTTGTAACGTAGGGACACATCCTAGAGAGACTGAATTCAAATGACTGTTCCACCTCCCAATTCATCGCCCTGCCTAAAACACCAGCATTATTCAGGAATTAGCACAAACTTTTACACACTCTCACAGTTAGGACTTGGTAAAGGGATCCTGAGGGACAGGAAATCAGTCCAATCAGCACATTTTTAATAAATTAACTGGTTGTGGCACAGTATGAAACACTGCAGGGAATTTGTGCACAGCAAGATCCCAGAGGTTGCAGCCAGCTCTGTTCAGCACTTTTTAAATGGGGAAATATTTACAGAGAGAGAGAGAGGCAGCAAGTTGGAGAGGGACTAAGACAGTGAAGTCCCCAGACCCCTTCAGAACCTCAGAAAGACTGAGCGCTTTGCAGTGAATGAATGAATGTTTAAAATGCTCTCATTGTTAGTGAGTCACTTGCTTCACTGTCCCTGGATTCATTTTCGCAATTCAGCCATTTCTAAAAGATGTGACTGGGAGCTGGGCAGAGTCTGCACATTGGAGACCCCCAGATCCTGTGTCTATTCACACCCCCTCCTCTTGTTTTGCTACCTCAGCCCCTCTGTTTCAACCCTCTTTCCAGTCATTATGGCAAACTTGTGGTATTCTAAACTATTATCTTAAATTGTTAATAAATACTGAGAAACAGACACAGACACGGGCTTTGCAGCAGCAGAAAGAATGTGAATCATTCCATCCCGTGGGTTTTTACTTCCAGATTCAGTTTTAGAAAATTCAGAATTCAAATTCACAACAGCAAAGTGTGGGACTGAACGCCCGGATCCTTCAATATTCCAGGGAATACACGTGGAATTTATGTCTCCATACCTGTGTCTCTGTCACGTTTAAAATACTAATGTTACATGAGTCAACTCTGTCCTAAATGTCCCATTGCTGTGGGGACATAAAATGGCCACTGTGAACAAACCTAAAATGGCTGCCTGGTGTTTGTAGACTAGATTCTCAGAGGAAGAGAGGCGGGCAGAGAGGGAAAGAGAGCTGGGTAAGCGAGTGAGATAGAGAGAGGAGATCAAGCGATAAAAAAGGGATGAGTTGAGAGAGGGAGATGAAGAGAGGGGAGCGAGTGTAGGGTAAATATATGGGGTGAGAGAGAGAAACAGAGAAATGTATAGAGTGGCAGAGAGATGGGGTGGGAGAGGGAGAGAAGAAACGAGACAGGATGAGAGAAAGAGAAAGTGTAGGGGGAAACTGAAAATATTCAAAAATGTGTTAACATTATTGAGTGTAAAGAACAATATCCTGTGAGACATCCCTTCTCCATCTTAAAATTAGAGGGAGAGCCTTTAACCAACTTGAAAATGGGGGGAGACCCCTTCCTCAATTTGTGATGTGGAAGTGCTAGAATCTAATCGAGGGGTTCGGGGGGGTTTATATATAGAATATCATACCCGGGAGTGAGTTACAGACTGGAATCTAATCGAGGGGTTCGGGGTGGTTTATATATTGAATAACAGATACCCGGGAGTGAGTTACAGACTGGAATCTAATCGAGGGGTTCGGGGGGGTTTATATATTGAATAACAGATACCCGGGAGTGAGTTACTGATTGGAATCTAATCGAGGGGGTCGGGGTGGTTTATATATAGAATATCATACCCAAGAGTGAGTTACAGGCTGGAATCTAATCGAGGGGTTCGGGGTGGATTATATATAGAATAACAGATACCCGGGAGTGAGTCACAGGCTGGAATCTAATCGAGGGGTTCGGGGTGGTTGATATACAGAATAACACATACCCGGGAGTGAGTTACATACTGGAATCTAATCGAGGGGTTCGGGGTGGATTATATATAGAATAACAGATACCCGGGAGTGAGTTACAGACTGGAATCTAATCGAGGGGTTCAGGGGGTTTATATATAGAATAACAGATACCCGTGAGTGAGTTACAGACTGGAATCTAATCGAGGGGTTCAGGGGGTTTATATATAGAATAACAGATATCCGGGACTGAGTTACAGACTGGAATCTAATCGAGGAGGCCATTCAGCCCATCAAACTACTTTCGACACTCTGCAAGAAAAGTTTCACTGGTCTCACTCGTCCGCCCTTTCACCGAAACCCTGAAAATATTTTCCCTTCAGCTTCACACCCAAAATTTGCTGAGAAGAGAAATTCGGGATGGTGGGGAGAGGGGAAGGCTGATGGAGTGAGAGTGAGAGTAAATGAGAGAGAGAGGCAGAGAGACGGTGAGAGAGACAGATTGAGATAGAGAAAGAGAGACAAAACTCACCGAGAGAGAGAGAGGGACAGGACGAGATAGAGAGAGGGGCAGGGTGTTGTAGTGAGAGAGAGACAGTGAATGGCGAGGCAAGAAAGAGAGCGATGGAGAAAGAGACAGGCTTATCTTAAACAGTTAATAAATACTGAGAAACAGACACAGACATGGGCTTTGTAGAAGCAGAATGAATGTGAATCATTCCATCCCGGGGGTTTTTACTTCCAGATTCAGTAATAGAAAATTCAGAATTCAAATTCACAACAGCAAAGTGTGGGGCTGAACGCCCGGATCCTTCAATATTCCTGGGAATACACAGGGAATTCATGTCTCCATACCTGTGTCTCTGTCACGTTTAAAATACTAATGTTACATGAGTCAACTCTGTCCTAAATGTCCCATTCCTGTGGGGACATAAAATGGCCACTGTGAACAAACCTAAAATGGCTGCCTGGTGTTTGTAGACTAGATTCTCAGAGGAAGAGAGGTAGGGAGAGAGGGAAAGAGAGCTGGGTAAGCGAGTGAGATAGAGAGAGGAGATCAAGCGATAAATAAGGGATGAGTTGAGAGAGAGAGATGAAGAGAGGGGAGCGAGTGTAGGGTAAAGATATGGGGTGAGAGAGAGAAACAGAAATATATAGGGTGGCAGAGAGATGGGGTGGGAGAGGGAGAGAAGGAACGAGACAGGATGAGAGAAAGTGTAGGGGGAAACTGAAAATGTTCAAAAATTTGTGAACATTATTGAGTGTAAAGGACAATATCCTGTGAGACATCCCTTCTCCATCTTAAAATTAGAGGGAGAGCCTTTAACCAACTTTAAAATGGGGGAGACCCCTTCCTCTACTTGTGGTGTGGAAGTGCTGGAATCTAATCGAGGGGTTGGGGGTGGTTTCTATATAGAATAACATATACCCGGGAGTGAGTTACAGGCTGGAATCTAATCGAGGGGTTCGGGGTGGTTCATATACAGAATAACAAATAACAGGAGTGAGTTACAGACTGGAATCTAATCGAGGGGTTCCGGGTGGATTATATATAGAATAACAGATAACCGGGAGTGAGTTACAGACTGGAATCTAACCGAGGGGTTCAGGGTGGCTTATATATAGAATAACAGATACCTGGCAGTGAGTTACAGACTGGAATCTAATCGAGGGGTTCGGGGTGGTTTATATGTAGAATAACAGATACCCGGGAGTGAGTTACAGGCTGGAATCTTATTGAGGGGTTCGGGGTGGATAATATATAGAATAACAGATACCTCCGATTGAGTAACAGACTGGAATCTAATCGAGGAGGCCATTCAGCCCATCAAACTACTTTCGACACTCTGCAAGGAAAGTTTCCCTGGTCTCTCTCGTCCGCCCTTTCCCCGAAAGCCTGAAAATATTTTCCCTTCAGCTTCACGCCCAAAATTTGCTGAAAAGGGAAATTGGGGATGGTGGGGAGAGGGGGAGGCTGATGGAGTGAGAGAGAGAGTATGTGAGAGAGAGAGGCAGAGAGATGGTGAGAGAAAGGCAGATTGAGATAGAGAAAGAGAGACAAAACTCGCCAAGAGAGAGAGAGAGAGAGACAGGGCGAGAGAGAGAGAGGGGCAGGGTGTTGTAGTGAGAGAGAGACAGTGAAAGGCGAGGCGAGAAAGAGAGCCATGGAGAAAGAGACAGGCGTGGGAGACAACGAATGTGACAGAGAGTCAGTGGCAGAGCGAGGGAGAGAGAGCGACAGAGAGAGGTGGTGATAGGGATAGAGACGGGGCGATAGAGAGAGGGTCAGAGAATGACAGAGATAGAATGAGAGACAGAGAGAGAGGGTGAAGGGCAGAGAGATGGGGTGAGAGAGAGAGGGAAATAGTTACAGTGAGATGGGATGAGAAAGAAAGAGAGAGAGCGCGAGAGAGAGAGAGAGATGGAATTAGTGAGAGTGAGATGGGGTGAGAGAGAGAGGGTGAAGGGCAGAGAGATGGGGTGAGAGAGAGAGGGAAATAGTTACAGTGAGATGGGGTGAGAAAGAAAGAGAGAGAGCGCGAGAGAGAGAGAGAGAGAGAGAGGGAAATAGTGAGAGTGAGATGGGGTGAGAAAGAAAGAGAGATAGGATGAGAGGGAGAGAGTGAGGGAAATAGTGAGTGAGATGGGGTGAGAAAGAAAGAGAGAGAGCGCGAGAGAGAGAGAGAGCGGGAAATAGTGAGAGTGAGATGGGGTGAGAAAGAAAGAGAGAGAGGGCGAGAGAGAGAGGGTCAGAGAATGACAGAGAGATAAAATGAAAGACAGAGAGGGTGAAGGGGAGAGAGATGGGGCGAGAGAGAGGGAGATAGCGACAATGAGATGGGCTGAGGGAGAAAGAGAGAGAGGGCAAGAGAGAGAGATAGAGAGAGGCGATTGAATGAAAGAAAAATGGGTGGGGTGAGGGAGAGGCAGAGAGAGGGAAGTGAGTGTCCGAAATAGCGATGGGATGAGAGAGAGTATCAGAGAGACGAGTCGAGGGAAGGAAAAAGCGGTAGGGAGAGAGAGACCTGACGAAATGGGGCGAGAACCATTCTCAATATTTAAAATGGAGGCAGATAACTTCTCCATCGTTAAAACGGAGGGAGTTCCCTTTTCCGTCTTTAAAATGGACGGAGATATCTGTGTCTCTGTCACGTTGAAAGTACTAATTTTCCATTCGTGAGGAGCCAAATCTGTCCTAAATGTCCCATTCCTGTGGGGACATAAAATGGCCACTGGGAACAAACCTGAAATGTCTGCCTGGTGTTTGTAGACTAGATTCTCAGAGGAAGAGAGACAGGGAGAGAAGACACAGATCGAGTGAATGAGAAATAGAGACTCTCAGACCAAGTGGGTGACTGAGAGCCAGACAGTGAATAAAGGATATTGGTCATAGCACATGGAAAGAGCAAGAGGCCATTTAACCCTCCAACCCTGTTCCGACATTCAATGAGATCCTGGCTGATCTGTGATTGAACCACTTGGTCTCATATCTCTGCAGCGTGTTAGCTAACAGAAATCTATCAGCCTCAGTTTTAAACATGGACTAGTGGCTCAGCATCAATTTCCGTTCATGTGAGAGAGATCCAAACTAATACCACACTTGGCGTTTTAAAGTGTTTCTTAGTTTCTCTCCTGAAATTCTAAAATTCTAAACATAGTTGAAAAACCATGACCCCAAGGCCCAGACTCCCCAAACCGGCGGGAATAGTTAGTCTTTTTCAAACCTCCACTTGCATTATTATCCTGAAATATTGCATCAAATCACCCCCTCACCTAAATTCCAGTGTAAAGCTTCATCCACACTGTTCAACAAACACACCCAAACCAAATACAGTATGGGGTTCGATAGAGAGTAACATTCCCTCTGCTCTGTCCCATCCAACAGGCCCAGGGAAGGGGCAGCACAGGGTTAGATACCAAGTAAAGACAGGGCCTATTGAGTGACAAACAGAATTTCTCCATCTTTAAAATGGAGGGAGATATCTGTGTCTCTGTCACGTTGAAAGGACTAATTTACCATTCGTGAGGAGTCAACTCTGTCATAAATGTCCCAGTGCTGTGGGCACATAAAATGGCCACTGTGAACAAACCTAAAATGGACGCCTGGAGTTTGGGGATTTTTCTTACAGAATCTGAGAGAGGGAGAGAGAGAGAGAGAGAGCAGATGCGGAATGAGGGAATGTTAAAGAGAGAGACACAGAGTGAGAGGGGATGAACAGGCAGACGATGAAAGATTGATATCGGTCATAACATTGGGACATTTCTGACTGAGTTGAATTATGGCAAACTAGTGGCATTCTATCCTATTATCTTAAATTGTTAATAAATACTGAGAAACAGACACAGACACGGGCTTTGCAGCAGCAGAAAGAATGTGAATCATTCCATCCCGGGGGTTTTTACTTCCAGATTCAGTTTTAGAAAATTCAGAATTCAAATTCACAGCAGCAAAGTGTGGGACTGAACGCCCGGATCCTTCAATATTCCAGGGAATACACGTGGAATTTATGTCTCCATACCTGTGTCTCTGTCACGTTTAAAATATTAATGTTACATGAGTCAACTCTGTCCTAAGTGTCCCATTGCTATGGGGACATAAAATGGCCACTGTGAACAAACCTAAAATGGCTGCCTGGTGTTTGTAGTCTAGATTCTCAGAGGAAGAGAGACAGGGAGAGAGGGAAAGAGAGCTGGGTAAGCGAGTGAGATAGAGAGAGGAGATCAAGCGATAAAAAAGGGATGAGGTGAGAGAGAGAGATGAAGAGAGGGGAGCGAGTGTAGGGTAAAGATATGGGGTGAGAGAGAGAAACAGAGAAATATATAGGGTGGCAGAGAAATGGGGTGGGAGAGGGAGAGAAGGAACGAGAAAGGGTAAGAGAAAGAGAAAGTGTAGGGGGAAACTGAAAATGTTCAAAAATTTGTTAACATTATTGTGTAAAGAACAATATCCTGTGAGACATCCCTTCTCCATCTTTAAATTAGAGGGAGAGCCTTTAACCAACTTTAAAATGGGGGGGACCCCTTCCTCAATTTGTGATGTGGAAGTGCTGGAATCTAATAGAGGGGTTCGGAGTGGTTTATATATAGAAAAACATACCCGGGAGTGAGTTGCAGACTGGAATCTAATCGAGGGGTTCGGGTTGGTTTATATATAGAATAACAGATACTCGGGAGTGAGTTACAGACTGGAATCTAATCGAGGGGTTCGGGGTGGTTTATATACAGAATAACAAATACCAGGGAGTGACTTACAGACTGGAATCTAATCGAGGGGTTCGAGTTGGTTTATATATAGAATAACAGGTGCCCGGGAGTGAGTTACAGACTGGAATCTAATCGAGGGGTTTGGGCTGGTTTATATATAGAATAACAGATGCCCGGGAGTGAGTTACAGGCTGAATCTAATCGAGGGGTTCGGGGTGGATTATATATAGAATAACAGATACCCGGGAGTGAGTTACAGGCTGGAATCTAATCGAGGGGTACAGGGGGTTTAGAATAACAGATATCCGGGAGTGAGTTACAGACTGGAATCAAATCGAGGGGTTCAGGGGGTTTATATATAGAATAACAGATATCCGGAAGTGAGTTACCGACTGGAATCTAATCGAAGAGGCCATTCAGCCCATCAAACTACTTTCGACACTCTGCAAGGAAAGTTTAACTGGTCTCACTCATCCGCCCTTTCCCCGAAACCCTGAAAATATTTTCCCTTCAGCTTCACACCCAAAATTTGCTGAAAAGGGAAATTGGGGATGGTGGGGAGAGGGGGAGGCTGATGGAGTGAGAGAGAGAGAGAGGCAGAGAGATGGTGAGAGAGAGACAGATTGAGATAGAGAGAGAGAGACAAAACTCGCCAAGAGAGAGAGAGAGACAGGGCGAGCAAGAGAGAGGGGCAGGGTGTTGTAGTGAGAGAGAGACAGTGAAAGGCGAGGCGAGAAAGAGAGCGATGGAGAAAGAGACAGGCTTATCTTAAACAGTTAATAAATACTGAGAAACAGACACAGACACGGGCTTTGTAGAAGCAGAATGAATGTGAATCATTCCATCCCGGGGGTTTTTACTTCCAGATTCAGTAATAGAAAATTCAGAATTCAAATTCACAGCTGCAAAGTGTGGGACTGAACGCCCAGATCCTTCAATATTCTAGGGAATACACAGCGAATTCATGTCTCCATACCTGTGTCTCTGTCACGTTTAAAATACTAATGTTACATGAGTCAACTCTGTCCTAAATGTCCCATTGCTGTGGGGACATAAAATGGCCACTGTGAACAAACCTAACATGTCTGCCTGGTGTTTGTAGACTAGATTCTCAGAGGAAGAGAGACAGGGAGAGAAGACACAGATCGAGTGAATGAGAAATAGAGACTCTCAGACCAAGTGGGTGACTGAGAGCCAGACAGTGAATAAAGGATATTGGTCATAGCACATGGAAAGAGCAAGAGGCCATTTAACCCTCCAACCCTGTTCCGACATTCAATGAGATCCTGGCTGATCTGTGATTGAAGCCCTTGGTCTCACATCTCTGCAGCGTGTTAGCTAACAGAAATCTATCAGCCTCAGTTTTAAACATGGACTAGTGGCTCAGCATCAATTTCCATTCATGTGAGAGAGATCCAAACTAATACCACACTTGGTGTTTTAAAATGTTTCTTAGTTTCCCTCCTGAAATTCTAAAATTCTAAACATAGTTGAAAAACCATGACCCCAAGGCCCAGACTCCCCAAACCGGCGGGAATAGTTAGTCTTTTTCCAACCTCTACTTGCATTATTATCCTGAAATATTTCATCAAATCACCCCCTCACCTAAATTCCAGTGTAAAGCTTCATCCACACTGTTCAACAAACACACCCAAACCAAATACAGTATGGGGTTCGAGAGAGAGTAACATTCCCTCTGCTCTGTCCCATCAAACAGGCCCAGGGAAGGGGCAGCACAGGGTTAGATACCAAGTAAAGACAGGGCCTATTGAGTGATAAACAGAGTTTCTCCATCTTTAAAATGGAGGGAGATATCTGTGTCTCTGTCACGTTGAAAGGACTAATTTACCATTCGTGAGGAGTCAACTCTGTCATAAATGTCCCAGTGCTGTGGGAACATAAAATGGCCACTGTGAACAAACCTAAAATGGCTGCCTGGAGTTTGGGGATTTTTCTTACAGAATCTGAGAGAGGGAGAGAGAGAGAGAGAGAGAGAGAGAGAGCAGACGCAGAATGAGGGAATGTTAAAGAGAGAGACACAGAGTGAGAGGGGATGAACAGGCAGAGGATGAAAGATTGATATCGGTCATAACATTGGGACATTTCTGACTGAGTTGAATTATGGCAAACTAGTGGCATTCTATCCTATTATCTTAAATTGTTAACAAATACTGAGAAACAGACACGGACACGAGCTTTGCAGCAGCAGAAAGAATGTGAATCATTCCATCCCGGGGGTTTTTACTTCCAGATTCAGTTTTAGAAAATTCAGAATTCAAATTCACAACAGCAAAGTGTGGGACTGAACGCCCGGATCCTTCAATATTCCAGGGAATACTTGTGGAATTTATGTCTCCCAGGACGGGAACAGGACAGGGTTAGATACAGAGTAAATTTCCCTCTAATCTGTCCCCATCAAACACTCCCAGGGCAGGTAAAGCACAGGGTTAGATACAGAGTAATGCTTCCTCTACATTGTTCCTATCAAACACTCCCAGGACTTTTACAGCACTGGGCTAGATACAGAGTATAGCTTCCTCTACACTGTCCACATCAAACACTCCCAGGACAGGTACAGTGAAGACCCCCGACCCCTTCAGAACCTAAGAAAGACTGAGCGCTTTGCAGTGAATGAATGAATGTTTTAAATGCTCTCATTGTTAGTGAGTCACTTGCTTCACTGTCCCTGGATTCATTTTCGCAATTCGGCCATTTCTAAAAGATGTGACTGGGAGCTGGGCAGAGTCTACACATTGGAGACCCCCAGATCCTGTGTCTATTCACACCCCCTCCTCTTGTTTTGCTACCTCAGCCCCTCTGTTTCAAACATCTTTCCAGACATTATGGCAAACTTGTGGCATTCTATCCTATTATGTTAAATTGTTAATAAATACTGAGAAACAGACACAGACACGGGCTTTGCAGCAGCAGAAAGAATGTGAATCATTCCATCCCGGGGGTTTTTACTTCCAGATTCAGTTTTAGAAAATTCAGAATTCAAATTCACAACAGCAAAGTGTGGGTCTGAACGCCCGGATCCTTCAATATTCCAGGGAATACTTGTGGAATTTATGTCTCCATACGTGTGTCTCTGTCACGTTTAAAATAGTAATGTTACATGAGTCAACTCTGTCCTAAATGTCCCATTGCTGTGGGGACATAAAATGGCCACTGTGAACTAACCTAAAATGTCTGCCTGGTGTTTGTAGACTAGATTCTCAGAGGAAGAGAGGCAGGGAGAGAGGGAAAGAGAGCTGGGTAAGCGAGTGAGATAGAGAGAGGAGATCACGCGATAAAAAAGGGATGAGTTGAGTGAGAGAGATGAAGAGAGGGGAGCGAGTGTAGGGTAAAGATATGGGGTGAGAGAGAGAAACAGAGAAATATATAGGGTGGCAGAGAGATGGGCTGGGAGAGGGAGAGAAGGAACGAGAAAGGGTGAGAGAAAGAGAAAGTGTAGGGGGAAACTGAAAATGTTCAAAAATTTGTTAACATTATTGAGTGTAAAGAACAATATCTTGTGAGACATCCCTTCTCCTTCTTTAAAATAGAGGGAGAGCCTTTAACCAACTTTAAAATGGGGGGAGACCCGTTCCTCAATTTGTGATGTGGAAGTGCTGGAATCTAATCGAGGGGTTTGGGGTGGTTATATATAGAATAACATACCGGGAGTGAGTTACAGACTGGAATCTAATCGAGGGGTTTGGGGTGTTTTATATACAGAATAACAGATACCCGGGAGTGAGTTACAGACTGGAATCTAATCAAGGGGTTCAGGGGGTTTATATATAGAATCATAGATACCCGGGAGTGAGTTACAGACTGGAATCTAATAGAGGGGATCAGGGGGTTTATATATAGAATAATAAATACACGGGTTTGAGTTACAGGCTGGAATCAAGAACAGTTTAAAATATCATTTTTCTTGTGATGTGCTGAAGTGCAGGTTACAGAGGCTGATTCATGGAATGGGTAGTGTGAGTTTTTAACCAGCTTTATCCCAAATATCAAATTTACTTTCTCATTGGAACTGTTTGATGTTTTCTTAGTCTTGACACAAATGGATAGGGACTCTTTGGACCCTCACTGTTTGCAGCTTTTCACCATTTATAATGTAACCTGTTCCATCCTTTTTAAAGTGGGCAGCCACACATTTGCCTGCAATGAAATCCATCTTTCACTATTTCACCCATTCACTTAAGGTGTACATATCTCTTTGGAATTTGAAGTGCAGGTTACAGATTGGATTGGAACTTTCTGCTTTCTGAATCATTAGCCAAGTTTCACAGAGTTAAACATCAAAACTGACATTCTCAAACAGGAGAGGGCCCCACAACTTCAATTCTGTGGTTCTCTGGTATCTCATGATCTGTATCATACAATATCTCTGCCCCCTTCATGTCTCTGCAGACTTGGGAAAGTGTTTCAGACATTGGGGAACCATTTCTGTCAACCAGGATATTTGCTTTGAAGCATTTCATTGTCTTGGGACATTTACAGTAAACGGCTTCTTCAAAGGACATCATTAACATTCACTCTTTAATCAACCAAATCCTGTTGTCCATTCAGACTACCTGGCCCTACATCCTATTGTTTCACAATTAACTTACATTTCACAATGTAGGAATGTGTGAATGCAAACACTTTCTTCACACGTTTCCACAATACTAAGGCTCACACTATTCAGGGTGAAATTTTCAAGACAACATTTATCAACTGACAGATTTCCAGCTCCAAATAGAAGCTTCAAGATACAGAAAGTGGCACAGAAACGAAACATCTGATTTATCTGAATCTGCATCCGTTATTGGACAGCGCGGGGTTAGATAGGAATTAAAGTTGTTCTTAAATTGTCCCCATCAAACACTCCCAGAACAGGTACAGCATGGGGTTTGATACAGAGTACAGCTCCCTCAACAGTAGAGTTATGAGGTTAAAAAGCCTCATTCTCCTTTGAATTAGATTTCAAAATAAACACAGTGTTCAAATTAAAAGTTCATCAGCTGGAGAAAAGGGTAAAGCTCCAAATATTTTTCAACGTGCCTGGGTATAAACAACATTGTCCTGTCATATCGTTTATCCATGGAATCTAATCGAGGGATTTTGGGGATTTATATACAGAATAACATACCCGGGAGTGAGTTACAGACTGGAATCTAATCGAGGGGTGCGGGGTAGTTTATATATAAAATAACAGACACCTGGGAGTGAGTTACAGACTGGAATCTAATAGAGGTGTTTGGTGGGTTTATATATAGTGCCAATGTCACATTCCTGTGGCGTCAACTCTGTCAGAAATGTCCCAGTGCTTTGGGGACATAATATGGCCTCTGTGAACAAACCTAAAAGGCTGACTGCTGTTTGTGTCATTTATTTAGATTCTGAGAGAGAGGAAGAGAGAGAGAGAGAGAGACCGAGCGAGTGAGAAGAGAGAGACTCACATCGAGAGGGAGATCAAGAGACAGAGATTGAAGGAAGGATATTTATCATAGTACATTGGAAGAGGAAGATTCCATTTCTCCCCGCACCCTGTTTCCGACATTCAATGAGATCCTGGCTGATCTCTGATCTTCCTCCATATCTCTTTACACCTTTGCCTAACAAAAATCTATCAGCCTCAAATTGAAACATGAACAAGAGACTTTGCGTCAATTACCGTTTGCAGAAAATTGTTTCAAACTAAAGCTTTGGCTACACTGTTCATCAAACACTCCCAACCCAAATATAGTATGGGGTTCGATACAGAGTCAAATTACCTCTGCTCTAACCCAAGAAATTTTTAGTTGTAGGTTTTTATTTTTAATTTTTGGCTAACAGGACTCAAATTGTCCAAGTGTGAGATTTAAACACCTGTTTAGTTCAATCTTTAGCTCAGGAATTCACATTAAAACATGCAGAGAATTGAAACCTTCCTCATACAGTTGCCTGTTTGTTCCAGTGTTGGTATATTCCCTCTTTCTCTTGCGTTTTCACTTGTCTGAAGAAATTGAATTGTTGACATTGGATAATCATCCTTTTCCCATGAAAATGTAAACTCCTGGGAAACTGCAACAGACACAATCTTATGCAGTGAACAAAATCCTGCACCTTTATTCATCAATCCCATTTCCTATCTCTGTAGAAACTCCCTTCCACTGACAGATTCTGAGATCCATTCTCAATCGCAAAAACCACCACAGAAAAGTGACTGCTTATTTTAAACAGTGAATCTGAGCTATTTGAAGTTCTGACTCAGACACAGAATCGCAGAAATTTTGACTCTGTGGGATGAAAATTATCAGAATAACTTTGCAACATACAGATAACCTATAGTGACAGGTGGATACTTGTCTGTTCAAAAGGGATTCGATAAGATGCCTCACAAAGATTGTTACTCAGGACAAGAGCTCATACATTCCCCTAATCTCCCCCCTCCATTCCTCTCAGGATTTGACAATTTGATCAAGTCACCCCTGATGCTACTAAATTTCAGGGAATACAACCCGAGTTTGTGCAATCTCACTTTGCACTTTAACCCTTGGAATCCAGGTCTCATTCTGGCAAAGCTGTGATGCACTCGAACTGTCTAAACTGTCCCTGGAGTGTCGGCTTAACCCGGGTCACTCACATATACCCAGGTCAGGTTCAAGACTCACCTGTCTCACTCACTGAGACGCTCCTGTATCACTGGCCTTATTGTAGTTGGATGCCGCGTTGGGAGCAGGACAGGTAGACGGGATTAGGATGACTGCTCATGTGGAGGGTAAACACGAGGAATCTATCAGAGAATCAGAACAGACCAGGGAGAATCAAACAAGGAAACTGATGTTCAATTTATTAGGCCTGATTTGTGGATTGTTTTTGTTTTGGGCGAGAATGTTGCCAACAAACAGTCCCAGAAAGGAAGCAGCAGGGGCTAGATACAGAGTAAAGCTCCCTCGATACTGTCCCCATCAAACACTCCCAGGACAGGTACAGCACGGGGCTAGATACAGATTAAATCTCCCTCGATAATGTCACCATCAAACGCTCCCAGACAAGGTACAGCACGGGATTAGATAGAGAGTGATGCTCTCTCTACACAGTGCCCATCAAACACTCCCAGGGCTGGTACAGCACGGGTTAAGATACAGAATAAAGCTCCCTCTGCACAGTCCCCATCAAACACTCCCAGGACAGGTACAGCACAGAGTTAGAAACAGATTAAAGCTCCGTCTATACTGTCCCCATCATACATTCCCAGGACAGGAACAGGACAGGTTTAGATCGAGAGTAAAGCTAACTCTACACTTTCCCCATCAAACACTCCCAGGACTTGTACAGCACATGGTTAGATACAGAGTAAATCTTCCTCTACTCTGACCCCATCAAACACTCACAGGACACGTACAGCACGGGGTTAGATACAGAATAAATCTCCCTCTACACTGTCCCCATCAAACACTCCCAGGGCAGGTAAAGCACTGGGTTAGATACAGAGTTAAGCTCCCTCGATACTGTCCCCATCAAACACTCCCAGGACATGTACAGCAAGGGGTTAGATACAGAGTAAAGCTCCCTCTATACTGTCCCCATCAAACACTCCCTGGACAGGTACAGCACGGGGTTAGATACGGATAAAGCTCCCTCGATACTGTCCCCATCAAGCACTCCCAGGAAAGGTACAGCACGGGGTTAGATACAGAGTAAAGCTCCCTCTATACTGTCCCCATCAGAAACTCTCAGGACAGAACAGCACGGGGTTAGATACGGATAAAGCTCCCTCGGTACTGTTCCCATCAAGCACTCCCAAGACAGGTTAGCACGGGGTTAGATACAGAGTAAAGCTCCCTCGATACTGTACCCATCAAACACTCCCAGGACAGGTACAGCACGGGGTTAGATATAGAGTAAAGCTCCCTCTATACTGACCCATCAAACACTCCCATGAAAGGTACAGCACAGAGTTAGACACAGAGTAAAGCTCCCTCTGCACTGTTCCAATCAAACACTCCCTGGACAGGAACAGGACAGGGTTATATACAGAGTAAACCTCCCTCTATACTCTCCCCATCAAACACTCACAGGACTGGTACAGCACGGGGTTAAATACAGAGTAAAGCTCCCTCTACACTTTCCCCATCAAACATTCCCATGTCCAGTACAGCACAGGGTTAGATACAGTGTAAACCTCCCTCTATACTCTCCCCATCAAACACTCCCAGGGCAGGTACAGCACGGGGTTAGATGCAGAGTAAACTCCCTCTACACCTGTCTCCATCAAACACTCCCATGAATGGTACAGCTCAGGGTTAGATACAGAGTAAAGGTCCCCCTACACTGTGCCCAACATAAAATCCCATGGCAGGTACAGCATGCACGAGGTTACATAAAGAGTAAATTTCCCTCTATGCTGTCCCCATCAAACACTCCCAGGACAGGAACAGCACGGGGTTAGATTCAGAATAAAGCTCCCTCTGCACTGTCCGCATCAAACACTCCCAGGACAGGTAAAGCACTGGATTAGATACAGAGTAAAGATCCCTCTACACTGTCCCCATCAAACACTCCCAGGACAGGTACAGCACGGGGTTAGATACCGAGTAAAGCTCCCTCTACACTGTCCACATCAAGCACTCCCAGGGCAGGTACAGGACAGGGTTACATACGGAGTAAAGCTCCATCCAAACAGTCCCCATCAAACACTCCCAGGACAGGTACAGCAAGGGTTTAGATACAGAGTAAAGCACCCACTACACCATCCCAAACAAACAGTCCCAGGGCAGGTACATTACGGGGTTAGATACAGAGTAAAGCTTCCTCTACACTGTCCCCATCAAACACTCCCAGGACAGCTACAGCACGGTGTTAGATAAAGAGTAAATCTCCTTCTACACCGTCCCCATCAAACACTCCCAGGGCAGCAACAGGACACAGTTAGATACAGAGTAAAGCTACCTCTACACTTTCCCCATCAAACACACCGAGGGCAGGTAAAGCAATGGGTTCGATGCAGAGTAAAGCTCCCTCTACACTGTGCCAATCAAACACTCCCAGGGCAGGTACAGCACGGGCTTAGATAAAGAATAAAGGACCCTCTACACTGTCTCCATCAAACACTCCCAGGACAGGTACAGCACAGGCTTAGATACAGTGTAAACCTCCCTCTATACTCTCACCATCAAACACTCCCAGGACTGGTACAGCACGGGGTTAGATACAGAGTAAAGCTCCCTCTAGGCTGTCCCCATCAAACACTCCCAGGACTGGTGCAGCACAGGGTTAGATACAGAGTAAAGCTCCCTCTACACTGTCCCCATCATGCACTCACAGGGCAGGTACAGGACAGGGTTAGATATAGAGTAAATCTCCATCTACACCGTCCCCATCAAACACTCCCAGGGGAGGTACAGCCCGGGTTTAGATACAGAGTAAAGCTCCCTCTACACCGTCCCCATCAAACACTCCCAGGACAGGTACAGCACAGGGTTAGATACAGAGTAAAGCTCCCTCGATACTGTCACAATCAAACACTTTGTGCAATCTCACTTTGCAATTTAACCCTTGGAAACCAGGTCTCATTCTGGCAAAGCTGTGATGCACTCGAACTGTCTAAACTGCCCCTGGAGTGTCGGATTAACCCGGGTCACTCACATACACCCAGGTCAGGTTCAAGATTCACCTGTCTCACTCACTGAGACGCTCCTGTATCACTGGCCTTATTGTAGTCGGATGCCGCGTTGGGAGCAAGACAGGTAGACGGGATTAGGATGACTGCTCATGTGGAGGGTAAACACGAGGAATCTGTCAGAGAATCAGAACAGACCAGGGAGAATCAAACAAATAAACTGATGTTCAATTTATTAGGCCTGATTGGTGGATTGTTTTTGTTTTGGGCGAGAATGTTGCCAACAAACACTCTCAGAGATGATGCAGCAGGGGCTAGATACAGAGTAAAGACCCCTCGATACTGTCACCATTAAACGCTCTCACGACAGGCACAGCACGGGATTAGACACAGAGTAAAACTCCCTCTATAGTGTCCCGATCAAACACTCCCAGGACAGGTACAGCACAGGGTTAGATACAGAGTAAAGCTTCCTCTACACTTTCCCCATCAAACACTCCCTGGACAGGAAAGAAAAGGGTTAGATACAGAGTAAAGCTCCCTCTATACTGTCCCCATCAAACACTCCCAGGACAGGTACAGCAAGGGGTTAGATACACAGTAAAGCTCCCTCTACACTGTCCCCATCAAACACTCCCAGGACAGGAACAGGACGAGGTTAGATACAGAGCAAAGCTCCCTCTATAATGTCCCCATCAAACACTCCCAGGACAGGAACAGGACAGGGTTAGATACAGAGTAAAGCTACCGCTACATTTTCCCCGTCAAACACTCCCAGGGCAGGTAAAGCACTGCTTAAGATATGGAGTAAAGCTCCGTCTATACCGTCCCCATCAAACACGCCCAGGACAGTTACAGCACAGGGTTAGATACAGAGTAAAGCTCCCTCTACACTGTCCCCATCAAACACTCCCAGGGCAGGTACAGCACGGGGTTAGATACAGAGTATAGCTCCCTCTACACTGTCCCCATCAAACACTCCCAGGACAGGTACAGCACGGGGTTAGAAACAGAATAAAGCTCCCTCTGCACTGTCCCCATCAAACACTCCCAGGGCAAGTACAGCACAGGGTTAGATACAGAGTAAAGCTCCCTCTGCACTGTCCCCACCGAACACTCCCTGGACAGGAACAGGTCAGGGTTAGATACAGAGTAAAGCTCCCTCTACACTGTCCCCATCAAACACTCCCTGGACAGGAACAGGACAGGGTTAGATACAGAGTAAAGCTACCTCTACACTTTCCCCATCAAACACTCCCAGTGCAGGTAAAGCACTGCGTTAATTACAGAGTACAGATTCCTCTAAACTGTCCCCATCAAACACTCCCAGGACAGGAACAGGACAGGGTTAGATACAGAGTAAAGCTCCCTCTACACTGTGCCCATCAAACACTCCCAGGACAGGTACAGCACAGGGTTAGATACAGAGTAAAGCTCCCTCGATACTGTACCCTTCAAACAATCCCAGGACAGGTACAGCACGGGGTTAGATACAGAGTTAAGCTCCCTCTACACTGTCCCCCTCAAACACTCCTAGGGCAGGTACAGCACGGGGCTAGATACAGAATAAAGCTCCCTCGATACTGTCACCATCAAACACTCCCAGGATATGGTGCAGCACGGGGGTAGACACAGAATAAAGGTCCCACTGCACTGTCCCGATCAAACACTCAAAAGGGAAAGTACAGCACGGGGTTAAATACAGAGTAAAGCTCCTGCTATACTGTCCCCATCAAACACTACCAGGACAGGTACATCACAGAGTTAGATACAGAGTAAAGCTCCCACTGCACTGTCCCATCAAACACTCCCAGGACAGTTACAGCACGGGGTTAGATACAGAGTAAAGCTCCCTCTACACTGTCCCCATAAAACACTCCCAGGACAGGAACAGGACAGGTTTAGATACAGAGTAAAAGCTACCGCTACACTTTCCCCATCAAACAATCCCAGGGCAGGTAAAGCACTGCGTTAGATCCAGAGTAAAGTTCTCTCGACACTGTCTACATCAAACACTCCCAGGACAGTTACAGCACGGGGTTAGATATAGAGTAAAGCTCCCTCTACAATGTCCCCATCAAACACTCCCAGGGCAGGTACAGCACGGGGCTAGATACAGATTAAATCTCCCTCGATAATGTCACCATCAAACGCTCCCAGACAAGGTACAGCACGGGATTAGATACAGAGTAAAGCTCGCTCGATACTGTCGCCATCAAACACTCCCAGGCCTGTTACAGCACGGGGTTAGATACAGTGTAAAGCTCCCTCTACACTGTCCCCATCAAACACTCCCAGGACAGGAACAGGACAGGGTTAGATACAGTGTAAAGCTCCCTCTTCACTGTGTCCATCAAACACACCCAGGGCAGGTACAACAAGGGGTTAGATACAGAATGAAGCTCGCTCTGCACTATCCCCATCAAACACTCCCAGGGCAATCACAGCACGGGGTTAGATACAGAGTAAAGCTCCCTCTATACTGTCCCCATCAAACACTCCCAGGACAGGTACAGCACAGAGTTAGATAAGGAGTAAAGCTCCATCTACACTGTCGCCATCAAACACTCCCAGGACAGGTACAGCACGGGGTTAGATACAGAGTAAAGCTCCCTCTACACTGTCCCCATCAAACACTCCCAGTACAGGAACAGGACAGGGTTAGATACAGAGTAAAGCTCCATCAATACTGTCCCCATCAAACACTCCCAGGACAGGAACAGCACGGGTTGAGATACAGAGCAAAGCAACCCCTACACTTTTCCCATCAAACACTCCCAGGGCAGGTAAAGCAATGGGTAAGATACAGAGTAAAGCTCCCTCTACAATGTCTCCATCAAACACTCCCAGTACCGCTACAGCACAGGGTTAGATACAGAGTGAAGCTCTCTCTACACTGTGCCCATCAAACACTCCCAGGGCAGATACAGCACGGGTTGAGATAAAGAATAATGCTCCCTCTTTACAGTCCCCATCAAACACTCGCAGGGCACGTACAGCACGGGGTTAGATACAGAGTAAATCTTCCGCTACACTGACCCCATCAAACACTCCCAGGACAGGTAAAGCACTGGGTTAGATACAGAGTAAATCTCCCACTACACTGACCCATCAAACACTCCCAGGACAGGAACAGGACAGGGTTAGATACAGAGTAAAGCTCCCACTACACTGTGCCCATCAAACACTCCCAGGGCATGTAAAGCACTGGGTTAGATACAGAGTAAAGCTCCCTCGATACTGTCCCCATCAAACACTCCCAGGACAGGTATTGCACGGGGTTAGATACTGAGTAAAGCTCCCTCGATACTGTCCCCATCAAAAACTCCCAGGACAGGTACAGCACGGGGTTAAATACAGAGTAAAGCTCCCTCTACAATGTCCCCATCAAACACACACAGGGCAGGTACAGCACGCGGTTAGATACAGAATAAAGCTCCCTCTGCACTGTCCCCATCAAACACTCCCAGGGCAAGTACAGCACAGGGTTAGATACAGAGTAAATCTTCCTCTACACTGATCCCATCAAACACACCCAGGACAGGTAAAGCACTGGGTTAGATACAGAATAAAGCTCCCTCTACACTGTGCCCATCATACAGTCCCAGGACAGGTACAGCACGGGGTTAGATACAGAGTAAAGCTCCTGCTATACTGTCCCCATCAAACACTCCCAGGGGAGGTACAGGACAGGGTTATATAAAGAGTAAAGCTCCCTCTAAACTGTCCCCATCAAACACTCACAGGACACGTACAGCACGGGGTTAGATACAGAGTAAAGCTTCCTCTACACTGTCCCCATCAAACACTCCTAGGCCAGGAACAGGACAGGGTTAGATACAGAGTAAAGCTCCGTCTATCTTGTCCCCATCAAACACTCCCAGGACAGGTCCAGAACGGGGTTAGATACAGAGTAAATCTCCCCATACACCGTATCCATCAAACACTACCAGGGCAGGTAAAGCACGGAATTAGATACAGAGTAAAGTTTCCTCTACACTGTGCCCATCAAACACTCCAAGGGCCGGTACAGCACGTGGTTTGATACAGAATAAAGCTCCCTCTGCACTGTCCCCATCAAACACTCCCAGGGCAAGTACAGCACTTGTAGATACAGAGTAAAGCTCCCTCTATTCTGTACCCATCAAACACTCCCAGGACAGGTAAAGCACTGGGTTACACAGAGAGTAAAGCTCCCTCTACACTGCCTCCATCAAATACTCCCAGGACAGGTACAGCACGGGGTTAGATACAGAGTAAAGCTCCCTCTACACTGTCCCCATCAAACACTCCAAGGACAGGAACAGGACAGGGTTAGATACAGAGTAAAGCACCCTCTATACTTTCCCCAAGAAACAGCGGTCCTGTCCTGTTATTAACATTCAATGGACAGCAGCAGCAAGGGGTCCTGTCTGGGAAGAGAGAGGGAGAGAGAAAGCTGGAGTGACAGAGACAGGGAAATTTCACCCCCTCCCCCAGAAACGTCGTGTGTTCCCTGTTGCTGTTCAGGAAAAGCTGCAGGCCGTTTCTGCACATGGCGATCCCACAGACAGCAATGTAATGCTATCAGGATGGGAACAGGGAGACACATTTCCTTCCCCATCCTCATGCCTGCTGTAACCCTCCCTCTTCCCCCTCTCCCCCCCACCCCGGGCACCATGTGTGCTCTGAGTCCGGACACATCCCCAGAAAGGCCTAAACTCCTTCTCTTCAAACCGGGAACAAGCTGCTGCTTCCTGGGGGAGACTTTTTGAAATCTTCGTCCCAGCATCGATTTTTACAAACCAGGCGTCCCCGGGAGGGTGTGACTGAGGCTTTTCTGCAGAGACTGGGAGCTGGGCACTGACTGCACACTGGAGACCCTCCCCTAACCCCCCCCAGACCCTGTGTCTCTTCCTCACCCCCAACCCCTGCCTCTGTTTCACTGTCATTTCCTGTTCCCCTCAATCTCCCCCCTCTCTCTCTGTTGTAACGTAGGGACACATCCTAGAGAGACTGAATTCAAATGACTGTTCCACCTCCCAATTCATCGCCCTGCCTAAAACACCAGCATTATTCAGGAATTAGCACAAACTTTTACACACTCTCACAGTTAGGACTTGGTAAAGGGCTCCTGAGGGACAGGAAATGAGTCCAATCAGCACATTTTTAATAAATTAACTGGTTGTGGCACAGTATGAAACACTGCAGGGAATTTGTGCACAGCAAGATCCCACAGGGTGCAGTCAGCTCTGTTCAGCACTTTTTAAATGGGGCAATATTTACACAGAGAGAGAGAGGCAGCAAGTTGGAGAGGGACTAAGACAGTGAAGACCCCCGACCCCTTCAGAACCTCAGAAAGACTGAGCGCTTTGCAGTGAACGAATGAATGTTTAAAATGCTCTCATTGTTAGTGAGTCACTTGCTTCAATGTCCCTGGATTCATTTTCGCAATTCAGCCTTTTCTAAAAGATGTGACTGGGAGCTGGGCAGAGTCTACACATTGGAGACCCCCAGATCCTGTGTCTATTCACACCCCCTCCTCTTGTTTTGCTACCTCAGCCCCTCTGTTTCAACCCTCTTTCCAGACATTATGGCAAACTTGTGGCATTCTAAACTATTATCTTAAATTGTTAATAAATACTGAGAAACAGACACAGACACGGGCTTTGCAGCAGCAGAAAGAATGTGAATCATTCCATCCCGGGGGTTTTTACTTCCAGATTTAGTTTTAGAAAATTCAGAAGTCAAATTCACAGCAGCAAAGTGTGGGAGTGAACGCCCGGATCCTTCAATATTCCAGGGAATACACGTGGAATTTATGTCTCCATACCTGTGTCTCTGTCACGTTTAAAATACTAATGTTACATGAGTCAACTCTGTCCTAAGTGTCCCATTGCTGTGGGGACATAAAATGGCCACTGTGAACAAACCTAAAATGGCTGCCTGGTGTTTGTAGACTAGATTCTCAGAGGAAGAGAGACAGGGAGAGAGGGAAAGAGAGCTGGGTAAGCGAGTGAGATAGAGAGAGGAGATGAAGCGATAAAAAAGGGTTGAGGTGAGAGAGAGAGATGAAGAGAGGGGAGCGAGTGTAGGGTAAAGATATGGGGTGAGATTGAGAAACAGAGAAATATATAGGGTGGCAGAGAGATGGGGTGGGAGAGGGAGAGAAGGAACGAGACAGGGTGAGAGAAAGAGAAAGTGTAGGGGGAAACTGAAAATGATCATAAATTTGTTAACTTTATTGAGTATAAAGAACAATATCCTGTGAGACATCCCTTCTCCATCTTTAAATTAGGAGAGCTATTAAACAACTTTAAAATGGGGGGAGACCCCTTCCTCAATTTGTGATGTGGAATTGCTGGAATCTAATCGAGGGGTTCGGGGTGGTTTATATATAGAATAACAGATACCCGGGAGTGAGTTACAGACTGGAATCTAATCGAGGGGTTCGGGGTGGTTTATATACAGAATAACAAATACCCTGGAGTGAGTTACAGACTGGAATCTAATCGCGGGGTTCGGGGTGGTTTATATATAGAATAACAGATACCCGGGAGTGAGTTACAGACTGGAATCTAATCGAGGACTTCAGGGGGTTTATTTATCGAATAACAGTTACCCGAAAGTGAGTTACAGACTGGAATCTAATCGAGGGGTTCGGGGGGTATATATGTAGAATAATTGATTCGCTGGATTGAGTTCCAGGCTGGAATCTAATCGAGGGGTTCAGGGGGTTTATATATAGAATAATAGATTCCTGGGCTTGTGTTACAGACTGGAATCTAATCGAGGGGTTCAGGGGGTTTATATGTAGAATAATTGATTAGCGGGATTGAGTTACAGACTGGAATCTAATCGAGGGGTTCAGGGGGTTTATATATAGAATAATAGATACCCGGGATTGAGTTACAGACTGGAATCATGAACCGTTGAAAATATCATTTTTCTTGTGATGTGCTGAAGTGCAGGTTACAGAGGCTGATTCATGGAATGGGTAGTGTGAGTTTTTAATCAGCTTTATCCCAAATATCAAACTTAATTTCTGATTGGAACTGTCTGATGTTTTCTTAGTCTTGACACAAATGGATAGGGACTCTTTGGACCCCCACTGTTTGCAGCTTTTCACCATTTATAATGTAACCTGTTCCATCCTTTTTAAAGTGGGCAGCCACACATTTGCCTATAATGAAATCCATCTTTCACTATTTCACCCATTCACATAAGGTGTACATATCTCTTTGGAATTTGAAGTGCAGGTTACAGATTGGATTGGAACTTCCTGCTTTCTGAATCATTAGCCAAGTTTCACAGAGTTAAACATCAAAACTGACATTCTGAAACAGGAGAGGGCCCCACAACTTCAATTCTGTGATTCACTGGTATCTCATGATCTGTATCTTACAATATCTCTGCCCCCTTCATGTCTCTGAAGACTTGGGAAAGTGTTTCAGACATTGGGGAACCACTTCTGTCAACCGGGATATTTCCTTTGAAGCATTTCATTGTCTCGGGACATTTACAGTAAACGGCTTCTTCAAAGGACATCATTAAAATTCACTCTTTAATCATCCAAATCGTGTTGTCCATTCAGACTCCCTGGCCCTACATCCTATTGTTTCAAAGCTAACTTACATTTCACAATGTAGGAATGTGTGAATGCAAACACTTTCTTCACACGTTTCCACAATACTAAGGCTCACACTATTCAGGGTGAAATTTTCAAGACAACATTCATCAACTGACAGATTTCCAGCTCCAGCTAATTGTAGATTTTTATTTTTAATTTTGGGATAACAGGACTGAAATTGTACGGCATCCCAGTGTGAGATTTAAACACCTGTTTATTTCAATCTTTAGCTCAGGAATTCACATTAAAACATGCAGAGAATTGAAACCTTCCTCATACAGTTGCCTGTTTGTTCCAGTGTTGGTATATTCCCTCTTTCTCTTGCGTTTTCACTTGTCTGAAGAAATTGAATTGTTGACATTGGATAATCATCCCTTTCCCATGAAAATTTAAACTCCTGGGAAACTGCAACAGACACAATCTAATGCAGTGAACAAAATCCTGCACCTTTATTCATCAATCCCATTTCCTATCTCTGTAGAAACTCCCTTCCACTGACAGATTCTGAGATCCATACTCAATCTCAAAAACCACCACAGAAAAGTGACTGCTTATTTTAAACAGTGAATCTGAACTATTTGAAGTTCTGACTCAGTCACAGAATCGCAGAAATTTTGACTCTGTGGGATGAAAATTATCAGAATAACTTTGCAACATACAGGTAACCTGTAGTGACAGGTGGATACTTGTCTGTTCAAAAGGGATTCGATAAGATGCCTCACAAAGCTTGTTACTCAGGACAAGAGCTCATACATTCCCCTAATCTCCCCCCTCAGTTCCTCTCAGGATTTGATAATTTGATCAAGTCACCCCTGATGCTACTAAATTTCAGGGAATACAACCCGAGTTTGTGCAATCTCACTTTGCAATTTAACCCTTGGATTCCAGGTCTCATTCTGGCAAAGATGTGATGCACTCAAACTGTCTAAACTGTCCCTGGAGTGTCGGATTAACCCAGGTCACTCACATATACCCAGGTCAGGTTCAAGACTCACCTGTCTCACTCAAGAGGTTCCTGTGTCACTGGCCTTATTGTAGTCGGATGCCGCGTTGGGAGCAGGACAGGTAGACGGGATTAGGATGACTGCTCATGTGGAGGGTAAACACGACGAATCTATCAGAGAATCAGAACAGACCAGGGAGAATCAAACAAGTAAACTGATGTTCAATTTATTAGGCCTGATTTGTGGATTGTTGTTGTTTTGGGCGAGTATGTTGCCAACAAACACTCCCAGAGATGATGCAGCAGGGGCTAGATACAGAGTAAAGCTCCCTCTATACTGTCCCCATCAAACACTCCCAGGACAGGTACAGCACAGGGTTAGATACAGAGTAAAGCTCCCTCGATACTGTACCAATGAAACACTCCCAGGACAGGTACAGCACGGAGTTAGATACAGAGTAAAGCTCCCTCGATAATGTACCAATCAAACACTCCCTGGACAGGAACCGGACAGGGTTAGATACAGAGTAAAACTCCCTCTATACTCTCCCCATCAAACACTCCCAGGACTGGTACAGCACGGGGTTAAATACACAGTAAAGCTCCCCCTACACTTTGGACATCATACACTCCCAGGGCAGGTACACCACGGGGTTAGATACAGAATAAAATTCCCTCTACACTGTCTACATCAAACACTCCCAGGACTGGTACAGCTCAGGGTTAGATACAGAAAAAAGCTCCCTCTATACTGTCCCAATCGAACACTACCAGTACAGGTACAGCACGGGGTTAGATACAGAGTAAAGCTCCCTCTACACTGTCTACATCAAACACTCCCAGGACTGGTACAGCTCAGGGTTAGATACAGAGTAAAGCTCCCTCTATACTGTCCCCATCGTACACTCCCAGGTCTGGTACAGCACGGGTTTAGATACAGACTATAGCTCCCCCTACACTGTGCCCATCATACACTCCCAGGGCAGGTACAGTACGGGGTAAGATGCAGAGTAAATCTCCCCCTACACTGTGCCCATCATACACTCCCAGGGCAGGTACAGCACGGGGTTAGATACAGAGTAAAGCTCCCGCTAACCTGTCCCCATCAAACAGTCCCAGGACTGGTACTGCCCGGGGTAAGATACAGATTAAAGCTCCCTCTACACTGTCCCCATGAAGCACTCCCAGGGCAGGTACAGGACAGGGTTATATACAGAGTAAAGCTCTCTCTAAACTGTCCCCATCAAACCCTCCCAGGACAGGTACAGCACGGGGTTAAATACAGAGTAACGCTCCCTCTACACTGTCCCCATCAATCACTCCCAGGGCAGGTACAGCACGGTGTTAGACACAGAGTATATCTCCCTCTACACCGTCCCCATCAAACACTACCAGGACAGGTACAGCACAGGTTTAGATACAGAGTAAAGGTCCCTCTGCAATGTCCCCGTCAAACACTCCCTGGACAGGAACAGAACAGGGTTATTTACAGAGCAAAGCTCCCTCGATACTGTCCTCATCAAACACTCCCAGGACAGGAACAGGACAGTGTTAGATAGAGTAAAGCTTCCTCTACACTTTCCCCATCAAACACTGCCAGGGCAGGAAAAGCACTGGGTTAGATACAGAGTAAAGCTCCCTCTACACTGTCTCAATCAAACACTCCCATGTCCGGTAGAGCACAGGGTTAGATACAGTGTAAACCTCCCTCTATACTCTCCCCATCAAACACTCCCTGGACTGGTACAGCACGGGGTTAGATACAGAGTAAAGCTCCCCCTACACTGTGCCCAACATACACTCCCAGGGCAGGTACAGCACGGGGTTAGATACAGAGTAAATTTCCCTCTAAGCTGTCCCCATCAAACACTCCCAGGACAGGTACAGCACGGGGTTAGATACAGAGTAAAGCTCCCTCGTTACTGTCCCCATCAAACACTCCAAGGATAGGTACAGCAAAAGGGTTAGATACAGAGTAAAGCTCCCTCTACACTGTGCCCATCAAACACTCCCAGAGCACGTACAGCATGGGGTTAGATATAGAGTAAAGCTCCCTCTACACTGTGTTCATCAAACACTCCCAGGATAGGTAAAGCACTGGGTTAGAATTAGAGTAAAGCTCCCTCTACACTGTTCCCATTAAACACTCCCAGAACAGGGTTAGATACAGAGTTAAGCTCCCTCTATACTGTCCCCATCAAACACTCCCAGGACAGGAACAGGACAGGGTTAGATACAGACTAAAGCTACCTCTACACTTTCCCCGTCAAACACTCCCAGGGCAGGTAAAGCACTGTTTTAGATACAGAGTAAAGCTCCCTCGAAACTGTCCCCATCAAACACTCCCTGGACAGGTACAGCACGGGGTTAGGTACAGAGTAAAGCTCCCTCGATACTGTCCCCATCAAACACTCCCAGGACAGGTACAGCATGGGGTTTGATACAGAGTAAAGCTCCCTCAACACTTGAGTTATGCTGTTAAAAAGCCTCATTCTCCTTTGAATTAGATTTCAAAATAAATACAGTGTTCAAATTAAAAGTTCATCAGCTGGAGAAAATGGAAAAGCTCCAATTATTTTTCAATGTGCCTGGGTATAAACAACATTGTCCTGTCATATCGTTTATCCATGGAATCTAATCGAGGGATTTTGGGGATTTATATACAGAACAACATACCCGGGAGTGAGTTACAGACTGGAACCTAATTGAGGGGTTCGGGGTAGTTTATGTATATAATAACAGATACCCGGGAGTGAGTTACAGACTGGAATATAATCGAGGGGTTCGGGGTGGATTATATACAGATTAACAGATAACCGGGACTGAGTTACAGACTGGAATCTAATCAAGGGGTTCGCGGTGGTTTATATACAGAATAACAGGTACCCGGGAGTGAGTTACAGACTGGAATCTCATCGAGAGTTTCGGGGGGTTTATACATAGAATAACAGTTACCCGGGTGTGAGCTACAGTCTGGAATCAAATCGAGCGTTTTGGGGTGGTTTATATATAGAACAACAGACACCCGGGAGTGAGTTACAGACTGGAATCTAAAATTGGGCATTGGGGTGGATTATATTTTGAATAACAGATACCCGGGAGTAAGTTACAGAACAGAATCTAATGGAGGGATTTGGAATGGTTTATACATAGAATAACACAACGGGAGTGAGTTACAGAGTGGAATCTAATCGAGGGGTTCAGGGGGTTTATATATAGAATAACAGATACCCGGGAATGAGTTACAGACTGGAATCTAATCAAGGGGTTCGGGCTGGTTTATATATAGAATAACAGATTCCCGGGAGTGAGGTACAGACTGGAATCTAATCGAGGGGTTCAGGGTGTTTATACATAGAATAATAGATACCCGGGATTGAGTAACAGACTGGAATCTAATCGAGGGGTTTGGGGTTTTATATATAGAATAATAGATACCCGCGATTGAGTAACAGGCTGGAATCTAATCGAGGAGGCCAGTCAGACCATCAAACTACTTTCGACACTCTGCAAGGAAAGTTTCACTGGTCTCACTCGTCCGTCCTTTCCCCGAAACCCTGAAAATATTTTCCCTTCAGATTCACACCCAAAATTTGCTGAAAAGGGAAATTGGGGATGGTGGGGAGAGGGGGAGGCTGATGGAGTGAGAGAGAGAGTGAGAGAGAGAGAGAGGCAGAGAGATGGTGAGAGAGAGACAGATTGAGATAGAGAAAGAGAGACAAAACTCGTGAAGAGAGAGAGAGATACAGGGCGAGATAGAGAGAGGGGCAGGGTGTTGTAGTGAGAGATAGACAGTGAAAAGCGAGGCGAGAAAGAGAGCGATGGAGAAAGAGACAGGCGTGAGAGAGAACGAATGTGACAGAGAGACAGTGGCAGAGCGAGGGAGAGAGAGAGCGACAGAGAGAGGTGGTGACAGGGATAGAGATGGGGCGATAGAGAGAGGGTCAGAGAATGACAGAGATAGAGTGAGAGACAGAGAGAGAGGGTGAAGGGCAGAGAGATGGGGTGAGAGAGAGAGGGAAATAGTGACAGTGAGATGGGGTGAGAAAGAAAGAGAGAGGGCGCGAGATAGAGAGGGAAATAGTGAGAGTGAGATGGGGTGAGAAAGAAAGAGAGAGAGGGCGAGAGAGAGGGTCAGAGAATGACAGAGAGATGAAATGATAGACAGAGAGGGTGAAGGGGAGAGAGATGGGGAGAGAGAGAGGGAGATAGCGACAATGAGATGGGCTGAGGGAGAAATAGAGAGAGGGCGAGGGAGAGAGATAGAGAGAGGCGATTGAGTGAATGAAAAATGGGTGGGGTGAGGGAGAGGCAGAGAGAGGGGAGTGAGTGTCCGAAATAGCGATGGGATGAGAGAGATCCTCAGAGAGACGAGTCGAGGGAAGGAAAAAGCGGTAGGGAGAGAGAGACCTGATGAAATGGAGCGAGAACCATTCTCAATATTTAAAATGGAGGCAGATAACTTCTCCACCGTTAAAACGGAGGGAGTTCCCTTTTCAATCTTTAAAATGGAGGGAGATATCTGTGTCTCTGTCACGTTGAAAGTACTAATTTTCCATTCGTGAGGAGTCAAATCTGTCCTAAATGTCCCATTCCTGTGGGGACATAAAATGGCCACTGGGAACAAACCTAACATGTCTGCCTGGTGTTTGTAGACTAGATTCTCAGAGGAAGAGAGACAGGGAGAGAAGACACAGATCGAGTGAATGAGAAATAGAGACTCTCAGACCAAGTGGGTGACTGAGAGCCAGACAGTGAATAAAGGATATTGGTCATAGCACATGGAAAGAGCAAGAGGCCATTTAACCCTCCAACCCTGTTCTGACATTCAATGAGATCCTGGCTGATCTGTGATTGAAGCCCTTGGTCTCATATCTCTGCAGCGTGTTAGCTAACAGAAATCTATCAGCCTCAGTTTTAAACATGGACTAGTGGCTCAGCATCAATTTCCGTTCATGTGAGAGAGATCCAAACTAATACCACACTTGGTGTTTTAAAGTGTTTCTTAGTTTCTCTCCTGAAATTCTAAAATTCTAAACATAGTTGAAAAACCATGGCCTCAAGGCCCAGACTCCCCAAACCAGCGGGAATAGTTAGTCTTTTTCAAACCTCTACTTCCATTATTATCCTGAAATATTTCATCAAATCACCCCCTCACCTAAATTCCAGTGTAAAGCTTCATCTACACTGTTCAACAAACACACCCAAACCATATACAGTATGGGGTTCGATAGAGAGTAACATTCCCTCTGCTCTGTCCCATCAAACAGGCCCAGGGAAGGGGCAGCACAGGGTTAGATACCAAGTAAAGACAGGGCCTATTGAGTGATAAACAGAGTTTCTCCATCTTTAAAATGGAGGGAGATATCTGTGTCTCTGTCACGTTGAAAGGACTAATTTACCATTCGTGAGTAGTCAACTCTGTCATAAATGTCCCAGTGCTGTGGGCACATAAAATGGCCACTGTGAACAAACCTAAAATGGACACCTGGAGTTTGGGGATTTTTCTTACAGAATCTGAGAGGGGGAGAGAGAGAGAGAGAGAGAGAGAGAGAGCAGACGCGGAATGAGGGAATGTTAAAGAGAGAGACACAGAGTGAGAGGGGATGAACAGGCAGACGATCAAAGAATGATATCGGTCATAACATTGGGACATTTCTGACCGAGTTGAATTATGGCAAACTAGTGGCATTCTATCCTATTATCTTAAATTGTTAATAAATACTGAGAAACAGACACAGACACGGGCTTTGCAGCAGCAGAAAGAATGTGAATCATTCCATCCCGGGGGTTTTTACTTCCAGATTCAGTTTTAGAAAATTCAGAATTCAAATTCACAGCAGCAAAGTGTGGGAGTGAACGCCCGGATCCTTCAATATTCCAGGGAATACACGTGGAATTTATGTCTCCATACCTGTGTCTCTGTCACGTTTAAAATACTAATGTTACATGAGTCAACTCTGTCCTAAATGTCCCATTGCTGTTGGGACATAAAATGGCCACTGTGAACAAACCTAAAATGGCTGCCTGGTGTTTGTAGACTAGATTCTCAGAGGAAGAGAGACAGGGAGAGAAGACACAGATCGAGTGAATGAGAAATAGAGACTCTCAGACCAAGTGGGTGACTGAGAGCCAGACAGTGAATAAAGGATATTGGTCATAGCACATGGAAAGAGCAAGAGGCCATTTAACCCTCCAACCCTGTTCTGACATTCAATGCGATCCTGGTTTTTATGTGTGTGTGCCTGCGTCTATGAAAAAGTAAATATCTGTGCAAGTGTGTGCGTGTTTTTGTGTGTACATGAGAGAGAGAGAATGTATATATGTGTGTGTGTGTGAGAGAGCGTGTATGTGTGTGAGTTGGTGTGTGTGTGTGTGTTTGTGTGTGAGGAAGAATATATGTGTGTGTGAGATTGTGTGTGTTTGCGTGTATGAGAATGAATAGATCTACGAGTCTGTGTGTGAATCGGTGAGATAGAGAATCAGTGTCTGTGTGAGAGAGGATGTGTGTGCGTTTGAGAATACATCTGTGTGATTGTGACTATGTCTGTGTGAGCATGTGTATGAGAAAGAATATGTCTTTGTGAGTGTGTGAGAGAGAGTGTGTGTCTATGAGGAATAATATATCTGTGTAGCGTGAGTGTGAGAGAGAATGTGTGTGTGTATGTATGTGTGAAATAGAGAATATATGTGCGTGAGTGTGTCTGTGTGTGAGAGGATGTGTGTGTGTGTCTGCGTTTATGAGAAAGAATATATCTGTGCAATTGTGTGTTTGTGTGTTTGAGAGCGTTTGTGTCCAAATTGAAATGTAGTGGATTCCTTCCACATCATTAAAATGGAGGGGGATCCCTTCCCCATTTTAAATTGTACGGAGATCCCTTCTATATATTTTAAATGGAGGGCGACACCTCCTACATCTTAAAAATAGAGTGAGGTCCCTTTTCCATCTTTAAAATGTTGGTAGATCCCTTCTCCGTCATTAAAATGGAGGGAGATGTTTTCTCAATCTTTAAAATTGAGGTAGATCCCTTCTCCGTCTTTAAAATGCAGGGATATCTCTGTCATAGAGTCACAGAGGTCAACAGCACAGAAAAAGGCCTTTCGGCCCATCAAGTCTGTGCCGATCGAACAAGAACCTAACAATTCTAATCCTATTTTACAGCACTAGGCCCACAGCCTTCTATGCCAAGGCATCGCAAGTGCACATCCAAATATTCTTAAATGTTATGAGGGTTTCTGCCTCTAACCCCCTTTCAGGCAGTGAGTTCCAGATTCCCACCACCCTCTGGGTGAAAAAATCCTTCCCTACTTCCCCTCTAACCCTCCTGCCCCCTGCCTTAAATCTATGCTCCGTGGTTATTGTTCCCTCCACCAAGGGGAAAAGTTCCTTCCTCTCTACCCTATCAATGCCCCTCATTATTTTATTCACCTCAATCATGTCCTTCCTCAATCTCCTCTGCTCATGGGAAAATAATCCAAGTCTATCCTATCTCTCCTCATATCTTACATTCTCCAGCCCAGGCAACATCCTGGTAAATCTCCTCTGCTCTCTCTCTAGTGCAATCACATCCTTCCTACAATGCGGACTCCAGAACTACACGCAATACTCTAGCTGTGGCCTAACCAGCGTTTTATGCAGTTCCAGCATGACTTCCCTGCTCTTATATTCTATGTCTCGGCTAATAAAGGAAAGTATCTCATATGCCTTCTTAAACACCTTATTTACCTGTCCCACTACCTTAAGGGACCAGTGGACATACACACCAAGGTCTCTCTAATGCGCATTAGATCCCAGGGTCCTACCATTCATCATATATTCCTGTGCCTTGTGTGTCCTGCCCAAGTGCATCACCTCACACTTATCCGGATTAAAGTCCTTGAACCACTGACCAGTCCGTCTATATCCGCCTGTAATCTAAGGCTCTCCTCCTCACTATTTACCACACCACCAATTATCGTGTCATCCACAAACTTGCTGATCAACCCTCCTACATTGAAGTCTAAATTGTTTATACGTACCACACACAGCAAGGGACCCAACACCGACCCCAGGGGAACCCCACTGGACACAGGGATTCAGTCACAAAAACACCCCTTGACCATCACCCTCTGCTTCCTGCCACTCAGCCAATTCTGGATCCAAATTGAAAAATTGCCTTGGATCCCATGGGATCTTACCTTCGCTTTCGTTCTCCCTTGTGGGACCTTACCAAAAGCCTTGCTTATGTCCCACTAGGCTACGTCTTCTCCATCTTTAAAGTGGAGGAAGATCCATTCCCGTCTTTAAAATGGAGGGAGATCCATTGCCCAACTTGTGATGTGGAGGTGCTGGAACCTACAATGGAGGAAAGAGTGAAGCTTATTCGAGAATGAAATGTTAACCTGCGTGTGTAACACAGAAAGTTTACAACACAGAAGGAGGACATTCAGCCCATCAATCTACTTTCGACACTCTGCAAGGAAAATTTCACTGGTCTCACTCGTCTGCCCTTTCCCCAAAATTATTATAATTGTTATTGAAGGTTGTTGCTCAGAAGCCAATGAAGACAAGGACAAGGCCAATTGTGTGAGGCATTTCGCATCATCTCTGACCTTATGAGGAAAGGATTCTGATTTTCTTATTAGGAAAGGTTGGACAGGCTGGGCTTGTATCCATTGGAGTTTAGAATTTGGAGAGGTGATCTTAGTGAAAGATGTAAGTTGCTGAGGGGTCTTAACAGGGTGGATGTGGAGAAGATGTTTCCCCTTGTGGGAGAGTTTGGAACTAGGGGCGAAGTTTAAAACTATTTTCAAACAATTTAAAAAATGGATGCTAAGCTCCAATTCACACTCAGTGATGCAGTCTATAAAAAAAGGGAATTATTTAAAAAGATCTGAAAATGTCTACAAAACACAGCACACCTCAAATGAAGCTGATTCCAACATCAAACACAGAAGGAGTGTAAATCTCAATTCCATCCCACGTAATCACACTGCCCCGGGAATCATATCCTTCCTATAGTGTGGCTCCCAGGACTGTACACAATACTCCATCTGAGGTCTAACTAGCGTCTTATATAAATTCAGCAGAACCTCCCTGCTCTTGTACTCTAAGCCCCTATTAGTAAAGCCCAGGATACAACATGCTTTATGAACCACTCGCTCAACCTGTCCTGCAACCTTCAATGAAATATGCACATCTTCACCCAGGTCTTTCTGCTCCTGCACCCCCTTCAAAATTACACCCCTAATTTTGTTTTTCATGTCCATGTTTCTCCTACCAAAATGCATCACATCAAACGTCTCCACATTGAACATCATTGGCCACCTATCTGCCCACTCTCCCAACTTGTAAATGTCCTTTTGATGCTCTACACTGTCCCCCTCTCTGTTTATCATTCTCCCAAGTTTTGTGCCATCCACAAACTCTGAAATGGTCCCCTGCACACCAATATCTCAATCATTTATATACAGCAGGGAAATCCAGGGTTCCAATACTGACCCCTGGGGAACTCCACTACAATCCTACATCCAGCCGGAAAAATTCCCATGAACCATTACTCTCTGTTTTCCTGGGAGAGAAAGAGAGAGAGAGAGATAGACGGAGAGATAGATTGGATGAAAGAGGTACAGAGATAGAAAGAGAGCAACAGAGAGACAAGGCGAAAGGGAGAGATATGGCAGCGACAGAGAGAGTAGCAGAGCAACAGAGATAAGTACTGAGTGAGAGAGAGAGAGAAAGACGGAACGACAGATAGAGAGACAGAGCGGCAGAGAGACAGGGTGAGAGGGAAAGAGAGCTGGGTAAGCGAGTGAAATAGAGAGGGGAGATCGAGCGAAAGAAAAAGGGATGAGTTGAGAGAGAGAGATGAAGAGAGGGGAGCGAGTGTAAGGTAAAGATATGGGGTGAGAGAGAGAAACAGAGAAATGTATAGAGTGGCAGAGAGATGGGGTGGGAGAGGGAGAGAAGGAATGAGATAGGATGAGAGAAAGAGAAAGTGTAGGCGGAATCTGAAAATGTTCAAAAATTTGTTAACATTATTGAGTGTAAAGGACAATATCCTGTGAGACATCCCTTCTCCATCTTTAAATTAGAGGGAGAGCCTTTAACCAACTTTAAAATGGGGGGGACCCCTTCCGCAACTTGTGATGTGGAAGTGCTGGAATCTAATCGAGGGGTTCGGGGTGGTTTATATATAGAATAACATACCCGGGAGTGAGTTACAGACTGGAATCTAATCGAGGGGTTCGGGGTGGTTTAAAATAGAATAACAGATACCCGGGAGTGAGTTACAGACTGGAATCTAATTGAGGGGTTCGGGGTGGTTTAAAATAGAATAACATACCCGGGAGTGAGTTACAGACTGGAATCTAATCGAGGGGTTCGGGGTGGTTTATATATAGAATAACATACCCGGGAGTGAGTTACAGACTGGAATCTAATCGAGGGGTTCGGGGTGGTTTATATGTAGAATAACATACCCGGGAGTGAGTTAAAGACTGGAATCTAATCGAGGGGTTCAGCGGGTTGAAATATAGAATAACAGATACCCAGAAGTGAGTTACAGACTGGAATCTAATCGAGGGGTTCGGGGTGGTATATATACAGAATAACAGATACCTGGGAGTGAGTTACAGACTGGAATCTAATCGAGGGGTTCCGGGGGTTTATATATAGAATAACAGATACCCGGGAGTGAGTTACAGACTGGAATCTAATCGAGGGGTTAGGGGTGGTTTATATATAGAATAACAGATACCCGGGAGTATGTTACAGACTGGAATCTAATCGAGGGGTTCGGGGTGGTTTATATATAGAATAACAGATACCCGGGAGTGAGTTACAGACTAGATTCTAATTGAGTAGAGTGGGGTGTATTTATATAGGCTAACAGATACCCGGGAGTGAGTTACAGATTAGAATCTAATAGACGTTTTCGGGATGGTTTAAATATAGATAATCAGATAGGTGAGAATGAGTTACAGACTGGAATCTAATCGAGGTGTTCAGGGGGTTTAAATATAGAATCACAGATAACCAAGAGTGAGTATGACTGGAATCAAATCGAAGGTTTTGTGGTGGTTTATATATAGAATAACAGATACCCGGGAGTGAGTTACAGACTGGAATCAAATCGAGGTGTTCGAGGTGGTTTATATATAGAATAACAGAGACCCGCGAGTGAGTTACAGACTGGAATCTAATAGAGGTGTTTGGTGGGTTTATATATAGAATCACTGATGGAGGAGAGTGAGTTACAAGCTGAAATCTAATCGAGAGATTCGGGGTTTAATTTATACAATCACAGATGCCCGAGATTGAGTTACAGACTGGAATCTAATTGAGGGGTTTGAGGGTTTTATAGATACAATCACAGATTCCCGAGATGAAGTTACAGACTGGAATCAATTCGAGAGGTTTGGGGGATTTATATATAGAATAACAGATACCCGGGAGTGAGTTAGAAAATGGAATCTAATCGAGGGGTTCGGGGTTGTTTATATATAGAATAACAGATACCCGGGAATGAGTTACAGACTGGAATCTAATCGCGGGGTTCGGGGTGGATTATATATGGAATAGCAGATACCCGGGATTGAGTTATAGGCTGGATTCTAATCGAGGGGTTCGGTGGGTTCATATTTAGTATATCAGAAACCCGGCAGTGAGTTACAGACTGGAATCTTATCGAGGGGTTCGGGGGGTTTATATATAGAATAATAGATACCTGGGAGTGAGTTACAGACTGGAATCTAATCGAGGGATTCGGGGTGGATTATATATAGAATAACATACCCGTGAGTGAGTTACAGACTGGAATCTAATCGTGGGGTTCAGGGGGTTTATATATAGAATAACAGATACCCGGGAGTGAGTTACAGACTGGAATCTAATCAAGGGGTTCGGGGTGGATTATATACAGAATAATAGATACCCAGGAGTGAGTTACAGACTGGAATCTAATCGTGGGTTTCAGGGGGTTTATTTATATAGTAACAGATACCCGGGAGTGAGTTACAGACTGGAATCTAATCAAGGGGTTCGGGGTGGTTTATATATAGAATAACAGATACCCGGGAGTGAGTTACAGACTGGAATCTAATCAAGGGGTTCGGGGTGGTTTATATATAGAATAACAGATTCCCGGGAGTGAGTTACAGGCTGGAAACTAATCGAGGGGTTCAGGGGCTTTATATATGGAATAACAGATAACCGGGAGTGAGTTACAGACTGGAATCTAATGGAGGGGTTCGGGGTGGATTATATACAGAATAACAGATACCTGGGAGTGAGTTACAGGCTGGAATCTAATCGAGGGGTTCGGGGTGGTTTATATATAGAATAACATATACCCGGGAGGGAGTTACAGACTGGAATCTAATCGAGGGGTTCGGGGTGGTTTATATATAGAATAACAGATTCCCGGGATTGAGTTACAGGCTGGAATCTAATCGAAGGGTTCGTTGGGTTCATATTTAGTATAACAGATACCCGGGAGTGAGTTACAGACTTGAATCTAATCGAGGGGTTCAGGGGGTTTATATATAGAATAATAGATATCCGCGATTGAGTTACAGACTGGAATCTAATCGAGGGGTTCAGGGGATTTATATATAGAATAACAGATACCTCCGATTGAGTAATAGACTGGTATCTAATCGAAGAGGCCATTCAGCCCATCAAACTACTTTCGACACTCTGCAAGGAAAGTTTCACTGGTCTGACTCGTCCGCCCTTTCCCCGAAACCCTGAGAATATTTTCCCTTCAGCTTCACACCCAAAATTTGCTGAAAAGGGAAATTGAGGATGGTGGGGAGAGGGGGAGGCTGATGGAGTGAGAGAGAGAGTGAGAGAGAGAGAGAGGCAGAGAGATGGTGAGAGAGAGACAGATTGAGATAGAGAAAGAGAGACAAAACTCGCCAAGAGAGATAGAGAGACAGGGCGAGATAGAGAGAGGGGCAGGGTGTTGTAGTGAGAGAGAGACAGTGAAAGGCGAGGCGAGAAAGAGAGCGATGGAGAAAGAGACAGGCGTGGGAGAGAACGAATGTGACAGAGAGTCAGTGGCAGAGCGAGGGAGAGAGAGCGACAGAGAGAGGTGGTGATAGGGATAGAGACGGGGCGATAGAGAGAGGGTCAGAGAATGACAGAGATAGAATGAGAGACAGAGAGAGAGGGTGAAGGGCAGAGAGATGGGGTGAGAGAGAGAGGGAAATAGTTACAGTGAGATGGGGTGAGAAAGAAAGAGAGAGAGCGCGAGAGAGAGAGAGAGATGGAATTAGTGAGAGTGAGATGGGGTGAGAGAGAGAGGGTGAAGGGCAGAGAGATGGGGTGAGAGAGAGAGGGAAATAGTTACAGTGAGATGGGGTGAGAAAGAAAGAGAGAGAGCGCGAGAGAGAGAGAGAGAGAGAGAGAGAGGGAAATAGTGAGAGTGAAATGGGGTGAGAAAGAAAGAGAGATAGGATGAGAGAGAGAGAGTGAGGGAAATAGTGAGTGAGATGGGGTGAGAAAGAAAGAGAGAGAGCGCGAGAGAGAGAGAGAGCGGGAAATAGTGAGAGTGAGATGGGGTGAGAAAGAAAGAGAGATAGGATGAGAGAGAGAGAGTGAGGGAAATAGTGAGTGAGATGGGGTGAGAAAGAAAGAGAGAGAGCGCGAGAGAGAGAGAGAGCGGGAAATAGTGAGAGTGAGATGGGGTGAGAAAGAAAGAGAGAGAGGGCGAGAGAGAGAGGGTCAGAGAATGACAGTGAGATAAAATGAAAGACAGAGAGGGTGAAGGGGAGAGAGATGGGGCGAGAGAGAGGGAGATAGCGACAATGAGATGGGCTGAGGGAGAAAGAGAGAGAGGGCGAGAAAGAGAGATAGAGAGAGGCGATTGAATGAAAGAAAAATGGGTGGGGTGAGGGAGAGGCAGAGAGAGGGGAGTGAGTGTCCGAAATAGCGATGGGATGAGAGAGATCCTCAGAGAGACGAGTCGAGGGAAGGAAAAAGCGGTAGGGAGAGAGAGACCTGACGAAATGGGGCGAGAACCATTCTCAATATTTAAAATGGAGGCAGATAACTTCTCCACCGTTAAAACGGAGGGAGTTCCCTTTTCCGTCTTTAAAATGGAGGGAGATATCTGTGTCTCTGTCACGTTGAAAGTACTAATTTTCCATTCGTGAGGAGTCAAATCTGTCCTAAATGTCCCATTGCTGTGGGGACATAAAATGGCCACTGGGAACAAACCTGAAATGTCTGCCTGGTGTTTGTAGACTAGATTCTCAGAGGAAGAGAGCCAGGGAGAGAAGACACAGATCGAGTGAATGAGAAATAGAGACTCTCAGACCAAGTGGGTGACTGAGAGCCAGACAGTGAATAAAGGATATTGGTCATAGCACATGGAAAGAGCAAGAGGCCATTTAACCCTCCAACCCTGTTCCGACATTCAATGAGATCCTGGCTGATCTGTGATTGAAGCCCTTGGTCTCACATCTCTGCAGCGTGTTAGCTAACAGAAATCTATCAGCCTCAGTTTTAAACATGGACTAGTGGCTCAGCATCAATTTCTGTTCATGTGAGAGAGATCCAAACTAATACCACACTTGGCGTTTTAAAGTGTTTCTTAGTTTCTCTCCTGAAATTCTAAAATTCTAAACATAGTTGAAAAACCATGGCCTCAAGGCCCAGACTCCCCAAACCGGCGGGAATAGTTAGTCTTTTTCAAACCTCCACTTGCATTATTATCCTGAAATATTGCATCAAATCACCCCCTCACCTAAATTCCAGTGTAAAGCTTCATCCACACTGTTCAACAAACACACACAAACCATATACAGTATGGGGTTCGATAGAGAGTAACATTCCCTCTGCTCTGTCCCATCAAACAGGGCCAGGGAAGGGGCAGCACAGGGTTAGATACCAAGTAAAGACAGGGCCTATTGAGTGATAAACAGAATTTCTCCATCTTTAAAATGGAGGGAGATATCTGTGTCTCTGTCACGTTGAAAGGACTAATTTACCATTCGTGAGGAGTCAACTCTGTCATAAATGTCCCAGTGCTGTGGGAACATAAAATGGCCACTGTGAACAAACCTAAAATGGCTGCCTGGAGTTTGGGGATTTTTCTTACAGAATCTGAGAGAGGGAGAGAGAGAGAGAGAGAGCAGATGCAGAATGAGGGAATGTTAAAGAGAGAGACACAGAGTGAGAGGGGATGAACAGGCAGACGATGAAAGAATGATATCGGTCATAACATTGGGACATTTCTGACTGAGTTGAATTATGGCAAACTAGTGGCATTCTATCCTATTATCTTAAATTGTTAATAAATACTGAGAAACAGACACAGACACGGGCTTTGCAGCAGCAGAAAGAATGTGAATCATTCCATCCCGGGGGTTTTTACTTCCAGATTCAGTTTTAGAAAATTCAGAATTCAATTTCACAGCAGCAAAGTGTGGGACTGAACGCCCGGATCCTCCACTATTCCAGGGAATACACGTGGAATTTATGTCTCCATACCTGTGTCTCTGTCACGTTTAAAATATTAATGTTACATGAGTCAACTCTGTCCTAAGTGTCCCATTGCTATGGGGACATAAAATGGCCACTGTGAACAAACCTAAAATGGCTGCCTGGTGTTTGTAGTCTAGATTCTCAGAGGAAGAGAGACAGGGAGAGAGGGAAAGAGAGCTGGGTAAGCGAGTGAGATAGAGAGAGGAGATCAAGCGATAAAAAAGGGATGAGGTGAGAGAGAGAGATGAAGAGAGGGGAGCGAGTGTAGGGTAAAGATATGGGGTGAGAGAGAGAAACAGAGAAATATATAGGGTGGCAGAGAAATGGGGTGGGAGAGGGAGAGAAGGAACGAGAAAGGGTAAGAGAAAGAGAAAGTGTAGGGGGAAACTGAAAATGTTCAAAAATTTGTTAACATTATTGTGTAAAGAACAATATCCTGTGAGACATCCCTTCTCCATCTTTAAATTAGAGGGAGAGCCTTTAACCAACTTTAAAATGGGGGGGACCCCTTCCTCAATTTGTGATGTGGAAGTGCTGGAATCTAATAGAGGGGTTCGGAGTGGTTTATATATAGAAAAACATACCCGGGAGTGAGTTGCAGACTGGAATCTAATCGAGGGGTTCGGGTTGGTTTATATATAGAATAACAGATACTCGGGAGTGAGTTACAGACTGGAATCTAATCGAGGGGTTCGGGGTGGTTTATATACAGAATAACAAATACCAGGGAGTGACTTACAGACTGGAATCTAATCGAGGGGTTCGAGTTGGTTTATATATAGAATAACAGATGCCCGGGAGTGAGTTACAGACTGGAATCTAATCGAGGGGTTTGGGCTGGTTTATATATAGAATAACAGATGCCCGGGAGTGAGTTACAGGCTGAATCTAATCGAGGGGTTCGGGGTGGATTATATATAGAATAACAGATACCCGGGAGTGAGTTACAGGCTGGAATCTAATCGAGGGGTACAGGGGGTTTAGAATAACAGATATCCGGGAGTGAGTTACAGACTGGAATCAAATCGAGGGGTTCAGGGGGTTTATATATAGAATTACAGATATCCGGAAGTGAGTTACCGACTGGAATCTAATCGAAGAGGCCATTCAGCCCATCAAACTACTTTCGACACTCTGCAAGGAAAGTTTAACTGGTCTCACTCATCCGCCCTTTCCCCGAAACCCTGAAAATATTTTCCCTTCAGCTTCACACCCAAAATTTGCTGAAAAGGGAAATTGGGGATGGTGGGGAGAGGGGGAGGCTGATGGAGTGAGAGAGAGAGAGAGGCAGAGAGATGGTGAGAGAGAGACAGATTGAGATAGAGAGAGAGAGACAAAACTCGCCAAGAGAGAGAGAGAGACAGGGCGAGCAAGAGAGAGGGGCAGGGTGTTGTAGTGAGAGAGAGACAGTGAAAGGCGAGGCGAGAAAGAGAGCGATGGAGAAAGAGACAGGCTTATCTTAAACAGTTAATAAATACTGAGAAACAGACACAGACACGGGCTTTGTAGAAGCAGAATGAATGTGAATCATTCCATCCCGGGGGTTTTTACTTCCAGATTCAGTAATAGAAAATTCAGAATTCAAATTCACAGCTGCAAGGTGTGGGACTGAACGCCCAGATCCTTCAATATTCTAGGGAATACACAGCGAATTCATGTCTCCATACCTGTGTCTCTGTCACGTTTAAAATACTAATGTTACATGAGTCAACTCTGTCCTAAATGTCCCATTGCTGTGGGGACATAAAATGGCCACTGTGAACAAACCTAACATGTCTGCCTGGTGTTTGTAGACTAGATTCTCAGAGGAAGAGAGACAGGGAGAGAAGACACAGATCGAGTGAATGAGAAATAGAGACTCTCAGACCAAGTGGGTGACTGAGAGCCAGACAGTGAATAAAGGATATTGGTCATAGCACATGGAAAGAGCAAGAGGCCATTTAACCCTCCAACCCTGTTCCGACATTCAATGAGATCCTGGCTGATCTGTGATTGAAGCCCTTGGTCTCACATCTCTGCAGCGTGTTAGCTAACAGAAATCTATCAGCCTCAGTTTTAAACATGGAATAGTGGCTCAGCATCAATTTCCGTTCATGTGAGAGAGATCCAAACTAATACCACACTTGGCGTTTTAAAGTGTTTCTTAGTTTCTCTCCTGAAATTCTAAAATTCTAAACATAGTTGAAAAACCATGACCCCAAGGCCCAGACTCCCCAAACCAGCGGGAATAGTTAGTCTTTTTCAAACCTCCACTTGCATTATTATCCTGAAATATTGCATCAAATCACCCCCTCACCTAAATTCCAGTGTAAAGCTTCATCCACACTGTTCAACAAACACACCCAAACCAAATACAGTATGGGGTTCGATAGAGAGTAACATTCCCTCTGCTCTGTCCCATCAAACAGGCCCAGGGAAGGGGCAACACAGGGTTAGATACCAAGTAAAGACAGGGCCTATTGAGTGATAAACAGAATTTCTCCATCTTTAAAATGGAGGGAGATATCTGTGTCTCTGTCACGTTGAAAGGACTAATTTACCATTCGTGAGGAGTCAACTCTGTCATAAATGTCCCATTGCTGTGGGGACATAAAATGGCCACTGTGAACAAACCTAAAATGGCTGCCTGGTGTTTGGGGATTTTTCTTACAGAATCTGAGAGAGGGAGAGAGAGAGAGAGAGAGAGAGCAGATGCGGAATGAGGGAATGTTAAAGAGAGAGACACAGAGTGAGAGGGGATGAACAGGCAGACGATGAAAGATTGATATCGGTCATAACATTGGGACATTTCTGACTGAGTTGAATTATGGCAAACTAGTGGCATTCTATCCTATTATCTTAAATTGTTAATAAATACTGAGAAACAGACACAGACACGGGCTTTGCAGCAGCAGAAAGAATGTGAATCATTCCATCCCGGGGGTTTTTACTTCCAGATTCAGTTTTAGAAAATTCAGAATTCAAATTCACAGCAGCAAAGTGTGGGACTGAACGCCCGGATCCTCCACTATTCCAGGGAATACACGTGGAATTTATGTCTCCATACCTGTGTCTCTGTCACGTTTAAAATATTAATGTTACATGAGTCAACTCTGTCCTAAATGTCCCATTGCTGTGGGGACATAAAATGGCCACTGTGAACAAACCTAAAATGGCTGCCTGGTGTTTGTAGTCTAGATTCTCAGAGGAAGAGAGACAGGGAGAGAGGGAAAGAGAGCTGGGTAAGCGAGTGAGATAGAGAGAGGAGATCAAGCGATAAAAAAGGGATGAGTTGAGAGAGAGAGATGAAGAGAGGGGAGCGAGTGTAGGGTAAAGATATGGGGTGAGAGAGAGAAACAGAGAAATATATAGGGTGGCAGAGAGATGGGGTGGGAGAGGGAGAAAAGGAACGAGACAGGGTAAGAGAAAGAGAAAGTGTAGGGGGAAGCTGAAAATGTTCAAAAATTTGTTAACATTATTGTGTAAAGAACAATATCCTGTGAGACATCCCTTCTCCATCTTTAAATTAGAGGGAGAGCCTTTAACCAACTTTAAAATGGGGGGGACCCCTTCCTCAATTTGTGATGTGGAAGTGCTGGAATCTAATAGAGGGGTTCGGGGTGGTTTATATATAGAAAAACATACCCGGGAGTGAGTTGCAGACTGGAATCTAATCGAGGGGTTCGGGTTGGTTTATATATAGAATAACAGATACTCGGGAGTGAGTTACAGACTGGAATCTAATCGAGGGGTTCGGGGTGGTTTATATACAGAATAACAAATACCAGGGAGTGACTTACAGACTGGAATCTAATCGAGGGGTTCGAGTTGGTTTATATATAGAATAACAGATGCCCGGGAGTGAGTTACAGACTGGAATCTAATCGAGGGGTTTGGGGTGGTTTATATATAGAATAACAGATGCCCGGGAGTGAGTTACAGGCTGGAATCTAATCGAGGGGTACAGGGGGTTTATCTATAGAATAACAGATATCCGGGAGTGAGTTACAAACTGGAATCAAATCGAGGGGTTCAGGGGGTTTATATATAGAATAACAGATATCCGGAAGTGAGTTAGCGACTGGAATCTAATCGAAGAGGCCATTCAGCCCATCAAACTACTTTCGACACTCTGCAAGGAAAGTTTAACTGGTCTCACTCATCCGCCCTTTCCCCGAAAGCCTGAAAATATTTTCCCTTCAGCTTCACACCCAAAATTTGCTGAAAAGGGAAATTGGGGATGGTGGGGAGAGGGGGAGGCTGATGGAGTGAGAGAGAGAGAGAGGCAGAGAGATGGTGAGAGAGAGACAGATTGAGATAGAGAGAGAGAGACAAAACTCGCCAAGAGAGAGAGAGAGACAGGGCGAGCAAGAGAGAGGGGCAGGGTGTTGTAGTGAGAGAGAGACAGTGAAAGGCGAGGCGAGAAAGAGAGCGATGGAGAAAGAGACAGGCTTATCTTAAATAGTTAATAAATACTGAGAAACAGACACAGACACGGGCTTTGTAGAAGCAGAATGAATGTGAATCATTCCATCCCGGGGGTTTTTACTTCCAGATTCAGTAATAGAAAATTCAGAATTCAAATTCACAGCTGCAAAGTGTGGGACTGAACGCCCAGATCCTTCAATATTCTAGGGAATACACAGGGAATTCATGTCTCCATACCTGTGTCTCTGTCACGTTTAAAATATTAATGTTACATGAGAGAGGGGTCAACTCTGTCCTAAATGTCCCATTCCTGTGGGGACATAAAATGGCCACTGTGAACAAACCTAACATGTCTGCCTGGTGTTTGTAGACTAGATTCTCAGAGGAAGAGAGGCAGGGAGAGAAGACACAGATCGAGTGAATGAGAAATAGAGACTCTCAGACCAAGTGGGTGACTGAGAGCCAGACAGTGAATAAAGGATATTGGTCATAGCACATGGAAAGAGCAAGAGGCCATTTAACCCTCCAACCCTGTTCTGACATTCAATGAGATCCTGGCTGATCTGTGACTGAACCCCTTGGTCTCATATCTCTGCAGCGTGTTAGCTAACAGAAATCTATCAGCCTCAGTTTTAAACATGGACTAGTGGCTCAGCATCAATTTCCGTTCATGTGAGAGAGATCCAAACTAATACCACACTTGGTGTTTTAAAATGTTTCTTAGTTTCCCTCCTGAAATTCTAAAATTCTAAACATAGTTGAAAAACCATGACCCCAAGGCCGAGACTCCCCAAACCAGCGGGAATAGTTAGTCTTTTTCAAACCTCTACTTCCATTATTATCCTGAAATATTTCATCAAATCACCCCCTCACCTAAATTCCAGTGTAAAGCTTCATCCACACTGTTCAACAAACACACCCAAACCAAATACAGTATGGGGTTCGATAGAGAGTAACATTCCCTCTGCTCTGTCCCATCAAACAGGCCCAGGGAAGGGGCAGCACAGGGTTAGATACCAAGTAAAGACAGGGCCTATTGAGTGATAAACAGAGTTTCTCCATCTTTAAAATGGAGGGCGATATCTGTGTCTCTGTCACGTTGAAAGGACTATTTTACCATTCGTGAGGAGTCAACTCTGTCATAAATGTCCCAGTGCTGTGGGAACATAAAATGGCCACTGTGAACAAACCTAAAATGGCTGCCTGGTGTTTGGGGATTTTTCTTACAGAATCTGACAGGGGGAGAGAGAGAGAGAGAGAGAGCAGACGCGGAATGAGGGAATGTTAAAGAGAGAGACACAGAGTGAGAGGGGATGAACAGGCAGACGATGAAAGAATGATATCGGTCATAACATTGGGACATTTCTGACTGAGTTGAATTATGGCAAACTAGTGGCATTCTATCCTATTATCTTAAATTGTTAATAAATACTGAGAAACAGACACAGACACGGGCTTTGCAGCAGCAGAAAGAATGTGAATCATTCCATCCCGGGGGTTTTTACTTCAAGATTCGCTTTTAGAAAATTCAGAATTCAAATTCACAACAACAAAGTGTGGGACTGAACGCCCGGATCCTTCAATATTCCAGGGAATACACGTGGAATTTATGTCTCCATACCTGTGTCTCTGTCACGTTTAAAATACTAATGTTACATGAGTTTACTCTGTCCTAAACGTCCCATTGCTGTGGGGACATAAAATGGCCACTGTGAACAAACCTAAAATGGCTGCCTGGTGTTTGTAGACTAGATTCTCAGAGGAAGAGAGACAGGGAGAGAAGACACAGATCGAGTGAATGAGAAATAGAGACTCTCAGACCAAGTGGGTGACTGAGAGCCAGACAGTGAATAAAGGATATTGGTCATAGCACATGGAAAGAGCAAGAGGCCATTTAACCCTCCAACCCTGTTCTGACATTCAATGCGATCCTGGTTTTTATGTGTGTGTGCCTGCGTCTATGAGAAAGTATATATCTGTGCAAGTGTGTGCGTGTGTTTGTGTGTACATGAGAGAGAGAGAATGTATATATGTGTGTGTGTGTGTTTGTGTGTGAGGAAGAATGTATGTGTGTGTGAGATTGTGTGTATTCTCTGTTTTCCTGGGAGAGAAAGAGAGAGAGAGAGATAGACGGTGAGATAGATGGGATGAAAGAGGTACAGAGATAGAAAGAGAGCAACAGAGAGACAAGGTAAAAGGGAGAGCGATGGGTGCGACAGAGAGAGTAGCAGAGTAACGGAGGAAAGGAGTGAGTGAGAGAGAGAATGACGGAACGACAGATAGAGAGACAGAGGGGCAGAGAGACAGGGTGAGAGGGAAAGAGAGCTGGGTAAGCGAGTGAAATAGAGAGGGGAGATCGAGAAAAAGAAAAAGGGATGAGTTGAGAGAGAGAGATGAAGAGAGGGGAGCGAGTGTAGGGTAAATTGATGGGGTGAGAGAGAGAAACAGAGAAATATATAGAGTGGCAGACAGATGGGATGGGAGGGGGAGAGAAGGAACGAGACAGGATGAGAGAAAGAGAAAGTGTAGGGGGAAACTGATAATGTTCAAAAATTTGTTAACATTATTGAGTATAAAGAACATCAAATCACCCCCTCACCTAAATTCCAGTGTAAAGCTTCATCCACTCTGTTTAACAAACACACCCAAACCAAATACAGTATGGGGTTCGATAGAGAGTAACATTCCCTCTGCTCTGTCCCATCAAACAGGCCCAGGGAAGGGGCAGCACAGGGTTAGATACCAAGTAAAGACAGGGCCTATTGAGTGATAAACAGAGTTTCTCCATCTTTAAAATGGAGGGAGATATCTGTGTCTCTGTCACATTGAAAGGACTAATTTAACATTCGTGAGTAGTCAACTCTGTCATAAATGTCCCAGTGCTGTGGGCACATAAAATGGCCACTGTGAACAAACCTAAAATGGACGCCTGGAGTTTGGGGAAATTTCTTACAGAATCTGACAGGGGGGGAGAGAGAGAGAGAGAGAGAGCAGACGCGGAATGAGGGAATGTTAAAGAGCGAGACACAGAGTGAGAGGGGATGAACAGGCAGACGATGAAAGAATGATATTAATCACAACAGATGCCCGAGATTGAGTTACAGACAGGAATCTAACGGAGGGGTTCGTGGTGGTTTATATATAGAATAACAGATACCCGGGAGTGAGTTACAGACAGGAATCTAACGGAGGGGTTTGGGGTGGTTTATATATAGAATAACAGACACCCGGCAGTGAGTTACAGGCAGGAATCTAACAGAGGGGTTTGGGGTGGTTTATATATAGATTAACAGATGCCCGGGAGTGAGTTACGGGCTGAAATTTAATCGAGGGGTTGGGGTGGTTTATATATAAATCATGTAGATATAATATATATCGAATAAAAGATATCCGGGAATGAGTTAAAGAACGGAATCTCATCGAGGGGAATGAGGGGTTTATATATAGAATAATAGATAACGGGAGAGAGTTACAGACTGGAATCTAATCGAGTGCTTCCGGGGGTTTATATATAGAATCATAGATACCCGGGAGTGAGTTACAGACTGGAATCTAATTAAGGGGTGCAGGGGGTTTATATAGAGAATAATCGATACCCGGGATTGAGTTACAGACTCGAATCTAATTGAAGGGATCAGGGGGTTTATATATAGAATCATAGATACCCGGGATTGAGTTACAGACTGGAATCTAATCGAGGGGTTCGGGGGGTTTATATATAGAATCATAGATACCAGCGATTGAGTTACAGACTGGAATCTAATCGAGGGGTTCAGGGGGTTTATATATAGAATAATAAATACCTGGGATTGAGTTACAGACTGCAATCTAATCGAGGGGTTCAGTGGGTTATATAGAGAATAATAGATACCCGGGAGTGAGTTACAGGCTGGAATCTAATTGAGGGGTGCAGGGGGTTTATATAGAGAATAATAGATACCCGGGATTGAGTTACAGACTGGAATCAAGAACAGTTGAAAATATCATTTTTCTTGTGATGTGCTGAAGTGCAGGTTACAGAGGCTGATTCATGGAATGGGTAGTGTGAGTTTTTAAGCAGCTTTATCCCAACTATCAAATTTAATTTCTCATTGGAACTGTTTGATGTTTTATTAGTCTTGACACAAATGGATAGGGACTCTTTGGACCCTCACTGTTGGCAGCTTTTCACCATTTATAATGTAACATGTTCCATCCTTTTTAAAGTGGGCAGCCACACATTTGCCTATAATGAAATCCATCTTTCACTATTTCACTCATTCACTTAAGGTGTACATATCTCTTTGGAATTTGAAGTGCAGGTTACAGATTGGATTGGAACTTTCTGCTTTAAGAATCATTAACCAAGTTACACAGAGTTAAACATCAAAACTGACATTCTGAAACAGGAGAGGGCCCCACAACTTCAATTCTGTGATTCTCTAGCACCTCATGATCTGTATCTTACAATATGTCTGCCCCCTTCATGTCTCTGAAGACTTGGGAAATGTTTCAGACATTGGGGAACCATTTCTGTCAACCGGGATATTTCCTTTGAAGCATTTCATTGTCTTGGGACATTTACAGTAAATGGCTCCTTCAAAAGACATCATTAAAATTCACTCTTTAATCATCCAAATCCTTTTGCCCACTCAGACTCCCTGGCCCTACATCCTATTGTTTCAAAGCTAACTTACATTTCACAATGTAGGAATGTGTGAATGCAAACACTTTCTTCACACGTTTCCACAATACTAAGGCTCACACTATTCAGGGTGAAATTTTCAAGACAACATTCATCAACTGACAGATTTCCAGCTCCAGCTAATTGTAGATTTTTATTTTTAATTTTGGGATAACAGGACTGAAATTGTACGGCATCCCAGTGTGAGATTTAAACTCCTGTTTATTTCAATCTTTAGCTCAGGAATTCACATTAAAACATACAGAGAATTGAAACCTTCCTCATACAGTTGCCTGTTTGTTCCAGTGTTGGTATATTCCCTCTTTCCTTTGCTTTTTCACTTGTCTGAAGAAATTGAATTGTTGACATTGGATAATCATCCCTTTCCCATGAAAATGTAAACTCCTGGGAAACTGCAACAGACACAATCTTATGCAGTGATCAAAATCCTGCACCTTTATTCATCAATCCCATTTCCTATCTCTGTAGAAACTCCCTTCCACTGACAGATTCTGAGATCCATACTCAATCTCAAAAACCACCACAGAAAAGTGACTGCTTATTTTAAAGAGTGAATCTGAACTATTTGAAGTTCTGACTCAGTCACAGAATCGCAGAAATTTTGACTCTGTGGGAGGAAAATTATCAGAATAACTTTGCAACATACAGGTAACCTGTAGTGACAGGAGGATACTTGTCTGTTCAAAAGGGATTCGATAAGATGCCTCACAAAGCTTGTTACTCAGGACAAGAGCTCATACATTCCCCTAATCTCCCCAACCAGTTCCTCTCAGGATTTGACAATTTGATCAAGTCATCCCTGATGCTACTAAATTTCAGGGAATACAACCCGAGTTTGTGCAATCTCACTTTGCAATTTAACCCTTGGAATCCAGGTCTCATTCCGGCAAAGCTGTGATGCACTCGAACTGTCTAAACTGTCCCTGGAGTGTCGGATTAACCCAGGTCACTCACATACACCCAGGTCAGGTTCAAGACTCACCTGTCTCACTCGCTGAGACGCTCCTGTATCACTGGCCTTATTGTAGTCGGATGCCGCGTTGGGAGCAGGACAGGTAGACGGGATTAGGATGACTGCTCATGTGGAGGGTAAACACGAGGAATCTATCAGAGAATCAGAACAAACCAGGGAGAATCAAACAAGGAAACTGATGTTCAATTTATTAGGCCTGATTTGTGGATTGTTTTTGTTTTGGGAGAGAATGTTGCCAACAAACACTCCCAGAAAGGATGCAGCAGGGGCTAGATACAGATTAAAGCTCCCTCGATACTGTCCCCATGAAACACTCCCAGGACGGGAACAGGACAGGGTCAGATACAGAGTAAAGCTACCTCTACACTTTCCCCATCAAACACTCCCAGGACGGGAACAGGACAGGGTTAGATACAGAGTAAATTTCCCTCTAATCTGTCCCCATCAAATACTCCCAGGACAGGTACAGCACGGGGTTAGATACAGAGTAAAGATCCCTCTACACTGTCCCCATCAAGCACTCCCAGGTCCGGTACAGCACAGGGTTAGATACAGTGTAAACCTCCCTCTATACTCTCCCCATCAAACACTCCCAGGACTCGTACAACAAGGGGTTAGATACAGAGTAAAGCTCCCTCTACACTATCGCCATCAAACACTCCCAGGACTGGTGCAGCACGGGGTTAGATACAGAGTAAAGCTCCCTCTATACTGTCCCCATCAAACACTCCCAGGACTGGTACAGCACGGGCTTAGATACAGAGTAAAGCTCTCCCTACACTGTGCCCATCGTACACTCCCAGGGAAGGTACAGCACGGGGTTAGATACTGTCTAAATTACCCTCTAAGCTGTCCCCATCAAACACTCCCTGGACTGGTGCAGCACAGAGTTAGATACAGAGTAAAGCTCCGTCTTCACTGACTCCATCAAGTACTCACAGGGCAGGTACAGGACAGAGTTAGATGCAGAGTAAATCTACCTCTACACCGTCCCCATCGAACACTCCCAGGGCAGATACAGTAGAGGATTTGATACAGAGTAAAGCTTCCTCTACACTGTCCCCATCAAACTCTCCCAGGACAGGTACAGCACGGGGTAAGATGCAGAGAAAATTTTCCTCTATAATGTATCCATCTAAAATTCCCAGTACAGGTACACCACAGGGTTAGATACAGAGTAAAGCTCCCTCGATACTGAACCCACCAAACACTCCCAGGACAGGTACAGCACAGGGTTAGATACAGAGTAAAGCTCCTTCGATACTGTCCCCATCAAACACTCCCAGGACAGGTACAGCACGGGGTTAGATGCAGAGAAAATTTCCCTCCATAATGTATCCATCTAAAATTCCCAGTACAGGTACAGCACGGGGTTAGGTACAAAGTAAAGCTCCCTCGATTCTGTACCCATCAAACACTCCCAGGACTAGTACAGACCGGGGTAAGAAACAGAGAAAAACTCCCCCTACACTGTACCCATCATACACTCCCACGGCAGTTACAGCACGGGGTTAGATACAGAGTAAAGCTCCCTCGATACTGTACCGATCAAACACTGCCAGGACTAGTACAGCCTGGGGTTAGAAGCAGAGAAAAACTCCCCCTGCACTGTGCCCATCATACACTCCCACGGCAGTTACAGCACAGGGTTAGATACAGAGTAAATCTCCCTTTAACCTGACCCATCTAAAACTCCCAGGACTGGTACTGCCTGGGGTAAGATTCAGAGTAAAGCTCCCTCTACGCAGTCCCCATTAAACACTCCCAGTGCAGGTACGTTACGGGGTTAGATACAGAGTAAAACTTCCTCTACACTGTCCACATCAAACACTCCCAGGACAGGAACAGCACGGTGTTACAGAGTAAAGCTGCCTCTACACCGTCCCCATCAAACACTCCCAGTGCAGGTACATTACGGGGTTAGATACAGAGTAAAACATCCTCTACACTGTCCCCATCAAACACTCCCTGGACAGGAACAGCACGGTGTTAGATACAGAGTAAAAATCCCACTACACCGTCCCCATCCAGCACTGCCAGGCCAGGAACAGAACGGGTTTAGATACAGAATAAAGGTCACACTGCACTGTCATCATCAGACACTCCCAGGCCACGTACAGCACTGGGTAAGAAACAGAGTAAAGCTCCCTCAATAATGTCCCCATCAAACACTCCCAGGATAGGTACAGCACGGCGTTTGATACAAGGTGAAGCTCCCTCTGTACTGTTCCCATAAAACAGTCCCTGCACAGGAACAGAACAGGGTTAGATACAGAGTAAAGCTCCCTCTACACTGTCTCCATCAAACTCTACCAGGACTGGTACAGCACGGGGTTAGATACAGAGTAAAGCTCCCTCTACAACATCCCCATCAAACACTCCCAGATCCCCTACAGCACAGGATTAGCTACAGTGTAAACCTCCCTCTATACTCTCCCCATCAAACACTCCCAGGACTGGTACAGCACGGGGTTAGATACAGAGTAAATTTCCCTCTAATCTGTCCCCATCAAACACTCCCAGGACAGCTACAGCACGGGGTTAGATACAGAGTAAAGCTCCCTCTACACTGTCCCCATCAAACACTCCCAGGTTAGGTACAGCACTGGGTTAGATACAGTGTAAACCTCCCTCTATACTCTCCCCATCAAACACTCCCTGGACTGGTACAGCACGGGGATAGATGGAGAGTACATCTCCCTCTACACTATCGCTTTCAAACACTCCCAGGACTGGTACAGCACGGGGTTAGATACAGAGTAAAGCTCCCCCTACACTGTGCCCATCGTACACTCCCAGGGCACGTACAGCACGGGGTTAGATACAGTCTAAATTTCCCTCTAAGCTGTCCCCATCAATCACTCCCAGGACTGGTGCAGCACGGGGTTAGATACAGAGTAAAGCTCAGTCTTCACTGTCCCCATCAAGCACTCACAGGGCAGGTACAGGACAGAGTTAGATGCAGATTAAATCTCCCTCTACACCGTCCCCATCAAACACTCCCAGGGCAGGTACATACAGGGTTTGATACAGAGTAAAGCTTCCTCTACACTGTCCCCATCAAACACTCCCAGGACAGGTACAGCACGGGGTTAGATACAGAGTAAAGCCCCCTCAATACTGTGCCCATCAAACACTCCCAGGACAGGTTCAGCACGGGGATAGGTACAGAGTAAAACTTCCTCGATACTGTCCCCATCAAACACTCCCAGGACAGGTACAGCACGGGGTTACATGCAGAGAAATTTTCCCTTCATAATGTATCCATCTAAAATTCCCAGTACAGGTACACCACGGGCTTAGATACAGAGTAAAGCTCCCTCGCTACTGTACCCATCAAACACTCCCAAGACAGGTACAGCACGGGGTTAGATACAGAGTAAAGCTCCCTCGATACTGTCCCCATCAAACACTCCCAGGACAGGTACAGCACGGGGTTAGATGCAGAGAAAAGTTCCCTCGATAATGTATCCATCTAAAATTCCCAGTACAGGTACAGCCCGGGGTTAGAAACAGAGAAAAACTCCCCCTACACGGTGCCCATCATACACTCCCTGGGCAGTTACAGCACAGAGTTAGATGCAGAGAAAATCTCCCTCTACACCGTCCCCATCAAAAACTCCCAGGGCAGGTACAGTACCGGGTTTGGTAGAGTAAAGCTTCCTCTAAACTGTCCCCATCAAACACTCCCAGGACAGGTACACCACGGTGTTAGATACAGAATAAAGCTCCCTCGCTACTGTCCCCATCAAACACTCCCAGGACAGGTACAGAACGGGGTTAGATACAGAGTAAAGCTCCCTCGATACTGTCCCAATCAAACACTCCCAGGACAGGTACAGCACGGGGTTACATGCAGAGAAATTTTCCCTTCATAATGTATCCATCTAAAATTCCCAGTACAGGTACACCACGGGCTTAGATACAGAGTAAAGCTCCCTCGCTACTGTACCCATCAAACACTCCCAAGACAGGTACAGCACGGGGTTAGATACAGAGTAAAGCTCCCTCGATACTGTCCCCATCAAACACTCCCAGGACAGGTACAGCACGGGGTTAGATGCAGAGAAAAGTTCCCTCGATAATGTATCCATCTAAAATTCCCAGTACAGGTACAGCCCGGGGTTAGAAACAGAGAAAAACTCCCCCTACACGGTGCCCATCATACACTCCCAGGGCAGTTACAGCACAGAGTTAGAAGCAGAGAAAATCTCCCTCTACACCGTCCCCATCAAAAACTCCCAGGGCAGGTACAGTACCAGGTTTGGTACAGAGTAATGCTTCCTCTACACTGTCCCCATCAAACACTCCCAGGACAGGTACACCACGGGGTTAGATACAGAATAAAGCTCCCTCGCTACTGTCCCCATCAAACACTCCCAGGACAGGTACAGAACGGGGTTAGATACAGAGTAAAGCTCCCTCGATACAGTCCCCATCAAACACTCCCAGGCAGGTACAGCCCGGGGTTAGAAACAGAGAAAAATGCCCCCTACACCGTCCCCATCAAACACTCCCAGGGCAGGTACAGTACCGGGTTTGGTACAGAGTAAAGCTTCCTCTACACTGTCCCCATCAAACACTCCCAGGACTGGTACTGCCCGCGGTAAGATTCAGAGTAAAGCTCCCTCTACACAGTCCCCATGAAGCACTACCAGGGCAGGTACAGGACAGGGTTATATACAGAGTAAAGCTCACTCTAAACTGTCCCCATCAAACCCTCCCAGGACATGTACAGCACGGGGTTAGATACAGAGTAAAGCTCCCTCTACACCGTCCCCATCAAACACTCCCAGTGCAGGTACATTACGGGGTTAGATACAGAGTAAAACTTCCTCTACACTGTCCCCATCAAACACACCCAGGACAGGAACAGCACGGTGTTAGATACAGAGTAAATATCCCACTACACCGTCCCCATCAAACACTCCCAGGCCAGGTACAGCACGGGTTTAGATACAGAATAAAGGTCCCACTGCACTGTCATCATCAAACACTCCCAGGGCACGCACAGCACTTGGTTAGATATAGAGTAAAGCTCCCTCAATACTGTCCCCATCAAACACCCCCAGGACAGGTACAGCACAGGGTTTGATACAAGGTGGAACTCCCTCTGTACTGTTCCCATAAAACACTACCAGGTCCGCTACAGCACAGGGTTAGATACAGGGTAAACCTCCCTCTATACTCTCCCCATCAAACTCTCACAGGACTGGTACAGAACGGGGTTAGATACAGAGTAAAGCTCCCTCTAAACTTCCCCATCAAACCCTCCCAGGACTGGTACAGCACGGGGTTAGATACAGAGCTCGCTCTACACCATCCCCATCAAACACTCCCAGTGCAGGTACATTACGGGTTTAGATACAGAGTAAAACTTCCTCTACACTGTCCCCATCAAACACTCCCAGGACAGGTACAGCACGGTGTTAGATACAGAGTAAATTTCCCACTATACCTTCCCCATCAAACACTCCCAGGGCAAGTACAGCACGGGTTTATATACAGAATAAAGGTCACACTGCACTGTCATCACCTAACACTCCCAGGGCAAGTACAGCAATGGGTTAGATACAGAGTAAAGCTCCCTCTATACTGTCCCCATCAAACACTCCCAGGACAGGTACAGCACAGGGTTAGATACAGAGTAAAGCTCCCTCTACACTGTTCCCATCAATCACTCCCTGGACAAAAACAGAACTGGGTTAGATACAGAGTAAAACTCCCTCGATACTGTCCCCATCAAACACTCCCAAGACAGGAACAAGACAGGGTTAGATACAGAGTAAAGCTCCCTCTGCACTGTTCCCATCAATCACTCCCTGGACAAAAACAGAACTGGGTTAGATACAGAGTAAAGCTTCCTCTACACTTTCCCCATCAAACACTCCCAGGGCAGGAAAAGCACTGGGTTAGATACAGAGTAAAGCTCCCTCTACACTGTCTCCATCAAACACTCCCCGGTCCCCTACAGCACAGGGTTAGATACAGTGTAAACCTCCCTCTATACTCTCCCCATCAAACACTCCCAGGACTGGTACAGCACGGGGTTAGATACAGAGTAAACCTCCCTCAATACTCTCCCCATCAAACACTCCCAGGACTGGTACAGCACGGGGTTAGATAGAGAGTAAATCTCCATTTACACTATCGCCATCAACCACTCCCAGGACTGGTACAGCACGGGGTTAGATTCAGACTAAAGCTCCCTCTATACTGTCCCCATGAAACACTCCCAGGGCATGAACAGCACGGGGTTAGATACAGTCTAAATTTCCCTCTAAGCTGTCCCCATCAAATACTCCCAGGACTGGTGCAGCACGGGGTTAGATACAGAGTAAAGCTCCCTCGATACTGTACCCATCAAACACTCCCAGGACTAGTACAGCCCGGGGTAGAAACAGAGAAAAACTCCCCCTACACTGTGCCCATCATACACTCCCACGGCATTTACAGCACAGTGTTAGATACAGAGTAAATCTCCCTCTAACCTGTCCCCATCTAAAACTCCCAGGACTGGTACTGCCCGGGGTAAGATTCAGAGTAAAGCTCCCTCTACGCAGTCCCCATGAAGCACTCCCAGGGCAGCTACAGGACAGGGTTATATACAGAGTAAAGCTCCCTCTACACCGTCCCCATCATACACTCCCAGTGCAGGTAAATTACGGGGTTAGATACAGAGCAAAACTTCCTCTACACTGTCCCCATCAAACACACCCAGGACAGGTACAGCACGGTGTGAGATACGGAGTAAATCTCCCACTACACCGTCCTGATCAAACACTCCCAGGCCAGGTGCAGCACTGGTTTTGATACAGAATAAAGGTCCCACTGCAATGTCATCATCAAACACTCCCAGGGCACGTACAGCACTGGGTTAGATACAGATTAATGCTCCCTCTATACTGTCCCCATCAAACACTCCCAGGATAGGTACAGCAAAGGGTTAGATACAGAGTAAAGCTTCCTCTACAATGTCCCCAAAAACCCTCCATGGACAGGTACAGCACTGGGATAGATACAGAGTAAAGCTCACTCTACACTGTCCCCATCAAACACTCCCAGGACAGGAACAGGACATGGTTAGATAAGGAGTAAAGCTCCCTCGATACTGTCCCCATCAAACACTCGCAGGACAGGTACAGCACGGGTTTAGATAGAGAGTAAAGCTCCCTCTGCACTTTTCCCATCAAACCTCCCAGGGCAGGTACAGCACTGTGTTAGATACAGAGTAAAGCTTCCTCTACACCGTCCCCATCAAACACTCCCAGGACAGGTACAGCACGGTGTTAGATACAGAGTAAAGCTCCCTCTACACTGTCCCCATCAATCAGTCCCAGGACCTGTACAGCATGGTTTTAGATAAAGAATAAAGCTCCCTCTTCACTGTGACCATCAAACACTCCCAGGGCAGGTACAGCACGGGTTTAGATACAGAATAAAGCTCCCTCTGCGCTGTCCCCATCAAACACTCCCAGGGCAAGTACAGCACGGGGTTAGATACAGAGTAAAGCTCCCTCTCTACTGTCCCCATCAAACACTCCAAAGACAGGTACAGCACAGGGTTAGATTCAGAGTAAATCTGCCTCTACGCCGTCCCCATCAAACACTCCCAGGGCAGTTAAAGCACAGGGTTAGATACAGAGTAATGCTTCCTCTACACTGTTCCTATCAAACACTCCCAGGACTTTTACAGCACTGGGTTAGGTACAGAGTATAGCTCCCTCTACACTGTCCCCATCAAACACTCCCAGGACAGGTACAGTGAAGACCCCCGACCCCTTCAGAACCTCAGAAAGACTGAGCGCTTTGCAGTGAATGAATGAATGTTTAAAATGCTCTCATTGTTAGTGAGTCACTTGCTTCAATTTCCCTGGATTCATTTTCGCAATTCAGCCTTTTCTAAAAGATGTGACTGGGAGCTGGGCAGAGTCTACACATTGGAGACCCCCAGATCCTGTGTCTATTCACACCCCCTCCTCTTGTTTTGCTACCTCAGCCCCTCTGTTTCAACCCTCTTTCCAGACATTATGGCAAACTTGTGGCATTCTATACTATTATCTTAAATTGTTAATAAATACCGAGAAACAGACACAGACACGGGCTTTGCAGCAGCAGAAAGAATGTGAATCATTCCATCCCGTGGGTTTTTACTTCCAGATTCAGTTTTAGAAAATTCAGAATTCAAATTCACAGCAGCAAAGTGTGGGACTGAACGCCCGGATCCTTCAATATTCCAGGGAATACACAGGGAAGTCATGTCTCCATACCTGTGTCTCTGTCACGTTTAAAATATTAATATTACATGAGTCAACTCTGTCCTAAGTGTCCCATTGCTGTGGGGACATATAATGGCCACTGTGAACAAACCTAAAATGGCTGCCTGGTGTTTGTAGACTAGATTCTCAGAGGAAGAGAGGTAGGGAGAGAGGGATAGAGAGCTGGGTAAGCGAGTGAGATAGAGAGAGGAGATCAAGCGATAAAAAAGGGATGAGTTGAGAGAGAGAGATGAAGAGAGGGGAGCGAGTGTAGGATAAAGATATGGGGTGAGATAGAGAAACAGAGAAATGTATAGTGTGGCAGAGAGATGGGGTGGGAGAGGGAGAGAAGGAACGAGACAGGATGAGAGAATGAGAAAGTGTAGTGCGAAACTGAAAATATTCAAAAATGTGTTAACATTATTAAGTGTAAAGGACAATATCCTGTGAGACATCCCTTCTCCATCTTAAAATTGGCGGGAGAGCCTTTAACCAACTTCAAAATGGGGGGACACCCCTTCCTCAACTTGTGATGTGGAAGTGCTGGAATCTAATCGAGGGGTTCGGGGTGGTTTATATATAGAATAACAGATACCCGGGAGTGCGTTGCTGACTGGAATCTAATCGTGGGGTTTGTGGAGTTTATATATAGAATAATAGATACCATGGATTGAGTTAAAGACTGGAATCTAATCGAGGGGTTCGGGGTGGTTTATATACAGAATAACCGATACCCGGGTGTGCGTTGTGGACTGGAATCTAATCGTGGGGTTTGTGGGGTTTATATATTGAATAATAGATACCAAGGATTGAGTTAAAGATTGGAATCTAATCGAGGGGTTTGGGGTGGTTTATATACAGAATAACAGATACCCGGGAGTGAGTTACAGACTGGAATCTAATCGAGGGGTTTGGTGGGTTTATATATAGAATAACAGATACCCGGGAGTGAGTTACAGACTGGAATCTAATCGAGGGGTTCAGGGGGGTTATATTTAGAATAACAGATACCTGGGAGTGAGTTACAGACTGGAATCAAATCGAGGGGTTTGAGGGATTTATATATAGAATAACAGATACCCGAGAGTGAGTTACAGACTGGAATCTAATCGAGGGCTTTGGGGAATTTATATATAGAATAACAGATACCCGGGAGTGAGTTACAGACTGGAAACAAATCGATGGGTTCGGGGTGTTTATATATAAATCATATGAATGTAATATATATAGATTAACAGAAGACCGGGAATGAGTAACATACTGAAATCTAGTCGAGCGGTTTGGGACATTTATATACAGAATAACAGTTAGACGGAAATGAGTTACAGACTGGAATCTAATCGAGGGGTTTGGGGTGGTCTTTATATAGAATAACAGATTCCCGGGAGTGAGTTACATGCTGGAATCTTATCGAGGAGTTCGGGGTGGTTTATATATAGAATAACAGATACCCGAGATTGAGTTACAGACTGGAATCTAACGGAGGGGCTTGGGTTTGTTTATATATAGAATAACAGACACCCGGCAGTGAATTTCAGACAGGAATCTAACGGAGGGGTTTGGGGTGGTTTATTTATAGAATAACAGACACCCGGCAGTGAGTTACAGGCAGGAATCTAACGGAGGGGTTTGGGGTGGTTTATATATAATAATAGATATGGGAGAGAGTTACAGACTGGAATCTAATTGAAGGGTGCAGTGGTTTTATATACAGAATAATAGATACCCGGGAGTGAGTTACAGACTGGAATCTAATCGAGGGGTTCAGGGCGTTTATATATAGAATAATCGATACCCGGGAGTGAGTTACAGACAGGAATCTAATCGAGTGCTTCCGGGGGTTTATATATAGAATCATAGATACCCGGGATTGAGTTACAGGCTGGAATTTAATTAAGGGGTGCAGGGGGTTTATATAGGGAATAATCGATGCCCGGGATTGAGTTACAGACTCGAATCTAATCGAAGGGATCAGGGGGTTTATATATAGAATAATCGATACCCGGGATTGAGTTACAGACTGGAATCTAATCGAGGGGTTCAGGGGGTTTTTATATAGAATAATAAATACCTGGGATTGAGTTACAGACTGCAATCTAATCGAGGGGTTCAGTGGGTTATATAGAGAATAATAGATAGCCGGGAGTGAGTTACAGACTGGAATCTAATTGAGGGGTGCAGAAGGTTTATATAGAGAATAATAGATACCCGGGATTGAGTTACAGACTGGAATCAAGAACAGTTGAAAATATCATTTTTCTTGTGATGTGCTGAAGTGCAGGTTACAGAGGCTGATTTATGGAATGGGTAGTGTGAGTTTTTAATCAGCTTTATCCCAAATATCAAATTTAATTTCTCATTGGAACTGTTTGATGTTTTATTAGTCTTGACACAAATGTATAGGGACCCTTTGGACCCTCACTGTTTGCAGCTTTTCACCATTTATAATGTAACCTGTTCCATCCTTTTTAAAGTGGGCAGCCACACATTTGCCTATAATGATATCCATCTTTCACTATTTCACTCATTCACTTAAGGTGTACATATCTCTTTGGAATTTGAAGTGCAGGTTACAGATTGGATTGGAACTTTCTGCTTTCTGAATCATTAACCAAGTTTCACACAGTTAAACATCAAAACTGACATTCTGAAACAGGAGAGGGCCCCACAACTTCAATTCTGTGATTCTCTAGCACCTCATGATCTGTATCTTACAATATGTCTGCCCCCTTCATGTCTCTGAAGACTTGAGAGATGTTTCAGACATTGGGGAAAAATTTCTGTCAATCGAGATATTTCCTTTGAAGCATTTCATTGTCTTGGGACATTTACAGTAAACGGCTCCTTCAAAGGACATCATTAAAATTCACTCTTTAATCATCCAAATCCTTTTGCCCACTCAGACTCCCTGGCCCTACATCCTATTGTTTCAAAGCTAACTTACATTTCACAATGTAGGAATGTGTGAATGCAAACACTTTCTTCACACGTTGCCACAATACTAAGGCTCACACTATTCAGGGTGAAATTTTCAAGACAACATTCATCAACTGAGAGATTTCCAGCTCCAGCTAATTGTAGATTTTTATTTTTAATTTTGGGATAACAGGACTGAAATTGTACGGCATCTCAGTGTGAGATTTAAACTCCTGTTTATTTCAATCTTTAGCTCAGGAATTCACTTTAAAACATGCAGAGAATTGAAACCTTCCTCATACAGTTGCCTGTTTGTTCCAGTGTTGGTATATTCCCTCTTTCTCTTGCGTTTTCACCTGTCTGAAGAAATTGAATTGTTGACATTGGATAATCATCCCTTTCCCATGAAAATGTAAACTCCTGGGAAACTGCAACAGACACAATCTTATGCAGTGATCAAAATCCTGCACCTTTATTCATCAATCCCACTTCCTATCTCTGTAGAAACTCCCTTCCACTGACAGATTATGAGATCCATACTCAATCTCAAAAACCACCACAGAAAAGTGACTGCTTATTTTAAAGAGTGAATCTGAACTTTTTGAAGTTCTGACTCAGTCACAGAATCGCAGAAATTTTGACTCTGTGGGATTAAAATTATCAGAATAATTTTGCAACATACAGGTAACCTGTAGTGACAGGAGGATACTTGTCTGTTCAAAAGGGATTCGATAAGATGCCTCATAAAGCTTGTTACTCAGGACAAGAGCTCATACATTCCCCTAATCTCTCCGCACAGTTCCTCTCAGGATTTGATAATTTGATCAAGTCACCCCTGATGCTACTAAATTTCAGGGAATACAACCCGACTTTGTGCAATCTCACTTTGCAATTTAACCCTTGGAATCCAGGTCTCATTCTGGCAAAGCTGTGATGCACTCGAACTGTCTAAACTGTCCCTGGAGTGTCGGATTAACCCGGGTCACTCACATATACCCAGGTCAGGTTCAAGACTCACCTGTCTCACTCGCTGAGACGCTCCTGTATCACTGGCCTTATTGTAGTCGGATGCCGCGTTGGGAGCAGGACAGGTAGACGGGATTAGGATGACTGCTCATGTGGAGTGTAAACACGAGGAATCTATCAGAGAATCAGAACAGACCAGGGAGAATCAAACAAGGAAACTGATGTTCAATTTATTAGGCCTGATTTGTGGATTGTTTTTGTTTTGGGCGAGAATGTTGCCAACAAACACTCCCAGAAAGGATGCAGCAGGGGCTAGATACAGAGTAAAGCTCCCTCGATACTTTCCCCATCAAACACTCACTGGACAGGAACAGAACAGGGTTAGATACAGAGTAAAGCTCCCTCGATACTGTCCCCATCAAACACTCCCAGGAAGGGAACAGGACAGGGTCAGATACAGAGTAAAGCTACCTCTACACTTTCCCCATCAAAAACTCCCAGGACAGGAACAGGACAGGGTCAGATACAGAGTAAATCTACCTCTACACTTTCCCTATCAAAAACTCCCAGGACAGGAACAGGACAGGGTTAGATACAGAGTAAAGCTCCCTCTACACTGTCTCCATCAAACACTCCCAGGTCCCCTACAGCACAGGGTTAGATACAGTGTAAACCTCCCACTATACTCTCCCCATCCAACAATCCCAGGGCAGGTACAGCACGGGTTTAGATACCGAGTAAAGCGCCCCCTACACTGTGCCCAACATACACACACAGGGCAGGTACAGCACGGGGTTAGATGCAGAGAAAATTTCCCACTAATCTGTGCCCATCAAACACTCCCAGGACAGGTACAGCACGGGGTTAGATACAGAGTAAAGCTCCCTCTACACTGTCCCCATCAAACACTCCCAGGTCCGGTACAGCACAGGGTTAGATACAGTGTAAACATCCCTCTATACTCTCCCCATCAAACATTCCCAGGACTGGTACAGCTAGGGGTTAGATACAGAGTCAAGCTCCCTCTACACTATCGCCATCAAACACTCCCAGGACTGGTACAGCACGGGGTTAGATACAGAGTCAAGCTCCCTCTATACTGTCCCCATCAAACACTCCCAGGACTGGTGCAGCACAGAGTTAGATACAGAGTAAAGCTCAGTCTACACTGTCCCCATCAAGCACTCACAGGGCAGGTACTGGACAGAGTTAGATGCAGAGTAAATCTACCTCTACACCGTCCCCATCAAACACTCCCAGGGCAGATAAAGTAGATGGTTTGATACAGAGTAAAGCTTCCTCTACACTGTCCCCATTAAACACTCCCAGGACAGGTACAGCACGGGGTTAGATCCAGAGAAAATTTCCCTCTATAATGTTATCATCTAAAATTCCCAGTACAGGTACACCACAGGGTTAGATACAGAGTAAAACTCCCTCGACACTGTACCCATCAAACACTCCCAGGACTAGTACAGCCCGGGGTTAGAAACAGAGAAAAACTCCCCCTACACTGTGCCCATCATACACTCCCACGGCAGTTACAGCACAGGGTTAGATATAGAGTAAATCTCCCTTTACCTGTCTCCATCTAAAACTCCCAGGACTGGTACTGCCCGGGGTAAGATTCAGAGTAAAGCTCCCTCTACACAGTCCCCATGAAGCACTCCCAGGGCAGCTACAGGACAGGGTTATATACAGAGTAAAGCTCACTCTAAACTGTCCCCATCAAACCCTCCCAGGACAGGTGCAGCACGGGGTTAGATAGAGAGTAAAGCTCCCTCTACACCGTCCCCATCAAACACTCACAGTGCAGGTACATTACGGGGTTAGATACAGAGTAAAACTTCCTCTACACTGTCCCCATCAAACACTCCCAGGACAGGTACAGCAAGGTTTTAGATACAAAGTAAATATCCCACTACACCGTTCCCATCAAAAACTCCCAGGCCTGCTACAGCACGGATTTAGATACTGAATAAAGGGCCCACTGCACTGTTATCATCAAACACTCCCAGGGCACGTACAGCACTGGGTTAGATACAGAGTAAAGCTCCCTCAATACTGTTCCCATAAAACACTCCCTGGACAAGAACAGAAGAGGGTTAGATACAGAGTAAAGCTCCCTCTACACTTTCCCCATGAAACACTCCCAGGGCAGGAAAAGCATCGGGTTAGATAAAGAGTAAAGCTCCCTCTACACTGTCTCCATCAAACACTACCAGGTCCGCTACAGCACAGGGTTAGATACAGGGTAAACCTCCATCTATACTCTCCCCATCAAACTCTCACAAGACTGGTACAGCACGGGGTTAGATACAGTGTAAAGCTCCCTCTAAACTTCCCCATCAAACCCTCCCAGGACAGGTACAGCACAGGGTTAGATACAGAGTAAAGCTCCCTCTACACCATCCCCATCAAACACTCCCAGTGCAGGTACATCACGGGGTTAGATACAGAGTAAAACTTCCTCTACACTGTCCCCATCAAACACTCCCAGGACAGGTACAGCACGGTGTTAGATACAGAGTAAATCTCCCACTATACCGTCCCCAACAAACACTCCCAGGCCAGGTACAGCACGGGTTTATATACAGAATAAAGGTCATACTGCACTGTCATCATCAAACACTCCCAGGGCAAGTACAGCACAGGGTTAGATACAGAGTAAAGCTCCCTCTATACTGTCCCCATCAAACACTCCCAGGACAGGTACAGCACAGGGTTAGATACAGAGTAAAGCTCCCTCTGCACTGTCCCCTTCAAACACTCCCTGGACAGGAACAGAACTGGTTTAGATACAGAGTAAAGCTCCCTCTATACTGTCCCCATCAAACACTCCCACGACGGGAACAAGACAGGGTCAGATACAGTGTAAAGCTACCTCTACACTTTCCCCATCAAACACTCCCAGGGCAGGAAAAGCACTGGGTTAGATACAGAGTAAAGCTCCCTCTACACTGACTCCATCAAACAATCCCAGGTCCCCTACAGCACAGGGTTAGATACAGTGTAAAACTCCCTCTATACTTTCCCCATCAAACACTCCCAGGACTGTTACAGCAAGGGGTTAGATACAGAGTAAAGCTCCCTCTACACTATCGCCATCAAACACTCCCAGGACTGGTACAGCACGGGGTTAGATACAGAGTAAAGCTCCCGCTATACTGACCCCATCAAACACTCCCATGACTGGTACAGCACGGGGTTAGATACAGAGTCAAGCTCCCCCCACACTGTGCCCATCGTACACTCCCAGGGAAAGTACAGCACGGGGTTAGATACTGTCTAAATTTCCCTCTAAGCTGTCCCCATCAAACACTCCCAGGACATGTACAGCACGCGGTTAGATACAAAGTAAAGCTCCCTCTACACTGTCCCCATCAAACACTCCCAGGTCCGGTACAGCACAGGGTTAGATACAGTGTAAAACTCCCTCTATACTTTCCCCATCAAACACTCCCAGGACTGTTACAGCAAGGGGTTAGATACAGAGTAAAGCTCCCTCTACACTATCGCCATCAAACACTCCCAGGACTGGTACAGCACGGGGTTAGATACAGAGTAAAGCTCCCGCTATACTGACCCCATCAAACACTCCCATGACTTGTACAGCACGGGGTTAGATACAGAGTCAAGCTCCCCCCACACTGTGCCCATCGTACACTCCCAGGGAAAGTACAGCACGGGGTTAGATACTGTCTAAATTTCCCTCTAAACTGTCCCCATCAAACACTCCCAGGACTGGTGCAGCACAGAGTTAGATACAGAGTAAAGCTCAGTCTTCACTGTCCCCATCAAGCACTCACAGGGCAGGTACAGGACAGAGTTAGATGCAGAGTAAATCTACCTTACACCATCCCCATCAAACAATCCCAGGGCAGATACAGTAGAGGGTTTGATACAGAGTAAAGCTTTCTCTACACTGTCCCCATCAAACTCTCCCAGGACAGGTACAGCACGGGGTTAGGTACAGAGTTAAACTTCCTCGATACTGTCTCCATCAAACACTCCCAGGACAGGTACAGCACGGGGTTAGATGCAGAGAAAATTTCACTCTATAATGTATCCATCTAAAATTCCCAGTACAGGTACAGCACAGGGTTAGATACAGAGTGAAGCTCCCTCTACACCGTCCCCATCAAACACTCACATTGCAGGTACATTACGGGGTTAGATACAGAGTAAAACTTCCTCTACACTGTCCCCATCAAACACTCCCAGGTCTGGTACAGCAAGGGGTTAGATACAGAGTAAAGATCCCTCGATATTTTGCCCATCAAACACTCCCAGGACTCGTACAGCTCGGGGTCAGAAACAGAGAAAAACTCCCCCTACACTGTGCCCATCATACACTCCCACGGCAGTTACAGCACAGGGTTAGATACAGAGTAAATCTCCCTTTAACCTGTCCCCATATAAAACTCCCAGGACTGGTACTGCCCGGGGTAAGATTCAGATTAAAGCTCCCTCTACACAGTCCCCATGAAGCACTCCCAGGGCAGCTACAGGACAGGGTTATATACAGAGTAAAGCTCACTCTAAACTGTCCCAATCAAACCCTCCCAGGACAGGTACAGCACAGGGTTAGATACAGAGTAAAGCTCCCTCTACACCGTCCCCATCAAACACTCCCAGGCCAGGTACAGCACGGGTTTAGATACAGAATAAAGGTCCCAATGGACTTTCATCATTAAACACTTCCAGGGCACGTACAGCACTGGGTTAGTTACAGAGTAAAGCTCCATCTATACTGTCCCCATCAAACACTCCCAGGACAGGAACAGGACAGGGTTAGATACAGAGTAAAGCTACCTCTACACTTTCTCCATCAAACACTCCCAGGGAAGGAAAAGCACTGGGTTAGATACAGAGTAAAGCTCCCTCTACACTGTCTGCATCAAACACTCCCATGTCCGGTACAGCACAGGGTTAGATACAGTGTAAACCTCCCTCTATACTCTCCCCATCAAACACTCCCAGGACTGGTACAGCACGGGTTTAGATACAGAGTAAATCTACCCCTACACTGTGGCCATCATACACTCCCAGGGCAGGTACAGCATGGGGTTAGGTACAGAGTAAAGCTGCCTCTGCACTGTCTCCATCAAACACTCCCAGGAATGGTACAGCTCAGGGTTAGATACAGAGTAAAGCTCCCTCTATACTATCCCCATCAAACACTCCCAGTACTGGTACAGCACGGGGTTAGATACAGAGTAAAGCTCCCCCTACACTGTCCCCATCAAACACTCCCAGGACAAGTGCAGCACGGGGTTAGATACAGAGTAAAGCTCCCTCTACACGGTCCCCATCAAACACTCCCAGGGCAGGTACAGCACGGGGCTAGATAGAGAGTAAAGCTCCCTATATATAGAATATATAGAATAACAGATATATATATATATAGAATAACAGATATATATATATAGAATAACAGATACCCGGGTGTGATTTACAGACTGGATTCTAATTGAGGAGTGTGGGGTGTTTTTATATAGGCTAACAGATACCCGGGAGTGAGCTACAAATTCGAATCTAACAGTGCTTTTCGGGATGGTTTAAATATAGATAATCAGATTGGTGAGAATGAGTTACCGACTGGAATCTAATCGAGGGGTTCAGGGGGTTTATATATAGAATAACAGATTCCCCCGGAGGGAGTTACAGACTGGAATCTAATTGAGGGGTTCGGGTTGGTTTATATTTAGAATAACAGATACCCGGGAGTGAGTTACAGACTGGAATCTAATCGAGGAGATCTGGGGGTTTATATATAGAATAACAGAAACCCGGGAGTGAGTTACAGACTGGAATCTAATCGAGGGGTTCAGGGGGTTTATATATAGAATAACAGAAACCCGGGAGTGAGTTACAGACTGGAATCTAATCGAGGGGTTCGGGGAGTTTATATATAGAATAACAGATACCCGGGCGTGAGTTACAGACTGGAATCTAATCGAGGGGTTCAGGGGGTTTATATATAGAATAACAGGTACCCGGGAGTGAGTTACAGACTGGAATCTCATCGAGAGTTTCGGGGGGTTTATACGTAGAATAACAGCTTCCCGGGTGTGAGTTACACACTGGAATCAAATCGAAGAGTTTGGGGTGGTTTATATATAGAACAACAGGCACCCGGGAGTGAGTTACAGACTGGAATCTAAAAGAGGGGGTTGGGTTGGTTTTTATTTTGAATAACAGATACCCGGGAGTGAGTTACAGAACAGAATCTAATGGAGGGATTTGGTATGGTTTATACATAGAATAACACAACGGGAGTGAGTTACAGAGTGGAATCTCATCGAGGGGTTCAGGGGGATTATATATAGAATAACAGTTACCCGGGAGTGAGTTACAGACTGGAATCTAATGGAGGGGTTCGGGGTGGTTTATATATAGAATAACAGTTACCCGGGAGTCAGTTACAGAATGGAATCTAATCGAGGGGTTCAGGGGGTTTATATATAGAATAATAAATACCTGGGATTGAGTTACAGACTGCAATCTAATCGAGGGGTTCAGTGGGTTTATATAGAGAATAATAGATATCCGGGATTGAGTTACAGACTGGAATCAAGAACAGTTGAAAATATCATTTTTCTTGTGATGTGCTGAAGTGCAGGTTACAGAGGCTGATTCATGGAATGGGTAGTGTGAATTTTTAACCAGCTTTATCCCAAATATCAAATTTAATTTCTCATTGGAACTGTTTGATGTTTTCTTAGTCTTGACACAAATGGATAGGGACTCTTTGGACCCTCACTGTTTGCAGCTTTTCACCATTTATAATGTAACCTGTTCCATCCTTTTTAAAGTGGGCAGCCACACATTTGCCTATAATGAAATCCATCTTTCACTATTTCACTCATTCACTTAAGGTGTACATATCTCTTTGGAATTTGAAGTGCAGGTTACAGATTGGATTGGAACTTTCTGCTTTAAGAATCATTAACCAAGTTTCACACAGTTAAACATCAAAACTGACATTCTGAAACAGGAGAGGGCCCCACAACTTCAATTCTGTGATTGTCTAGAAACTGCAACAGACACAATCTTATGCAGTGATCAAAATCCTGCACCTTTATTCATCAATCCCATTTCCTATCTCTGTAGAAACTCCCTTCCACTGACAGATTCTGAGATCCATACTCAATCTCAAAAACCACCACAGAAAAGTGACTGCTTATTTTAAACAGTGAATCTGAACTATTTGAAGTTCTGACTCAGACACAGAATCGCAGAAATTTTGACTCTGTGGGATGAAAATTATCAGAATAACTTTGCAACATACAGGTAACCTGTAGTGACAGGTGGATACTTGTCTGTTCAAAAGGGATTCGATAAGATGCCTCACAAAGATTGTTACTCAGGACAAGAGCTCATACATTCCCCTAATCTCCCCACCCAGTTCCTCTCAGGATTTGATAATTTGATCAAGTCACCCCTGATGCTACTAAATTTCAGGGAATACAACCCGAGTTGGTGCAATCTCACTTTGCAATTTAACCCTTGGAATCCAGGTCTCATTCTGGCAAAGCTGTGATGCACTCGAACTGTCTAAACTGTCCCTGGAGTGTCGGATTAACCCGGGTCACTCACATACACCCAGGTCAGGTTCAAGACTCACCTGTCTCACTCGCTGAGACGCTCCTGTATCACTGGCCTTATTGTAGTCGGATGCCGCGTTGGGAGCAGGACAGGTAGATGGGATTAGGATGACTGCTCATGTGGAGGGTAAACATGAGGAATCTATCAGAGAATCAGAACAGACCAGGGAGAATCAAACAAGGAAACTGATGTTCAATTTATTAGGCCTGATTTGTGGATTGTTTTTGTTTTGGGCGACAATGTTGCCAACAAACACTCCCAGAAAGGATGCAGCAGGGGCTAGATACAGAGTAAAGCTCCCTCGATACTGTCCCCATCAAACACTCCCAGGACAGGTACAGCACGGGGTTAGATACATAGTAAAGCTCCCTCGATGCTGTCCCCATCAAACACTCCCAGGAAAGGTACAGCACGGGGTTAGATATGGATAAAGCTCCCTCGATATTGTCCCCATCAAGCACTCCCAGGACAGGTACAGCACGGGGTTAGATACAGAGTAAAGCTCCCTCGATACTGTCCCCATCAAGCACTCCCAAGACAGGTAAGCACGGGGTTAGATACAGATTAAAGCTCCCTCGATACTGTCCCCATCAAACACTCCCAGGACAGGTACAGCACGGGGTTAGATACAGAGTAAAGCTCCCTCAATACTGTACCCATCAAACACTCCTAGGACAGGAACAGCACGGGGTTAGATACAGAGTAAAGATCCCTCGATACTGTACCCATGAAACACTCCCAGGACAGGTACAGCACGGGGTAGATTTAGAGTAAAGCTCCCTCTATACTGTCCCCATCAATACTCCCAGGACAGTTACAGCACGGGGTTAGACACAGAGTAAAGCTCCCTCTGCACTGTCCCAATCAAACACTCCTGGACAGGAACAGGACAGGGTTAGATACAGAGTAAACCTCCCTCTATACTCTCCCCATCAAACAGTCCCAGGACTGGTACAGCACGGGGTTAAATACAGAGTAAAGCTCCCCCTACACTGTGGACATCATACACTCCCAGGGCTGGTACAGCACGGGTTTAGATACAGAATAAAATTCCCTCTACACTGTCTACATCAAACACTCCCAGTGAGTCCCAGACTGGAATATAATCGACGGGCTCAGAGGGTTTATATATAGAATCATAGATATCCGAGAGTATGTTACAGACTGGAATCTAATTGAGGGGTTCGGGGTGGTTTATATATAGAATAACAGATTCCCCGGAGTGAGTTACAGACTGAAATCTAAACGAGGGGTTCAGGGGGTATATATGTAGAATAATTGATCCGGGGGATTGTGTTACAGACTGGAATCTAATCGAGGGGTTCAGGGGGTTTATATGTAGAATAATTGATTCCCGGGATTGAGTTACAGAGTGGAATGCAATCGAGGGTTTCGGGGGTTTATATATTGAATAATAGATTCCCGGGCTTGAGTTGCAGACTGGAATCTCATCGAGTGGTTCGGGGGTTTTATATATAGAATAACAGTTACCCGGGAGTGAGTTACAGTCTGGAATATAATCGAGGTGTTCAGAGGGTTTATATATAGAATCATAGATACACGAGAGTATGTTACAGACTGGAATCTAATCGAGGGGTTTGGGGAGTTGATATATAGAATAACAGATTCTATACTCTGGAAAGAGAGGAAGAGTGGGTTGAGGTGAGAGTGAGAGTGGGTTGGGGACTGCGATTACTGCCAGTGTTTTGGGATTTTGTGTGAGATCAGGGTTTGTAACTGGAGTAACACAACCAACAGGGGAAAGAAATATAGATGTATTATTAAGCCAAAAATAAAGACAGGCCCTTGTTGAAACCATGTCTGTCCTGGAGTTAACCCTCAGTGGAAAGGAGCAGCAAGGGGTCCTGTCCTGTTATTAACATTCAAAGGACAGGATCAGCAAGGGGTCCTGTCCGGGGATTAACATTCAAAGGACAGGATCAGCAAGGGGTCCTGTCCGCTGATTAACATTCAATGGACAGGGCTCCTAGGGGATAGAGTGAGTGACATTCCAAACATGTGCGAGAATCAGGGGGTGGGGTCTGTATCCAGCTCACTCAGGATAAATAAGGATCAGGATATTCCCAAACCAGTCCCAAACCAACAAACTCCCTGTGCACTCTCTCTATGGAGAGAGTGAACACTCTCCCCACTCTGGTTCAGTGTGTGTGTGTGTTTCTGTGTGTCTCAACCTGCTTTTGAACTGTGATTTGCTTGTGTTGGGAAGTTGCTGAGAGACTGACTTGAGAGTGGTAACTCTGGGATCTTGCTGTGCTATGTTGTGTTTTTTTTTAAATGTCCTAGTTTTTGTCTTTTTAACCAATTTTATCTCATTTTCTCCTGAGAAATTTGTATTCTGAAAACTGGAAGGTGAGGATCCAAAGAGGGAAAGTCTGGGACAAGGACAAGGAGCTTCTTCCAGAGGGGGATAGTCTGAGGCCTGGTCAACAGGCTTCACCCACGTGAGTTGTGTCTGTTTATTACCCCAATCAAGGTTTAATTTTCATACCTGAGACAGAGAGAGAGTGAGAGTGAGGGGGACAGAGATGTGAGTGAGATAGGAAGAGAGATACTGCGAGAAACACAGGGGATGGGAAAGGTCTCTCAATCTGTTTTAGCCTCTGGTTTATAACTGGGATATTTTTGTATTTGGATGTTGCTAAAAGATTGTGAGACTGTGAAGGGGGGGGAGGTGGGGTGGAAACCTGGGCTCTTGCTGTGCTATTTTGTTTAGAAATGTTCTTGCTTTGTGTTTTAGTCAATTCTTTTCTCTCTCTTTTCCCCAGGAATTTGGAGTTTGAAGACTGCAATGTGACTATGAATCCATGGGCAGGAGCTTTTCCCCAGCTTGGATGGATGGACTCAGGCCTGTTCCACATCCCCCCATCCACCCACGTGAGTTGTGTCTCTTTATGACCCCGAGGTTTAATTTTAATCTGGGAGGGACCCTGGTTTTTGGTTCATCGATGAAGCGGTTTCTGTTAGATGATGGGGTGCTGGATTTTGTAAGCCTGGGGTTAAAATATCCCGGCCTTGCGATCAGTCACAAACACATTAACCCTTTGGTGTGTGACAAAGAGGAGATTAAAAATCTGAAATCTGAAGCTATTTAAAAGGTTGTTATAATTGCAAAATAAGACAGGTGGGGAGACAGTGCGATGAAGTGGAATCTGTTCAATCAGATTCACAGGGGCCATTACTGTTCAGTTTACTGACATTCTGACTTTAGTTTTACCTTTGTGATTTTCTGTGTCTTTCTCCCTCCAGCTTTTCTCCCTCTCTCTCTCTCCAGATCTCTTTGTGCCCATTTTAAACTTTAATCAACACAAACTGACCAGAAACAGCAATGTGATTTGTCATTATTTTAAATGGGGAGACAGGAACATTTCATCTCTCATTTCAATGCAGAGCACATGAGACAGGGGGAAGGAAAATAGAAAGATGGATAGAGAGAACGAGCGAGAAAGAGGGATGGAGAAAGAGAGGACAGGGACAAGGGCCTAGATAGGAGCATCCATCTTTACCCTGAATGTGAGAGACGGGAGCAGAGATAGAAAAGGGAGGGAGTGATTGAAACAGGGAGAGAGAGGGAAGCCGACGGGAGTGGAGGTGTAAAAACAGGAGGGGGTGTGGGAAAGAGAGACAGGGTCTGATGGTCTCCAGTGTGTAGTCACAAGCCACCTCCACTCACATCCTCTGAGATAGAATGAGATTTTAAAATAAATCCTGGGACGGTAATTTTAAAAAGTGTCCCAAAGGAATGAGCAGCCCCTTCCCAAACTGAAAGAGGGAGTTTAGCACCTTCTGGAGACTGATGGAGGGGGGACAGAGGGAACCATTTTAATTCAATTTATGCAGTTAAATGTCCTTGCTTTTGTTCTTTCAACCAAATTTATCCCTTTTTCTCCTGAGAAATTTGTTTTCTGAAAACTGGAAGGTGAGGATCCATAGAGGGAAAGTCTGGGACAAGGACAAGGAGCTTCTTCCAGAGGGGGATAGTCTGAGGCCTGGTCCACAGGCTTCACCCACATGAATTGTGTCTGTTTATTACCCCAATCGAGGTTTAATTTTCATCTCTGAGAGACAGAGAGAGAGAGAGAGAGAGGGGGACAGAGATGTGAGTGAGATAGGAAGAGAGATACAGAGAGAAACACAGGGGATGGGAAATGTCTCTGAATTTGTTTTAGCCTCTGGTTTATAACTGGGATATTTTTGTATTTGGATGTTGCTAAGAGCTTGTGTAACTGTGAAGGGGTCGGTATGGGGGGGGATGGAATCCTGGGCTCTTGCTGTGCTATTTTGTTTAGAAATGTTCTTGCTTTGTGTTTTTGTCAATTCTTTTCCCTCTCTCTTTTCCCCAGGAATTTGGAGTTTGAAGACTGCAATGTGACTATGAATCCATGGGCAGGAGCTTTTCCCCAGCTTGGATGGATGGACTCAGGCCTGTTCCACACTCCCCACCCACCCACGTGAGTTGTGTCTCTTTATGACCCCTAGTTATAATTTTAATCTGGGAGGGACCCTGGTTTTTGGTTCATCGATGAAGCAGTTTCTGTTAGATGATGGGGTGCTGGATTTTGAAACCCTGGGGTTAAAATATCCCGGCCTCGCGATTAGTCAGAAACACATTAACCCTTTTGTGTGTGGCAAAGAGGAGATTAAAAATCTGAAACCTGAGGCTGTTTAAAAGCTTGTTATAATTCCAAAATAAGACAGGGAGTTTAGCACCTTCTGGAGACTGATGGGTGGACAGGGGGAACTATAAATGTAAAACATGGCCAGGGTGGTGTGGTGAGGGTGGGGAGAGAACAGCCCCCAGTCTCTACCTCTCCAGCTTGTTCCCTCTCAATGTGATTTGTCGTTACTTTAATTGGGTTGGGGGAGGGTGTTGGGAGGGGAGAGAGAGACGGGGTGAGGCCCATTCCCCTCTCACTGTCCCGCAATCCTCAGCCAATACATTTTTAACTGGTCATGAGCAGGTGGGTAGTGGGATCTTGCTGTGTACACATGGTCTCCACCCCCCCGCCCTGTTCTTTGCCCCCCACAAGAGTGACAACACTTTCAAAATAAAAGATTGAGGGAAAGGAGGAGGGTGCGGAGGGAGGGATGATGAAGGCAGAGATAGAGGAGGGTGTGGAGGGAGGGGGATAGACTGAGGCCTGGTCCACAGGCTTCACCCACGTGAGTTGTGTCTGTTTATTACCGCAATCGAGGTTTAATTTCCATCTCTGAGACACAGGGTGAGAGAGTGAATGAGTGAGGGGGGCAGAGGTGTGAGTGAGATAAGAAGAGAGATACAGAGAAAAACACAGGGGATGGGAAAGGTCCTCAATCTGTTTTCGCCTCTGGTTTATAACTGGGATATTTTGGTATTTGGATGTTGCTAAGAGGTTGTGTAGCTTTGAAGGGGAGGGGGTGGGTGTGGGGGTGGAATCCTGGGCTCTTGCTGTGCTATTTTGTTTAGAAATGATCTTGCTTTGTGTTTTAGTCCATTCTTTTCCCTCTCTCTTTTCCCCAGGAATTTGGAGTTTGAAGACTGCAATGTGACTTTGAATCCATGGGCAGGAGCTTTTCCCCAGCTTGGATGGATGGTCCCAGGCCTGTTCCACACCCCCCACCCACCCACGTGAGTTGTGTCTCTTTATGACCCCGAGGTTTAATTTTAATCTCGGAGGGACCCTGGTTTTTGGTGCATCGATGAAGCGGTTTCTGTTAGATGATGGGGTGCTAGATTTTGAAACCCTGGGGTTAAAATATCCCGGCCTTGCGATTAGTCACAAACACATTAACCCTTTGGTGTGTGACAAAGAGGAGATTAAAAATGTGAAATCTGAAGCTGTTAAAAAGCTTGTTATAATTGCAAAATAAGACAGGTGGGGAGACAGTGCGATGAAGTGGAATCTGTTCAATCAGATTCACAGGGGCCATTACTGTTCAGTTTACTGAGATTCTGACTTTAGTTTTACCTGTGTGATTTTCTGTGTCTTTCTCCCTCCAGCTTTTCTCTCTCCCTCTCTCTCTCTCTCCAGCTGTCTTTGTGCCCATTTTAAACTTTAATCAACAAAAACTGACCAGAAACAGCAATGTGATTTGTCATTATTTTAAATGGGGAGACAGGAACATTTCATCTCTCATTTCAATGCAGAGCACATGAGACAGGGGGAAGTTAAATAGAAAGATGGACAGAGAGAACGAGCGAGAAAGAGGGATGGAGAAAGAGAGGACAGGGACAAGGGCCTCGATAGGAGCATCCATCTTTACCCTGAATGTGAGAGACAGGAGCAGAGAGAGAAAAGAGAGGGAGTGATTGAAACAGAGAGAGAGAGGGAGGCCGACGGGAGTGGAGGTGTAAAAACAGGAGGGGGTGTGGGAAAGAGAGACAGGGTCTGATGGTCTCCAGTGTGTAGTCACAAGCCACCTCCACTCACATCCTCTGAGATAGAGTGAGATTTTAAAATAAATCCTGGGACGGTAATTTTAAAAAGTGTCCCAAAGGAATGAGCAGCCCCTTCCCAAACTGAAAGAGGGAGTTTAGCACGTTCTGGAGTCTGATGGCGGGGGGGACAGGGGGAACTATTTTAATTCAATTTATGCAGTTAAATGTCCTTGCTTTTGTCCTTTCAACAAAGTTTATCTCTTTTTCTCCTGAGAAATTTGTATTCTGAAAACTGGAAGGTGAGGATCCATACAGGGAAAGTCTGGGACTAGGACAAGGAGCTTCTTCCAGAGGGGGATAGTCTGAGGCCTGGTCCACTGGCTTCACCCACATGAATTGTGTCGGTTTATTACCCCAATCGAGGTTTAATTTTCATCTCTGAGAGACAGAGAGAGAGAGAGAGAGAGAGAGGGGGCCAGAGATGTGAGTGAGATACAGAGAGATACAGAGAGAAACACAGGGGATGGGAAATGTCTCTGAATTTGTTTTAGCCTCTGGTTTATAACTGGGATATTTTTGTATTTGGATGTTGCTAAGAGGTTGTGTAACTGTGAAGGGGTCGGTATGGGGGGGGATGGAATCCTGGGCTCTTGCTGTGTTATTTTGTTTAGAAATGATCTTGCTTTGTGTTTTAGTCAATTCTTTTCCCTCTCTCTTTTCCCCAGGAATTTGGAGTTTGAAGACTGCAATGTAACTATGAATCCATGGGCAGGAGCTTTTCCCCAGCTTGGATGGATGGTCTCAGGCCTGTTCCACATCCCCCCATCCACCCACGTGAGTTGTGTCTCCTTATGACCCTGATGTTTAATTTTAATCTCGGAGGGACCCTGGTTTTTGGTGCATCGATGAAGCGGTTTCTGTTAGATGATGGGGTGCTGGATTTTGAAACCCTGGGGTTAAAATATCCCGGCCTTGCGATTAGTCACAAACACATTTACCCTTTTGTGTGTGGCAAAGAGGAGATTAAAAATCTGAAACCTGAGGCTGTTAAAAGCTTGTTATAATTCCAAAATAAGAAAGGGAGTTTAGCACCTTCTGGAGACTGATGGGTGGACAGGGGGAACTATAAATGGAACTGTAAATGTAAAACATGGCCAGTGTGGTGTGGTGAGGGTGGGGAGAGAGCAGCCCCCAGTCTCTGCCTCTCCAGCTTGTTCCCTCTCAATGTGATTTGTCGTTACTTTAATTGGGGTTGGGGGAGGGTGTTGGGGGGAAAGAGAGAGAGAGAGGGGGTGAGGCCCATTCCCCTCTCACTGTCCCGCAATCCTCAGCCAATACATTTTTAACTGGTCATGAGCAGGTGGGTAGTGGGATCTTGCTGTGTACACATGGTCTCCACCCCCGCCCTGTTCTTTGCCCCCCACAAGAGTGACCACACTTTCAAAATAAAAGATTGAGGGAAAGGAGGAGGTTGCGGAGGGAGGGATGATGGAGGCAGAGATAGAGGAGGGTGCAGAGGGAGGGGGATAGACTGAGGCCTGGTCCACAGGCTTCAACCACGTGAGTTGTGTCTGTTTATTACACCAATCGAGGTTTAATTTCCATCTCTGAGACACAGAGTGAGAGAGTGAATGAGTGAGGGGGACAGAGATGTGAATGAGATAGGAAGAGAGATACAGAGAGAAACACAGGGGATGGGAAAGGTCTCTCAATCTGTTTTCGCCTCTGGTTTATAACTGAGATATTTTTGTGTTTGGATGTTGCTAAGAGGTTGTGTAACTGTGAAAGAGGGGGTGGGGGTGGGGGTGGAATCCTGGACTCTTGCTGTGCTATTTTGTTTAGAAATGATCTTGCTTTGTGTTTTAGTCAATTCTTTTCCCTCTCTCTTTTCCCCAGGAATTTGGAGTTTGAAGACTGCAATGTGACTATGAATCCATGGGCAGGAGCTTTTCCCCAGCTTGGATGGATGGTCTCAGGCCTGTTCCACATCCCCCCCACCCACCCACGTGAGTTGTGTCTCCTTATGACCCCGATGTTTAATTTTAATCTCGGAGGGACCCTGGTTTTTGGTGCATCGATCAAGCGGTTTCTGTTAGAGGATGGGGTGCTGGATTTTGAAACCCTGGGGTTAAAATATCCCGGCCTTGCGATTAGTCACAAACACATTTACCCTTTTGTGTGTGGCAAAGAGGAGATTGAAAATCTGAAACCTGAGGCTGTTAAAAGCTTGTTATAATTCCAAAATAAGACAGTTTAGCACCTTCTGGAGACTGATGGGTGGACAGGGGGAACTATAAATGTAAAACATGGCCAGTGTGGTGTGGTGAGGGTGGGGAGAGAGCAGCCCCCAGTCTCTGCCTCTCCAGCTTGTTCCCTCTCAATTGTGATTTGTTGTTACTTTAATTGGGGTTGGGGGAGGGTGTTGGGGGGGTGGGGGGGTGGGGAGAGAGGGTGGGGGGGTGGGAGAGAGAATGGGGGTGAGGCCCATTCCCCACTCACTGTCCCGCAATCCTCAGCCAATACATTTTTAACTGGTCATGAGCAGATGTGTAGTGGGATCTTGCTGTGTATACATGGTCTCCACCCCCGCCCTGTTCTTTGCCCCCCACAAGAGTGACCACACTTTCAAAATAAAAGATTGAAGGAAAAGAGGAGGGTCCGGAGGGAGGGATGATGGAGGCAGAGATAGAGGAGTGTGCGGAGAGAGGGGGATAGACTGAGGCCTGGTCCACAGGCTTCACCCACGTGTGTTGTGTCTGTTTATTACCCCAATCGAGGTTTAATTTCCATCTCTGAGACACAGAGTGAGAGAGTGAATGAGTGAGGGGGACAGAGATGTGAGTGAGATAGGAAAAGAGATACAGAGAGAAACACAAGGGATGGGAAAGGTCTCTCAATCTGTTTTAGCCTCTGGTTTATAACTGAGATATTTTTGTATTTGGATGTTGCTAAGAGGTTGTGTAACTGTGAAAGAGGGGGTGGGGGTGGGGGTGGATGGGCTCTTGCTGTGCTATTTTGTTTAGAAATGATCTTGCTTAGTGTTTTAGACAATTCTTTTCCCTCTCTCTTTTCCCCTGGAATTAGGAGTTTGAAGACTGCAATGTGACTATGAATCCATGAGCAGGAGCTTTTCCCCAGCTTGGATGGATGGACTCAGGCCTGTTCCACACCCCCCCACCCACCCACCCACGTGAGTTGTGTCTCTTTATGACTCCGAGGTTTAATTTTACTCTGGGAGGGACCCTGGTTTTTGGTTCATCGATGAAGCGGTTTCTGTTAGATGATGGGGTGCTGGATTTTGAAAGCCTGGGGTTAAAATATCCCGGCCTTGCGATTAGTCACAAACACATTAACCCTTTGGTGTGTGACAAAGAGGAGATTAAAAATCTGAAACCTGAGGCTGTTTAGAAGCTTGTTATAATTGCAAAATAAGACAGTGAGTTTAGCACCTTCTGGAGACTGATGGGAGGACAGGGGGAACCATTTTAATACAGTTTACGCAGCTTCTGTGTGTGGATTTCTCTCTCTCTCTCCATCCTCCTGATCTTGCTGCGCCCACAGGGGCCTGTGGCCTTTCCCCACATGAGAGAGAGAGAAAGGAGAGGTCAGGGGAAAGAGGGGAGAGATAACAAAACAGAGCGGAGATGGTGTGGGTAGGTGAGAAGACACAGGGTCCGGGGGGAGAGAGAGAGGGCTCCTCGTGTGCAGTCACTGCCCAGCTCCCAGTCAGGGCCTTCCAGAAAGTGGGATTTGACCCCAACTGAAATCCCGAGGCAGTGATTTGAAAATGTCTCCTGAGAGAATCCAGCTGCTCCCCAGTTTGAGTTTCAGCCCTTTCAGGGGGTTGTGGTGGTGGGGAGGGAGGGAACTGAGGGGATGGCCCCCAGACTGGGGAATTCCCATGGGGAAGACGGGGAGGGAGAAGCTTTCTCAGCAGGTGTGGAGATAGGGAAAGTCATGGGATCCTGCTGTGTAAAAAAATAAAACAAAGAGGCCGCTAGCCTTTCCTGAACTGCAACAGTGACCACACTTGATAGAAATGGGTTCATGGAGGGTGAAGCAGTCGGACACAGAGGGAGAGGGAGAGGGCCTGAAATGAGAACCCGGAGCCTGTGCGAAGGCTTCTTCTCACCCCCCAGAATAATGTCGGTGTGTGTTAGACAGGCCGGGCCACGGGCTTTCCTGGGTTAAATGGAAAGGGCAGCAGCCATTTCAATTGAGTTTAATGTAGATCTGAGGGTGCGGGCTGGTGGTGAGGGTGGGGAGAGAGCAGCCCCCAGTCTCTGTCTCTATAGCTTGTTCCCTCTCTCCCTCTCTCTCTCCACCCAATTCTGTCCATAATTCATCTTTCAATAAAATGTATAAGAAAACCAATGTGATTTGTCGTTACTTTAATTGGGGGTGGGGGAGGGTGTTGGGGGTGGGGGAGAGAGAGGGGGTGAGGCCCATTCCCCACTCACTGTCCCGCTATCCTCAGCCAATACATTTTTAACTGGTCATGAGCAGGTGGGGAGTGGGATCTTGCTGTGTACACATGGTCTCCACCCCCACCCCCCCCCGCCCTGTTCCTTGCCGCCCACAACAGTGACAACACTTTCAAAATAAAAGTTGAGGGAAAGGAGAGTGCGGAGGGAGTGGTGATGGGGTCAGAGAGAGAAGAGGGTGCGGAGGGAGGGGGATAGACTGAGGCCTGGTCCACAGGCTTCACCCACGTGAGTTGTGTCTGTTTATTACCCCAATCGAGGTTTAATTTCCATCTCTGAGACACAGAGTGAGAGTAAGTTAGTGAGGGGGACAGAGATGTGAGTGAGATAGGAAGAGAGATACAGAGAGAAACACAGGGGATGGGAAAGGTCCTCAAGCTGTTTTAGCCTCTGGTTTATAACTGGGATATTTTTGTATTTGGATGTTGCTAAGAGATTGTGTAACTGTGAAGGCGAGGGGAGGGGGGGTGGAATCCTGGGCTCTTGCTGTGCTATTTTGTTTAGAAATGTTCTTGCTTTGTGTATTTAGTTAATTCTTTTCCCTCTCTCTTTTCCCCAGGAATTTGGAGTTTGAAGACTGCAATGTGACTATGAATCCATGGGCAGGAGCTTTTCCCCAGCTTGGATGGATGGTCTCAGGCCTGTTCCACACCTCCCCACCCACCCACGTGAGTTGTGTCTCTTTATGAGCCCGAGGTTTAATTTTAATCTCGGAGGGACCCTGGTTTTTGGTGCATCGACGAAGCGGTTTCTGTTAGATGATGGGGTGCTGGATTTTGAAACCCTGGGGTTATAATATCCCGGACTTGCGATTAGTCACAAACACATTAACCCTTTGGTGTGTGACAAAGAGGAGATTAAAAATCTGAAATCTGAAGCTGTTTAAAAGCTTGTTATAATTGCAAAATAAGACAGGTGGGGAGACAGTGCGATGAAGTGGAATCTGTTCAATCAGATTCACAGGGGCCATTACTGTTCAGTTTACTGACATTCTGACTTTAGTTTTACCTGTGTGATTTTCTGTGTCTTTCTCCCTCCAGCTTTTCTCTCTCTCTCTCTCTCTTTCTCCAGCTCTCGTTGTGCCCATTTTAAAATTTAATCAACAAAAACTGACCAGAAACAGCAATGTGATTTGTCATTATTTTAAACGGGGAGACAGGAACATTTCATCTCTCATTTCAATGCAGAGCACATGAGACAGAGGGAAGGAAAATAGAAAGATGGACAGAGAGAACGAGCGAGAAAGAGGGATGGAGAAAGAGAGGACAGGGACAAGGGCCTAGATAGGAGCATCCATCTTTACCCTGAATGTGAGAGACGGGAGCAGAGAGAGAAAAGGGAGGGAGTGATTGAAACAGAGAGAGAGGGAGGCCGACGCGAGTGGAGGTGTAAAAACAGGAGGGGGTGTGGGAAAGAGAGACAGGGTCTGATGGTCTCCAGTGTGTAGTCACAAGCCACCTCCACTCACATCCTCTGAGATAGAATGAGATTTTAAATTAAATCCTGGGATGGTAATTTTAAAAAGTGTCCCAAAGGAATGTGCAGCCCCTTCCCAAACTGAAAGAGGGAGTTTAGCACCTTCTGGAGACTGATGGGGTGACAAAGGGAACCATTTTAATTCAATTTATGCAGTTAAATGTCCTTGCTTTTGTCTTTTTAACCAATTTTACCTCTTTTTCTCCTGAGAAATTTGTATTCTGAAAACTGGAAGGTGAGGATCCATAGAGGGAAAGTCTGGGACAAGGACAAGGAGCTTCTTCCAGAGAGGGATAGTCTGAGGCCTGGTCCACAGGCTTCACCCACATGAGTTGTGTCTGTTTATTTCCCCAATCGAGGTTTAATTTTCATCTCTGAGAGACAGAGAGATAGAGAGAGATTGAGGGGGACAGAGATGTGAGTGAGATAGGAAGAGAGATACAGAGATAAACACAGGGGATGGGAAAGGTCTCTCAATCTGTTTTAGCCTCTGGTTTATAACTGAGATATTTTTGTATTTGGATGTTGCTAAGAGATTGTGTAATTGTGAAGGGGAGGGGAGGGGAGGAGGGGGATGTTTAATCCTGGGCTCTTGCTGTGCTATTTTGTTTAGAAATGTTCTTGCTTTGTGTTTTAGACAATTCTTTTCTCTCTCTCTTTTCCCCAGGAATTTGGAGTTTGAAGACTGCAATGTGACTATGAATCCATGGGCAGGAGCTTTTCCCCAGCTTGGATGGATGGACTCAGGCCTGTTCCACACCCCCCACCCACACACGTGAGTTGTGTCTCTTTATGACCCCGAGGTTTAATTTTAATCTGGGAGGGACCCTGGTTTTTGGTTCATCGATGAAGCGGTTTCTGTTAGATGATGGGGTGCTGGATTTTGAAAGCCAGGGGTTAAAATATCCTGGCCTTGCGATTAGTCACAAACACATTAACCCTTTGGTGTGTGACAAAGAGGAGATTGAAAACCTGAAATCTGAAGCTGTTTAGAGGCTTGTTATAATTCCAAAATAAGAGAGGGAGTTTAGCACCTTCTGGAGACTGATGGGTGGGACAGGGGGAACCATTTTAATTCAGTTTACGCAGCTTCTGTGTGTGGATTTCTCTCTCTCTCTCCATTCTCCTGATCTTGCTGTGCCCACAGGGGCCTGTGGCCTTTCCCCACATGAGAGAGAGAGAAAGGAGAGGTCAGGGGAAAGAGGGGGAGAGATAACAAAACAGAGAGGAGTTGGTGTGGGTAGGTGAGAAGACACTGGGTCCGGGGGGAGAGAGAGAGGGCTCCTCGTGTGCAGTCACTGCCCAGCTCCCAGCCAGGGCCTTCCAGAAAGTGGGATTTGACCCCAACTGAAATCCCGAGGCAGTGATTTGAAAATGTCTCCTGAGAGAATCCAGCTGCTCCCCAGTTTGAGTTTCAGCCCTTTCAGGGGGTTGTGGTGGTGGGGAGGGAGGGAACTGAGGGGATGGCCCCCAGACTGGGGAATTCCCATGGGGAAGACGGGGAGGGAGAAGCTTTCTCAGCAGGTGTGGAGATAGGGAAAGTCATGGGATCCTGCTGTGTAAAAAAATAAAACAAATAGGCCGCCAGCCTTTCCTGAACTGCAATAGTGACCACACTTGATAGAAATGGGTTCATGGAGGGTGAAGCAGTCGGACACACAGAGAGAGAGAGAGAGGGAGAGGGAGAGGGCCTGAAATGAGAACCTGGAGCCTGTGCGAAGGCTTCTTCTCACCCCCCAGAGTCATGTCGGTGTGTGTTAGACAGGCCGGGCCACGGGCTTTCCTGGATTAAATGCAAGCGGCAGCAGCCATTTCAATTGAGTTTAATGTAGATCTGAGGGTGCGGGCTGGTGGTGAGGGTGGGGAGAGAGCAGCCCCCAGTCTCTGTCTCTCCAGCTTGTTCCCTCTCTCCCTCTCTCTCTCCAGCCAATTCTGTCCATAATTCATCTTTCAATAAAATGTATAAAAACACCAATGTGATTTGTCGTTACTTTAATTGGGGGTGGGGGAGGGTGTTGGAGGGGGAGAGAGAGAGGGGGTGAGGCCCATTCCCCACTCACTGTCCCGCTATCCTCAGCCAATACATTTTTAACCGGTCATGAGCAGGTGGGGAGTGGGATCTTGCTGTGTACACATGGGGGCAGAGAGAGAGGTGGGTGCAGAGGGCGGAGTGATGGGGGCAGAGAGAGAGAAAGAGGAACAGAATGAGGGAGACTTCGACAGAGAGGGGGTGGGGATGTTGGGGCCTCGGGGGCAGGGGAAGGAGACACAGGGTCTGGGGGTCTCCCCCTCCATTGTGGGACCGCTCGTGGGATCCTGCTGTGCAAATTGTCTTAGTTGCAACTCTAGTAACTATTTGATTGACTGGGGGATGTGATTGTGGAACTATAAATGTAAAAGATGGCCAGTGTGGTGTGGATTTTTGTCGATGGTGAGACAGGAAATTTACAGAGTGCCCTTTCTATCCAGCACTCACAGGGGCGGGGAATTAAAATGGCCGGAACTTGTACCCGGGTCTAATTCACCAAGAGCACAGGGCCCGTGTCTGAGAGCAATTCACGTCACGGTGAAAGGTAAAGGCCCGGCAGCCAATTTAATTCACTTCACCGATCTCTGACTGTCAAATTCTCAGTCTCCTCTCTCCCCCTCGGTCTCTCCAATGGGGGAAGAGAGAGAGAGAGAGTAAGGGGGGAGTGAGTGAGGTGAAACAGAGGGGCTGAGATTGCAAAACAAGAGGAGGGGGTGTGAATAGACACAGGATCTGGGGGTCTCCAATGTGTAGACTCTGCCCAGCTCCCAGTCACATCTTTTAGAAAAGGCTGAATTGTGAAAATGATTCCAGGGACAGTGAAGCAAGTGACTCACTAACAATGAGAGCATTTTAAACATTCATTCATTCACTGCAAAGCGCTCAGTCTTTCTGAGGTTCTGAAGGGGTCGGGGGTCTTCACTGTCTTAGTCCTTCTCCAACTTGCTGCCTCTCTCTCTCTGTGTAAATATTGCCCCATTTAAAAAGTGCTGAGCAGAGCTGACTGCACCCTGTGGGATCTTGCTGTGCCCAAATTCCCTGCAGTGTTTTATACTGTACCACAACCAGTTAATTTATTAAAAATGTGCTGATTGGACTCATTTCCTGTCCCTCAGGATCCCTTTACCAAGTCCTAACTGTGAGAGTGTGTAAAAGTTTGTGCTAATTCCTGAATAATGCTGGTGTTTTAGGCAGGGCGATGAATTGGGAGGTGGAACAGTCATTTGAATTCAGTCTCTCTAGGATGTGTCCCTACGTTACAACAGAGAGAGAGGGGGGAGATTGAGGGAAACAGGAAAAGACAGTGAAACAGAGGCAGGGGGTTGGGGGTGAGGAAGAGACACAGGGTCTGGGGGGGGTTAGGGGAGGGTCTCCAGTGTGGAGTCAGTGCCCAGCTCCCAGTCTCTGCAGAAAAGCCTCAGTCACACCCTCCCGGGGACGCCTGGTTTGTAAAAATCGATGCTGGGATGGAGATTTCAAAAGTCTCCCCCAGGAAGCAGCAGCTTGTTCCCGGTTTGAAGAGAAGGAGTTTAGGCCTTTCTGGGGATGTGTCCGGACTCAGAGCACACATGGTGCCCGGGGTGGGGGGAGAGGGGGAAGAGGGAGGGTTACAGCAGGCATGAGGCTGGGGAAGGAAATGTGTCTCCCTGTTCCCATCCGGATAGCATTACATAGCTGCCTGTGGGATCCCCCTGTGCAGAAACGGCCTGCAGCTTTTCCTAAACTGCAACAGGGAACACACGACGTTTCTGGGGGAGGAGGTGGCATTTCCCTGTCTCTGTCACTCCAGCTTTCTCTCTCCCTCTCTCTTTCCAGACATTTCTTTCTCTGCTTCATCTTGTAGTAAACTGACAGGAAAGTCATAATGTGATTTGTCGATATTTGAATTGGGGGGGTTAAGGGGGAGTGGGTCCCATTTCCTTCTCACTCCTTCCAGCCCTGCCTGTGAGGTTTGGGCTGAGCTGTGGAGGGAGAGGAATGTTCTGTTAGACTGGGGCCTCTTCCTGTCCCTGAGCTTTAATGCAGCCTCTGCGACTAGGCCCAATTCACGGCTCTATTCAGGCCCCTCGGGAGGGTCTGTGCATTGGCTGAACTCCCCAATAAAGGCCCGTGTTTCAGGCCATGAATGTGACGGTGAAACAAAATGTGCAGCAGCCTCTTGAATCCATTTGATTGAGGATGTGATTGTGCGTTTTCCTGCTGTCTCTCTCTCTCTCTCTCTCGATTGTGAGTTATCAGGGAGGGAGGGAGAGAGAAAGGGGAGAGGGAGGGAAACAGGGAGAGAGAGGGACAGGGAGGGGAGAGACGAGGATCTGGGGGTCTCCGGCGTGCAGTCACTGCCCAGCTCCCAGCCTCTGGAGAAAAGACCCTCACTCCCAGCCTCCCAGAAGTTTGGATTAGTGAAAAGAAACTGTGTCACTGAGGGGCCAATCTGTGCCAGTTTGTTTCAAGATATTTCTCTGCCCTTTCCTTTTCCATCAATTCTCAGTCTAAACCAATCTGATCTGACTGTGAGCGCACTGCAGTGTGTGGGATCTTTCTGTGCGCAAATACCAAACAGGTTTTCCCAAATGACCACCAGGGAGCACACTTTGAAAATGAATTCCCCGACTGGTGAAGCAGGCGGGAGGGCCTGAAGTGAAACTTGTTCAAGTGAGGCTGTTTCCCCGAATAATGCTGCTGTATTAGACACTGCGATGAATTGAGGCTTGAATGAAATGTGCGGGAAGCATTTTAAATTGAGTTTATTGAGGCCCTGACTGTGGATTTCTCTCTCTCTGCCTCTCCATATTCTGGCATGGGAGAAACAGAGAGAGAGAGAGAGAGAGGGAGAGAGGGAGGGAGGGAGAGAGAGAGAGGTGGGAAAGAGGAAAGATTGAGGGAACTATTGAGTGGGAGGTTAACAGATGGTGGGAGGGGACGGTTATGAGGGAGAGAGACAGACAGGATCTGGGGTTTGTCCAGTCCATGTCCCTCGTGGGGCTGTTTGTGGGATCCTGCTGTGCGCTGCAATTGTAAACATTGATGTGTTGACTTTCGGAGGTCCTGGAATTGAATTTCTAAATGTGAGGCTGCGTAAAGGCCTGTTATTTTTATGTTGTTTATTTATTGTTCTATTTCCCGTGTTGAATTCCCATCACTGATTTCCCTGAAGTTTTCATATATTTTGTAAAGCAATTAGTTCCCAACCCCGGACCCAGTTTTAAAGAGGAAGATTTTCTGGGAATAGGGGGTGGGGGAAGGATACCTGTCTAACATCACCTTGCTTGTGGGATCTTGCTGTGCGTATCCAACCTGCAGCCTGGTTGGACGTGGGGAAGTGTGAGGTCATGCACTTTGGTAGCAAGAATAGAGGCATAGACTATTTTCTAAATGGGGAGAGAATTCAGAAATCTGGAGCGCAAAGGGACTTGGGAGTCCGAGTCCAGGATTCTCTTAAGGTTAACTTGCAGGTTGAGTCGGTAGTTAGGAAGGCAAATGCAATGTTGGCATTTATTTCGAGAGTACTAGAATATAAAAGCAGGGAATTTGCTGCAGAGGCTTTATAAGGTTCTGGTCAGACCACATTTAGAATATTGGGAGCAATTTTGGGCCCCGTATCTCAGGAAGGATGTGCTGGCCCTGGAGAGGGTCCAGAGGAGGTTCACGAGAACGATACCAGGAATGAAAGGCTTAACATATGAGGAATGTTTGAGGACTCTGGGTCTATACTCGATGGTGTTTAGAAGGATGAGGGGGGATCTGATTGAAACTCACAGAATACTGAAAGGCCTGGATAGAGTGGACGTGGGGAAGATGTTTCCATTAGCAGGAGAGACCAGGACCCGAGGACACAGCCTCAGAGTAAAGGGAAAACCTTTTAGAACAGAGATGAGGAGAAAATTCTTTAGCTAGAGAGTGGTGAATCTATGGAATTCGTTGCCACAGAAGGCTGTTGCGGCCAGGTCATTGAATGTATTTAAGACCGAGATAGATAGGTTCTTGATTGATAAGGGGATCAAAGATTATGGGGAGAAGGCGGGAGAATGGGGTTGAGAAACTTATCAGCCATGATTGAATGGCGGAGCAGACTCGATGGGCCAAATGGCCTAATTTCTGCTCCTATGTCTTTTGGTTATATCCCTCGTGGGGCTGTTTGTGGGATCCTGCTGTGCACTGCAATTGTAAACATTGATTTTCGAATGTTTGAGCTTCTTGAATTGAATGTCTAAATGTGAGGCTGTGCTTGTTAGTTTGATATTGTTTGTTTATTGTTATAATTCCCTGTGTTGAAGGCCAGATGAGGAATTGGACAGGGGTGGGGAGTGGGGGGTTTAATTCCAGTGATTTCTCTCAAGCCTTCAAAAAGTTGCAATACAATCAGTTCCACCCAGCCGACCCCAGTTTAAAAGAGGTAGATTAGACTTTTCTGGGGGTGAGGGAAGGAAGGATACCTGGCTAACATCACCTGGCTTGTGGGATCTTGCTGTGCTTGTCTGGCCTGCACTGCAACCATGGTTACCCTCCCCGAGTTCAGTTTACTGACGGGCTGATTGAGGATTGTTCCCATTTCCCACCACACCCCACCCCCATTTCTCTCCGTAAATCATCGATAAATGTAAAACATGGCCACAGTGCATCATTATTTCAAATGGTCTGAGAGAGTCTTTTCAGAGTGTTTTTCAATCAAGTTCCATCCTGAGGAAGGGGAAAAGAACAGAGATAGCGACAGATTATCAAGCGGGAGAGAGAGAGAGAGAGAGGGAAAGATGAGCAGGGATGGGGTGGGCTGGATAGGTACAGAGGGAGGGGGAGAGAGACAGAGGGAGAGGGAGAGGTGACAGTGTTAGAATCGGAAAGTGCAATGTGAATATTTAGTGTGCAAACAGCAGCAGCCCTGGAGTGAGCAGGTAGAGGGGGTGAGGACAGTGAATGGGAGAGGGACGGTGAGGTGGGGATGATCAGTGTTTGTGTGTTATGTACAATCAGGCAGTAAAACAGCTGGAGCTCGCAGGTTACACACAGAGGGAGAGGGCTGGTCACGAGGCATTTACACCGTCATCTCATTTCAAATCTGTTCCCATTGTCTGTGTTTACTAACAGGGGGTGTGTTTACTAAATGATGCCTCTACCCCCACTCCACCGCCCCTCTGAGATTGTGGATGTAAGTGAGTGAGAAGAGCCCTGGGATCTTGCTGTGTCTTTTTTGTTTCATATATTTTGTAAATCAATTAGTTCCCAACCCCAGGCCCAGTGTTAAAGAGGAAGATTTTCTGGGAATAGGGGTGGGGGAAGGATACCTGGCTAACATCACCTTGCTTGTGGGATCTTGCCGTGCGTGTCCAACCTGCAGCCTGTCCTGCACTGCAACCCTGTGGCTGCCCTCCCCCTGAGATCACGGGGATGTTATAGGGACAGAGGGTGAGATCACCGGGAGTTTAAAGGGACAGAGAGTGAGATCACGGGAGCGTTAAAGGGACAGAGAGTGAGTTTCAGGGGAGGTTAAAGGGACAGAGATTGAGATCGGGGACAGTCAAAAGGACAGAAAGTGAGAACAGGAACTGTTAAAGGGACAGAGATTGAGATCACGGGGAGGTTAAAGGGACAGAGAGTGAGTTAAGGGGAGGTTAAAAGGCCAGAGATTGAGAACATGGGGAGGTTAAAGAAACAGAGAGTGAGATCACTGGGCGGTTAAAGGGCCAGAGTGTTAGATGACGGGGAGGTTAAACGTACACAGAGTGAGATCACAGTGAGGTTAAAGGGACAGAGAGTGAGATCACGGGGATGTTAAATGGACAGAGAGTGAGATCACGGGGAGGTTAGAGGGACAGAGAGTGAGATCACGGGGAGTTTAAAAGGACAGAGACTGAGATCACGGGGAGGTTAAAGGGACAGAGAGAGAGATCACAGGGAGGTTAAAGGGACAGAGAGAGAGATCACGGGGAGTTAAACGTACAGAGAGTTTGATCAAAGCGAGGTTAAAGGGACAGAGAGTGAGATCACGTGGAGGTTAAAGGGGCAGAGAGTGAGATCACGGTGAGGTTAAAGCGACAGAGAGTGAGATCACGTGGAGGTTAAAGGGACAGAGAGTGAGATCACGGGGATGTTATAGGGACAGAGGGTGATATCACGGGGAGGTTAAAGGGACAGAGAGTGAGTTAAGGGGAGGTTAAAAGGCCAGAGATTGAGAACATGGGGAGGTTAAAGAAACAGAGAGTGAGATCACTGGGCGGTTAAAGGGCCAGAGTGTTAGATGACGGGGAGGTTAAACGTACACAGAGTGAGATCACAGTGAGGTTAAAGGGACAGAGAGTGAGATCACGGGGATGTTAAATGGACAGAGAGTGAGATCACGGGGAGGTTAGAGGGACAGAGAGTGAGATCACGGGGAGTTTAAAAGGACAGAGACTGAGATCACGGGGAGGTTAAAGGGACAGAGAGAGAGATCACAGGGAGGTTAAAGGGACAGAGAGAGAGATCACGGGGAGTTAAACGTACAGAGAGTTTGATCAAAGCGAGGTTAAAGGGACAGAGAGTGAGATCACGTGGAGGTTAAAGGGGCAGAGAGTGAGATCACGGTGAGGTTAAAGCGACAGAGAGTGAGATCACGTGGAGGTTAAAGGGACAGAGAGTGAGATCACGGGGATGTTATAGGGACAGAGGGTGATATCACGGGGAGGTTAAAGGGACAGGGAATGAGATCACGGGAGGGTTAAAGGGAAAGAGGGTGAGATCATGGGGAGGTTACAATCAGGCAGTAAAACAGCTGGAGCCGGCAGGTTACACACAGAGGGAGAGGGCTGGTCACGAGGCATTTACACCGTCATCTCATTTCAAATCTGTTCCATTTGTCTGTGTTTACTAACAGGGGGTGTGTTTACTAAATGATGCCTCTACCCCCACTCCACCGCCCCTCTGAGATTGTGGATGTGAGTGAGTGAGAAGAGCCCTGGGATCTTGCTGTGTCTTTTTTGTTTCATATATTTTGTAAATCAATTAGTTCCCAACCCCAGGCCCAGTGTTAAAGAGGAAGATTTTCTGGGAATAGGGGTGGGGGAAGGATACCTGGCTAACATCACCTTGCTTGTGGGATCTTGCCGTGCGTGTCCAACCTGCAGCCTGTCCTGCACTGCAACCCTGTGGCTGCCCTCCCCCTGAGATCACGGGGATGTTATAGGGACAGAGGGTGAGATCACCGGGAGTTTAAAGGGACAGAGAGTGAGATCACGGGAGCGTTAAAGGGACAGAGAGTGAGTTTCAGGGGAGGTTAAAGGGACAGAGATTGAGATCGGGGACAGTCAAAAGGACAGAAAGTGAGAACAGGAACTGTTAAAGGGACAGAGATTGAGATCACGGGGAGGTTAAAGGGACAGAGAGTGAGTTAAGGGGAGGTTAAAAGGCCAGAGATTGAGAACATGGGGAGGTTAAAGAAACAGAGAGTGAGATCACTGGGCGGTTAAAGGGCCAGAGTGTTAGATGACGGGGAGGTTAAACGTACACAGAGTGAGATCACAGTGAGGTTAAAGGGACAGAGAGTGAGATCACGGGGATGTTAAATGGACAGAGAGTGAGATCACGGGGAGGTTAGAGGGACAGAGAGTGAGATCACGGGGAGTTTAAAAGGACAGAGACTGAGATCACGGGGAGGTTAAAGGGACAGAGAGAGAGATCACAGGGAGGTTAAAGGGACAGAGAGAGAGATCACGGGGAGTTAAACGTACAGAGAGTGAGATCACGGGGAGGTTAAAGGGACAGTGAGGGAGATCATGGGAAGGTTAAAGGGACAGAGAGTGAGATCACGGCGAGGTTAAAGGGACAGAGAGTGAGATCACGGGGACGTTAAAGGGACAGACAGTGAGATCACGGGGAGGTTAAAGGGACAGACAGTGAGATCACGGGGAGGTAAAAGGGACAGAGAGTTTGATCAAGGCGAGGTTAAAGGGACAGAGAGTTAGATCACGGGGAGGTTAAAGGGGCAGAGAGTGAGATCACGGAGAGGTTAAAGGGAAAGTGAGTGAGATCACGGGGAGGTTAAAGGGACAGAGAGTGAGATCACGGGGAGGTTAACGGGACAGAGAGTGAGATCACGGGGAGGTTAACGGGACAGAGAGTGAGATCACGGGAGGGTTAAAGGGAAAGAGGGTGAGATCACGGGGATGAAATAGGGACAGAGGGTGAGATCACGGGGAGGTTAAAGGGACAGGGAACGAGATCACGGGAGGGTTAAAGGGAAAGGGGGTGAGATCATGGGGAGGTTACAATCAGGCAGTAAAACAGCTGGAGCTCGCAGGTTAAACACAGAGGGAGAGGGCTGGTCACGAGGCATTTACACCGTCATCTCATTTCAAATCTGTTCCCATTGTCTGTGTTTACTAACAGGGGGTGTGTTTACTAAATGATGCCTCTACCCCCACTCCACCGCCCCTCCGAGATTGTGGATGTAAGTGAGTGAGAAGAGCCCTGGGATCTTGCTGTGTCTTTTTTGTTTCAGTAATGTTTGCTTTATTTTAATCATTTTGAATTGAGTTTATTGAGGCCCTGACTGTGGTTTTCTCTCTCTCTGCCTCTATATTCTGGCATGGGAGAAACAGAGAGAGAGATGGAGAGAGGGAGGGAGGGAGAGAGAGAGGAGGGAAAGAGGAAAGATTGAGGGAACTATTGAGTGGGGAGGTTAACAGATGGTGGGAGGGGACGGTTATGAGGGAGAGAGACAGACAGCATCTGGGGTTTGTCCAGTCCATGTCCCTCGTGGGGCTGTTTGTGGGATCCTGCTGTGCGCTGCAATTGTAAACATTGATGTGTTGACTTTCGGAGGTCCTGGAATTGAATTTCTAAATGTGAGGCTGCGTAAAGGCCTGTTATTTTTATGTTGCTTATTTATTGTTCTAGTTCCTGTGTGGAAGGCCAGATGATGAATTGGACTGGGGGAGGGAGGGTGGGGGCTTGAATCCCCATCACTGATTTCTCTGAAGTTTTCATATATTTTGTAAATCAATTAGTTCCCAACCCCGGGCCCAGTTTTAAAGAGGAAGATTTTCTGGGAATAGGGGGTGGCGGAAGGATACCTGGCTAATATCACCTTGCTTGTGGGATCTTGCTGTGCGTGTCCAACCCGCAGCCTGTCCTGCACTGCAACCCTGTGGCTGCCCTCCCCCTGAATTCAGTTCAGTGACGGGCTGATTGAGGATTGCTCCCATTTCCCGCCACCCCCCCTGTCATTTCTCTCAGTAAACCCTGGATAAATATAAAACATGGCCACAGTGCATCATTATTTCAAATGGTCAGAAAGAAGCTTTTCTGAGCGCATTTCAGTCAAGATTGATCCTGAGGTAAAGAAAAGGAAGAGAGATAGCGACAGATTAGAGAGGTAAAGATGAGCAGAGATAGAGAGGAGGCTAGATAGGTACAGAGGGAGGGGGAGAGAGACAGAGGGAGAGAGGTGACAGTGTTAGAATCGGAAAGTGCAATGTGAATATTTAGTGTGCAAACAGCAGCAGGCCTGGAGTGAGCAGGTAGAGGGGGTGAGGACAGTGAATGGGAGAGGGACGGCGAGAGGGGAATGATCAGTGTTTGTGTGGTTTTTACAATGAGGCAGTAAAACAGCTGGAGCTGGCAGGTTACACACAGAGGGAGAGACGCAGCCTCTGGGAGTTGGGGGGACAGGGGAGGCACTGGGGTGGTCTCCAGTGTTTAGTCACAGCCCCAGCCTCAGAGTAAAGGCCCCACACGCCCACCTCCCTCTTTTGATTGAGATTGTGGTTGTGAGCGAGTGAGAAGAGCCCTGGGATCTTGCTGTGTCTTGTGTTTTAAAATTCTGTGCTTTATTTTAATCAATTTCCATTTCTCTCTCTCTCTTTCCCTCTCCCCCCCAAGGAGAATGGATTTGGCAGCTGCAGCTCGGACGATGCAGAGAGAGAAACGATTTGCCGCGAGGAATCCTCGGACAAGAGCTGTAACCGGAGAGAAAAATAATAAAAATGTGTCCGTGCCTTTGTCGCTCATTCTTATACCCGGAGAAAGGACGTGTGGAATTTTCACACCGACGATTGGGTTCAGTGTCGGTTGGGTGGGGGTGGTTTGGGGAATGGGGGTTTTACTCAGGGGGATCCAGGTTGAGACACGGTGCTGCAGAGAGCCCAATCTAATCCCATCGAGTGCAATCCCTCCACCTCTTCCTGGCTCTCTTATCTCTGCTCACTCTTACTCAGTGATAGTTTCAGGGCCTGTAACACTCACAGGGTCTGCATTCGATTCACGGCCTGGATCATTATCCTTTAACGGTATCAATTCTGCATTATTTTCAGGGTCTCTATTAGATTGGGGGCCTGTCTTTGTTTTATGGTTTTGATCAGTTTGGGGGGGATTCAGTTGTTGCTGGGTGGATTTGTTTCTGCTTTTGATTTATTACCGCCCAAGGAGGATCAGCCTCTGGCACAAAGAAACTGTTCAGCACAACCTTAACCAAGACATAAGGGCCCCCGGCTTCTGTTAGGCCTCAGGCCTCCGCTGGCCTCTGTTAGCTCACACCCAACAAATCATACATCGGCGGGAGAGGCATCATGCCCATCGTGTCTGTATTACTTTAATGGCCTCTATGAATATTTATTTCACGGCCCGTGTGGGTTTCAGTGTTTAATATTGGATTTGAGGGATTCTGTTAGTTTCAGTGATTGAATAAATTTCAAGGTCTGTATTTTCCCTTGTGTCATTGTAATTTCAGGGAGCAGATTCATTTTTTGGCTCAGTAATAGTTTCAGGCACGGTCTAATGATCAGGGCCAAAATGAGTTTCATGGTGAATCCTAGTCTCAGGGGCTCCATTAGTTTCAATGCCCGATTTCGATTCTGGAACTAGATTATTTAATCCAGGTCTGCATTTTTTTCATAGTCTCTATTAATTCCGGGTCCAGTATTAGTGTTGGGTCTGCATTGGTTTCTGGGCCTGGATTAGATTCAGGGTCAGTATTAATTCCAGACCATGTATTAGTTTCAGGGTCTGTATTAATCCCAGACCATGTATTAGTTTCAGGGTCAGTATTAATTCCAGACCGTGTATTAGTTTCAGGGTCTGTATTAATCCCAGACCATGTATTAGTTTCAGGGTCAGTATTAATTCCAGACCATGTATTAGTTTCAGGGTCAGTATTAATTCCAGACCGTGTATTAGTTTCAGGGTCTGTATTAATTCCAGACCGTGTATTAGTTTCAGGGTCTGTATTAATTCCAGACCGTGTATTAGTTTCAGGGTCTGTATTAATTCCAGACCATGTATTAGTTTCAGGGTCAGTATTAATTCCAGACCGTGTATTAGTTTCAGGGTCAGTATTAATTCCAGACCGTGTATTAGTTTCAGGGTCTGTATTAATTCCAGACCGTGTATTAGTTTCAGGGTCAGTATTAATTCCAGACCGTGTATTAGTTTCAGGGTCAGTATGGGTTTGAGGATCTTTAGTGTCAGGACAATGATTAGAGCCGGCGGGTGGAAAATTACAGGGGGGGAAAGAAAGAGTGTTTGGGGGGGGGAAAGAGCGTGGGGGGGGGGGAAATGAGCGTGGGGGGTTGGATAAAAAAAAAAGCGTGGTGGGGGGGGTATAAAAAAAAAAGAGCGTGGGGGGGAAAGAAAAAAGAGTGTGGGGGGGAAAGAAAAAAGAGCGTGGGGGGGAAAGAAAAAAGAGCGTGGGGGGAGTTTTTAAAAAAAGAACATGGGGGGAGTTTTTAAAAAAAGAACATGGGGGGGGGAATAAAAAAAAGTGTGTGGGGGGGAATAAAAAAAAGAGAGCGTGGGGGGGGAATAAAAAAAAGAGTGTGGGGGGGGAATAAAAAAAAGAGAGCGTGGGGGGGGAATAAAAAAAAGAGTGTGGGGGGGGAATAAAAAAAAAGAGAGCGTGGGGGGGAATAAAAAAAAGAGTGTGGGGGGGAAAGAAAAAAGCGTGGGGGGAGTTTTTAAAAAAAGAGCGTGGGGGGGGGAATAAAAAAAAGAGTGTGGGGGGGGGAATAAAAAAAAAGTGTGGGGGGGAATAAAAAAAAGAGTGTGGGGGGGATAAAAAAAAGAGTGTGGGGGGGGATAAAAAAAAGAGTGTGGGGGGGGATAAAAAAAAGAGTGGGGGGGGGAATAAAAAAAAGAGTGTGGGGGGGGAATAAAAAAAAGAGTGGGCGGGGGGAATAAAAAAAAGAGTGTGGGGGGGATAAAAAAAAAGAGTGGGGGGGGGAATAAAAAAAAAGAGTATGGGGGGGGATAAAAAAAGAGTATGGGGGGGGATAAAAAAAAAAGAGTGTGGGGGGGGAATAAAAAAAAAGAGTGTGGGGGGGGAATAAAAAAAAAGAGTGTGGGGGGGAATAAAAAAAAAGAGTGTGGGGGGGAATAAAAAAAAAGAGTGTGGGGGGGAATAAAAAAAAAGAGTGTGGGGGGGAATAAAAAAAAAGAGTGGGGGGGGGAATAAAAAAAAAGAGTGTGGGGGGGGAATAAAAAAAAAAGAGTGTGGGGGGGGAATAAAAAAAAGAGTGTGGGGGGGGGGGGAATAAAAAAAAGAGCGTGGGGGGGAAAAAGAAAGAGAGAGAGGGAGAAAGGGGCAGAGAGAGAGAGAGAGAGAGAGAGAAAGGGGCAGAGAGAGACAGAGACAGAGAGAGAGAGAGAGACAGAGAGAGAGAAAGAAAGGGGCAGAGAGAGAAAGGGGTAGAGAGAGAGAGAGAGAGACAGAGAGAGAGAAAGAAAGGGGCAGAGAGAGAGAAAGAAAGAGACAGAGAGAGAGAGAGAAAGGGGTAGAGAGAGAGAGAGAGAGAGAGAAAGAAAGGGACAGAGAGAGAGAAAGAAAGGGGCAGAGAGAGAGACAGAGAATGAGAGAAAGAAAGAGACAGAGAGAGAAAGGGGTAGAGAGAGAGAAAGAAACAGACATAGAGAGAGAAAGAAAGGGGCAGAGAGAGAGAGAGACAGAGAATGAGAGAAAGAAAGAGACAGAGAGAGAAAGGGGTAGAGAGAGAGAAAGAAACAGACATAGAGAGAGAAAGAAAGGGGCAGAGAGAGAGAAAGAAAGAGACAGAGAGAGAGAAAGAAAGAGGCAGAGAGAGAGAAAGAGACAGAGAGAAAAAGAAAGATGCAGAGAGAGAAAGAGGCAGAGAGAGAGAGAGGGAGAAAGAGGCAGAGAGAGAGAGAGAGAGAGAGTGAGAGAGAGAGAGAGAGAGAGAGAGAGAGAAAGAGGCAGAGAGAGAGAGAGAGAGAGAGAGAAAGAGGCAGAGAAAGACAGGGAAAGAGGCAGAGAGAGAGAGAGAGAGAGAGAGAGAGAGAAAGAGGCAGAGAGGGATAGAGAGAAAGATGCAGAGAGAGAGCAGAGAGGTATAGAGAGAAAGAGGCAGAGAGAGAACGAGGCAGAGAGAGAGAGAGAGAGGTAGAGAGAGACCTATGGAGACAGAGAGAGAGAGGGATAGAGAGACACAGAGAGAGGAATAGAGAGACACAGAGAGAGGGATAGAGAGACACAGAGATAGGGATAGAGAGACACAGAGAGAGGGATGGAGAGACACAGAGAGAGGGATAGAGAGACACAGAGAGAGGGATAGAGAGACACAGAGAGAGGGATAGAGAGACACAGAGAGAGAGGAAGAGAAGGAGACAGAGGCAAAGGGTGGAGAGAGAGTAAGGCGAGAAATTGAAGAGTTTCATACTCACCAATCCATAGGTTCCGACTTCCCTTGGTGGATTCTCACTCCTCCTTCCATCTCCTCTCCCATGGCGGGGAGAGAGACCCTGGGCCTGGGTTTGTGTGCTGGGTGGGGAGATTCAAAGGCCAGATCTGGGACTTGGTTCAGATACACACTCACCCACACAGGCAGACACACACCTACCCACCCACCCACACAGACACACACTGACCCACCCACCCACCAACCCAGACAGACACAAAGACAGAGAGAGAAAGAGAAAGATATATACTCACCTCACACAGGCAATGTTACTCATCCCAAAGCCGCATGGCCCAGAGACCTGAACAATGGGTGATCCAGACCTTTTATACTCCCATGTCTGTCACTCAAACACTCCACACCTCACCAATCTGCCCTATCCAACCAGCATTCAGCACTGCACACCTGAGACACACCTACCCAGGGGTGGCACAGACCAACAGGAAACTTTCTCTGTGACTGGGGGGGGTGGTGGGTGTGCTGTAATCCACCAGGCAAATGGTTTAACCCAGGGCAATCTCCCTGTCCATCTCTCTCATCCCCCTAGGCCAGAATCCACACAGCTCAGGAACAATGGAGCTGGCAGAGAGAAAGAATTAAAGAATTAGGGGGATAGAATTAAAGTGGAGCAGCTCTGTGGAGAAACAGGACAGGGAAAATGCTGCCATGTGTCTTCACCAAGCTGCTCTGGATCCAGCTGCACTGGTTTCTGCCCAGGCTCATCCCCGAGGGCTCTGTTCACACTGGGATGTACACAGGCTCCCACACACAGAGACACACTGAGAGAGACATCCATTCTTGTACACACACACACACTGAGAGAGACATTCACTCCTGTACACACACACACACTGAGAGAGACATTCACTCCTGTACACACACACACACACTGAGAGAGACATTCACTCCTGTACACACACACACACTGAGAGAGACATCCACTCCTGTACACACACACACTGAGAGAGACATCCACTCCTGTACACACACACACACTGAGAGAGACATCCACTCCTGTACACACACACACTGAGAGAGACATTCAATCCTGTACACACACACACTGAGAGAGACATCCACTCCTGTACACACACACACACTGAGAGAGACATTCAATCCTGTACACACACACACACTGAGAGAGACAAGTCTGGAAACTGTGCAATTAGCTTTCCAAAGAATACATTTTTCTATTATCTTTATTCTATTCAGGAAATGTGTGAGGGTACATTAAATGCCTCCCATGTTGACATAAAATGCAATGCAGTTCACTCTCTTTCAATCCACTGTGTGTGGGGCAGTCTGAGGGACTTCAATCCAATTGAACATTGGTTAGATTTACAATTCTCATTTCATATCAAACATTCTCTGAAGCCTTGTGTTACAGAGACCCAGCTTACAACACTGCACAATGATATCCCCAGATCTCCTGCAGGCTCTGCCACGTCTTCACCCACTGACATCTCTGCTCAGCTTCCAGCTTGGAAGAGAGGTGAGTCCCGAACTTCATTTCTGCATTGATTTTCTCACCTCCCCAACCTCCACTCCAACCAAGCTGTGTGCTCCCAGCTCAGATCTGTCAGGGCCACTGTCAATGTCGTGAGACAGCTTCTCTGGACTCTCTCTCTCTCTGTGCCAACACTCATAGCACTAATTCTGATCCTCTGGGACCTCACTTGACCTTTCAGGTTAAACAGGGAGCTGCAGACACAACAGTCATTCCAGGATGCATTGGAGCCTGGCAGCATTTAGAAGATATTTACACAGGTTTCCAGACTTTCTCGCAGTTGTGATCTTTCTCCATCCTGTCCACTCGGGGTGTTTGATAACAGAGTTTCCCCGGCTGATATCAAGCTGTGTTTCATTCCTGATTTGAAATGTTGAATCTGGTAATCACACAATGGGATAAACGCACTGACAGCAAAGGATTGTCTTTCACTGACTTCATTCGCTGCAATAATACAGACTGAACTGTGAAACAATAACTCATCCCCTTCATCTTACACTTACAGCATTTACAATATAAAGCTGGACATCATTGGTAAAGTATACGACAGGAGCAGTGGATTCCATAGGTACAGGCTAACATGTCACTTTCAATAGTTATCAGGTTAAGAAGGGCAGGACACAACAAAGGAGAAACTGGTGCAAATTTTCCCAGGTATGGGTTAAAACCCAGAGATATTTATCAATCTGCAATGCAGCCCTGCTTTACCCACTCACCTTTACTGATCTACCCCCTGCTGGATGTTCCCTGAATTACACACTCACCTTTACTGATCTACCCCCCTGCTGGATGTTCCCTGAAATACCCACTCACCTTTACTGATCTACCCCCTGCTGGATGTTCCCTGAATTACACACACACCTTTACTGATCTACCCCCTGCTGGATGTTCCCTGAATTACACACTCACCTTTACTGATCTACCCCCTGCTGGATATTCTGAGAATTACACACACACCTTTACTGATCAAGCCCCTGCTGGATGTTCCCTGAATTACACACACACACCTTTACTGATCTACCCCCTGCTGGATGTTCCCTGAATTACACACACACATTTACTGATCTACCCCCTGCTGGATATTCTGAGAATTACACACACACCTTTTCTGATCAAGCCCCTGCTGGATGTTCCCTGAATTACACACACACACCTTTACTGATCTACCCCCTGCTGGATATTCTGAGAATTACACACTCACCTTTACTGATCTAGCCCCTGCAGGATGTTCCCTGAATTACAGACTCACCTATACTGATCTACCCCCTGCTGGATCTTCCCTGAATTACACACACACATTTACTGATCTACCCCCTGCTGGATATTCTGAGAATTACACACACACATTTACTGATCTACCCCCTGCTGGATGTTCCCTGAATTAGACACACACATCTTTACTCAGTATTCAGCCACTCAAACCCTTGCAATTGGAATTTTCCTTGCATTCTGCCCCTTTATTGATGCCTTTCTAAGGGAGAGATTTCCTTGTCTGACTGTCCACCAATGGAATCCCTGCTTTCTGTCCTGTGCAGTTTGACAGGTTTACCCTGCAGGGTCAATGGATCATTTCACAACATTTCTATTGATGCTCGTCAGTGAAAATGTTTAAAAAAAAATCTCACTTTTCACTTTCCCAGGAATAAAATTCCCTGTCAGGAAAATGTTCTTCAATCCACCTCTTATCAGTAACTTCAGTTAATTCAGCTGCTCCCCTAACATTTACTTTCTATCTCACTTAACATCAATATATGTTTATACAGCAGGTCTAAAACAGCTCATGTCACACAGAGAGACGGATCTGTGTAAAGATTGAACAGGTGAAGGGTTAAAGGAACTGTTCTCTGTGTTTAAAGTAAGAAACATTCTTCAGATTAAGGGGGCCATTTGGCCTACGGTGTGTCTGCTGGCTCTGTGAACGAGATGCTGAATAATGCCCTTCAATCTCTTCTCTTTCCCCATTGCCCCGCTATTATTATCATGTCGGTAATTGTTACAATGCCCTGTTTGAAAGTTGCTATTGAATCTGCTCCAATATCTTTTTGGGCGGCGCATTCCAGAGCACAACAGTTTTGTGTCAACAAGACATTCTCTTCATCTTCCCTCCACTTCCTTTGTGAATTATTTTCAAAGTAATTCTACTGATTTCCCAATCTTTCCATCCTCTAAAATATCCCACCACAACTATGGGAAGTAGATCTGGGGAGTTCACATTAGATGCCATTATGCCAATATTTATCCATCGACCACTATCAACAAACCAGGTTCTTCAGCCATTATTCCACTGCTGCTTATGGAATGTTGCTGTGCACAAATTGACATTCATGTTCCTGATTTCACAACGGTGGGGAAATGACAACATTATTTCACTTTCTGCGGAAACTCTATCAAATTCTCTATCAAATTGTTTGTACCTTTTTGAACCACCAATTCATCATTACGTCTGTTGCCTTCAACTACTTTTACATTTGCATTCAAGGGCCCCTTCTGTACATGTGCATGTTTTTCTTTATTGTTATTCATTTTGCCTTTACCCCTATTACATCACCGTTTTTCTTCCTTGGAGCATTTATCAGTTCACACACCTCTGCATTAAATTCCCGCTGCCACTTGTCCAATTGTTACACGAGGCCGTCCATGTCCCCTACAAGTAATGAAGACGTTGCTCACATTGGACAAAACTTCCGATATTGTGGCATCTGCAAAATTCGAAAGCGTATCCCCTACATCCACCTTTAGGCATCAAAATATATTTAGGGAACCGTTGTCCTCACATTAAAATTAAGGGAACCACACTCTGCACTATCCTGTCATTCCAATAACAGATGTGCACCATCACTCTGTGTTTCCCGCAACCATCAGTCTTCATATAGATGTGGACACGTTCGCTGTTCTTCCAATCAGCTTCACCTTTGCTGGAAAGTCAATGTTATGACATTCCATGGAATGTCTGTTGAAAATCCCTGGAAAGAATACCAATTGCATTACCATTATCATAGCTTCCAAAAAGAAAACCATTCCGAATTCGACAGACCACTTCTGTTTGGAAATTCTGAATCTGAATCACAGGAAACGCGCAATTTGTTGGTTCACACACTCGAGAAGCTTCCTCTGACTCTGATAGCTTATAGCTCTTAGAGAGCCAACTTCCAAATTGCAGAACGACAGATAAAAACTCACATATTTGGCAAAGGCATTCCCGGATAAAATCTCACACAGGCCCACATTTTCAATTCTATTGACAACAGGTAATTGTTTCAGCGGTAGCACATGAGAAACGTTCAGGTTTTGGGTTTTAAAAGTAAATGAAGATCTGATATAGAAGTGAAATCAGCCTTCTATTGGCAATGCAAGGCACTGTCAATGTTGGAATTCTGAACAAAATCAGAAACTAATGAAATGCTCAGTTAGACTGGCACAGTCTGCGAAGAGACCAACATTGTTACTTTGTTAAAATTGAAAACTTGTTGAGTCATGATAGAATATAAAACTGCAATGAAATCGTAACTATTAAAATGTGGGAGTGTTAGGAAGAACACGTGAGAATGTATGTTTAAGGCCAGGTTGTGGGGGGATTATTTCTCAACGATTTTATTGTACATACATATTTGACGGGTCAATGGCTGTAGTTCATCAGTGGTGAAGACACCTGTTTTACCATCGAAGCTCCATCGTCTGCACTCTTGGCCAGGTTATTAACAAATAGATAACAAAGTTGACGGGAATCAAAAGCACACAGCATAACGGTAAGGCCCCAGAAAAGATATCCAGTGTACTCCAGTACCACAACGCGAATACCAAAACAAAAGCATCTCTGCATGGATGGCTAGTAAACAAACAATGCTCCAACACAATATATTTGGGAGTGAATCTAGATTTAACTCCAGAAGCATTGGATGAATAAGACAGCAAAGGTCAACACCAGAATTGACGATCGGGTGTTGGCACCACAACCCTCCGCACCTCAGCAAGTGCAGCATTAGTCTCAGCAGCAGAGTACTGTCCACGTGTCTGACAAAGGCCATCACACACATACATTCACACATACACAAACACATATACACAACACGAACAGAAACAAATAAAAATAGAAAATAGGAGCCGCAGAACGCCATTCGGGCCTTCGGGCCTGCACCCCCACTCACTATGATCATGCCTGATCACCCAAGTCAAAGCCTGCTCCCAGTTTCTCCAATTACTCGTTGATCCCCTTCGCCCCAAGAGCTATATCAGCCTTAACCTCCGAAGAGCCACATTATGGTTCTCTAAGGAGAGTTGAATGTGTTGGAAATCGCTGACTGCTTCAGAATGAATGTATTGTGTCTGCAGCCAGTATATAGCACATTCAACAGCATGACGCACTGTGCATATCAGCACATCATCTGCACGTCCGTGGACTGAGAAACCTTTCATATCCTGTAACTCTCCCCATTCAAATTGTGACACGGCAGAGCCACGTTCAGCAACGGGATTCCCGCTATCCTGGGAAAACATGGGACCACACATCCTGCTTCTCCCTTTTGATGGAGCCAACAGTGCAAACGCATCTCCCAGCATTTATGTTCCCTCTCAACTACTGGATACTTCGTTAGACAAAATATTGCGGAGAAATGAATATTTCACCTGTTCCTGTTTTAATCTTTCAATGATCCTCTGAACTGAACGGCCACTGGCAGCATCTCCCTCACCCTGATGTGAGGCTCCAGCACATATTGAAGGAGGCGACACATATATGCGGCCACCTGCTCGCTGCATCAGACTTGCATCTGTAATAGTGCCTGTGTTATTTGGAGATTTCTTAGTGTTCCTGGAAATTCCCGGATTCGTAGGGCAGAACACCCCTCCTCCTCCCCCATGTTCACAGAGATTTCACTCTATGTGGCCTCTGCTACTTTTGCTGGTCATTGCACAGACACAGACGCACTACAACAGCAGCCTCCAGAGTCGGGAGCGGAAATCATTTTTCCACCCTGAATGTACGCAGCCCCTCACAGCACAAAACCCAGAAAACGATCCTCAGCAACGCAATGAACTTTCCAATGAAATTAATCAGTTAAAACCGCTCATACTTGTCCAATCAAATGATACTGCAGAGATTTCCTACTATTGTAAAACACATATTTAACTTGGAATGAGCAACACAGGATTTAATTGGAAAGAAAATAGCCGCGATTGAAATGCAATCATCAAACCAACGGAAACGCCCTGTCAATCATGAAGCAACAGATCCTGCCAAAATGATTAATTGGAGGAGTAAGGTTATAGAGTGATATAATCACTGGATTAGGATTATTGAAGTTTAGGAGTTTGCACAACCAAGACCAATGTTGGTCCGTGAGCACAGGGATGATGGCGAATTAGGTTTGGTGTAGGTTACCTTACAGAAGGCCGAGTTTTGGGTGGGCTGTGGTTCTTGAAGGTTTGTAACAGGAATTGCGTGAACACAGGAACATTTGATTGGTCGAGTCTGGCTTTAACAAAGGCACAGCCGCGTGTTACTCTGCTGTTGGGCTGAGGCAGAGGTGATGGTGGCTGATGTAAAAGAACTGGTAGCAGACACAATTTAGAATGGAGAGGATCTGGGATCAGAAATGAGATCAGTTTTAAACAGAGCTTGGAGGTGGGTGACAGTTTGGTACAGGCTTAGAATTTCGCACCAGAGGGGAGTGCAGGCCCTGGATGGTGAACAAACCTTATGATCGTAACAGTTGAATGTGGCTGCGGTGTTGCAAAAATGTTAAAGACAGGAACGGCAATGTAGTTAAATGTGGTATAGGGAATGAATTGCTGAATAGAACGTCTTACCTGGGGCACACACAATGGATAGGATGGGATAGTAACCCACTTGTATCACCGCAAGAACACCATGGATCCAATCAGCTAATGATATCCAATCTTGAGAAAGATAGTAAAGTCCTGAGGATAAACTCCTTTCCATTGTTGTCACATCCCAACATATGTCTCTCAGATTCTGATCCATTGTTGTAACATTCCATTCTATTGTCCTCAGATTCTGATCCATTGTTGTAACATTCCATTCTATTGTCCTCAGAATCTGATCCATTGTTGCAACATTCGAATTCAATATTCTCAGATGCTGATCCATTGTTGTAACATTACAATCTGTTGTTCTCAGATTCTGAACTCTCTTCTCTCACTCTCAGGGGCCGTTGATCCTTGTGACTGCTGAATGAGACTCTCCTGCTAATGTTTGGGAAAATCTGCCTTTTATTACACAGTGTGGTTGAGCCTTTGGTTTGAATAAATGCAATAACATGTAACACGCATTAGCCACTTTTACTGTCCGATTACCTTAAAACTGTCTCCCAAGGAATGTTATTTTGAAGTGTTTCTTTCATCATCAATAGTCTCCCTGTCCTTTGACCATGGTGTCGGATTCCCAATGTCCCACACATTGACATCCCCGTTGCGAACAACCTCAGAATACGATGTTATCGGAACTGGAGTCTTTGGAAGCGCATCCAGGCAACCTGTCAAAGTCAAAGGCACCCAGGGTATACCTTACCTGCACTCTCCTCCTCCTCCTGTGATGTTTCTCGGGTTCCTGGTGCCAAACACTATATCCTCATGATGGTGATGATATGAATGGAGCAGCAGAACATTGTTAAATTGACCACCTGCTCCAGCGTGTACCTGAGGGCTCAATCTGCACGGCTCCGGCATCCGAAGCATTGCTTCATCACACTCACGGCTTGATCCACGATGTTCAGGGCAGCTCCATTGCTCCCACTATTCCGGAGTTGTGTTTACTTGCTTGGTTGACGTCAGGGGATATTGGGGGCGTGTTTTTTTGATCCATTTATCTGCGGGGCAGCCTTCATCTCCGAAGAGCCACATTATGGTTCTCTAATCAGAGCTGAATGTGTTGGAAATCGCCGAGTGCTTCAGAATGAAGTTATCGTGTCTGCAGCCAGGATATAGGATATTCACCAGCATGACGCACTGTGCATAGCCGCACATCAGCTGCACCTCAATGGACTGAGAAACCTTTCATATCACGTAACACTCCCCCTTCAAATGGAAAGACGACAGAGCCACGGACAAAACCGCGAATCCCGCTATCCTGTGAAACCATGGCACCACACTTTCTGCTTCTCCCTGTTGAGGTAGCAAACAGTGCAAACACTTCTCCCAGCATTTATGTGCTTATGTTCCCTCCCAACCATTGGATACTTTGTTAGACAAAATACTGCGGGAAAATGAATATGTCACCTGTTCCTGTTTGAATCTTTCCATGATCCTCTGACCTGAACGGCCATTGAATGCACCTCCTCACCCTGATGTGAGGCCCGAGCTCCTACCGAAAGAGGTGATACACATATGCGGCCACCTCCTCGCTGCATCAGACTAACATGAGCCACTGCGCCTGTGTTAGTTGTTGATTTTTTAATGTTCCTGGAAAACCCGGGCTGCGTAGGGCAGGACACCCCTCCTCCTCCCCCATGTTCACAGATATTTCCTTCTATGTGGCATCTGCTACATTTGCTGGTCATTGTGCAGAACCAGATGCACAGCAACGGCAGCCCCCATGCCTCTTCCAGGCAAATCATTTTTCCTCCCTGAATGTACACAGCCCCTCACAACACAACCCAGGAACCATCCACAGAACCGCAATGAACTTTCCAATGATATTAAACAGTTAAAACCGATCAGCCTTGTCCATTTAAATGACACTCCAGAGGGTTTCTAATGTTGTTAAACACATATTTAGCTGGGAATGGGTAACACAGGCTTTCAGTGGACAGATAAAAGCCGAGTTTGAAAGGCATGTGTCAAACCTGCGGGAAACCCCTGTCAATCATGGAGCACCAGGTCCTGGCAATGGGATTAATTGGAGGAGTGAAGTTATTCAGTGATATAATCACAGAATTAGGATTATTTAAATTGAGAATCTTGCAGAACCAAGACCAACGTTGGTCCGTGAGCACAGGGATGATGGCGAAATGGGATTTTGTCTACGTTACCTTACAGAAGGCCGAGCTTTGGACGGGCAGTGGTTCTTGAAGGTTTGTAAATGGAATTGTGGGGCCAGATTAACATTTGATTAGTCGAGTCTGGCTTTAACAAAGGCACAGCCGAGGGTTACTCTGCTGTTGGGCTGAGGCAGAGGCGATGGTGGTTGATGTAAAGGAGCTTGTAGGAGACACAATATAGAATGGAGAGGACCTGGGCTCAGAAATCAGATCAGTATTAAACAGAGCACGGAGGTGGGAGACAGTTTGGTTCAGGCTTATACAATGGCGCCAGAGGGGAGTGGAGACTCTTGATAGGGAACACACTTTATGATGGTAACAGTTGAAAGTGTCTGCTGTGTTGCAGAAATGTGAAAAACAGTAACGGTAATGCAGTTAAATGTGGTTTAGGAAATGGATTGCTGAATGGAGCGTCTTACCTGGGACACCAACAATGGATAGGATGGGATAGTAACCCACCTGAATCACCGCAAGAACACCATGGATCCAATCAGCTAACGATAGCCAATCTTGAGAAAGATAGTAAAGTCCTGAGGATAAACTCCTTTCCATTGTTGTCACATCCCAATATATTGTCCTCAGAATCTGATCCATTGTTGTAACATTACAATCTATTGTTCTTAGATTCTGGTCCATTGTTGTAACATTACAATCTATTGTTCTCAGATTCTGATCTCTGCTCTCGCTCTCTCAGGCGCCTCTGATCCTTGTGACCGCTGGATGAGATTCTCCCGCTAACGCTATGGGATAACACATTGTAATGAGCCCCGTATTAATAGAAGAGGGGTATCCTCCCGTGACACAATTAGCATCCTTAGAGACTGACATTAATTACAGACTGAACAAATTGATTCAGTTTACTCCTTTCAATCCAAAAGTTATTATACCACTATAAGTTACAAAATTTACCTGGTCTGGATGGGGAGTATGCGGGTCACTGAAAAAAGGAACAATGCGAATAGTGGCCGGACTGACAACTATACGTAAATCCACCTTAGGGTGGTATCTGAGGTTTGGAAGGTTGTAAGTGCTCCAAGCTGTTTATAATAGCAGAGAGGGAGAAACCCTGGAACTACAATTCAGATTGGAGCTTTCCTTGATGAGCTATATTAAAAACTGTTCATTTTTAAAGCGTGAAGGTTGCTTAGTCAAACAGATTCACAGGAGACTGCTTTGCCTTTGTAACACAAAAATAATTGACAATAATCATGACCATATTACACTGGACAACAAAAGTCTTGGGAAGGTTTCAACACAGAAACACCGAAAGAATTGTTTCAAACTCTCGCTATCCCTTCTATCCTAGCAATCCATTTACAGATCCAGGGCAGCCCCAGCGAACATGTACCAGGACAATTGGGCAATTATAAAGCTGGTTCCTTGGTCAATAAGTTAATTTTCCAGTGGGTATCTCAATTTTCACTAGAAAGCCTTTCATAATTGGTATCAGTCTTGAGATATCCTGAAAACTCACTCTAAATGCACCACTACTTTAAATTTAGAGCATTATCCATGAGTTCCGTAATAATCTGTCATCATGTCCAGTGAGAGAGAGACTCAGGCCTTCGCTTCCAGGCTTGACTCGGTGATATTTTCATACCAACTCAACCTGCAAAGTGGTTGCCTTCTTGTCTCTGTCTCTGTGCATCTCTCTGATCACCTGTTGCGAGTGGACAGCACAGATTTATTTGGGACTTCTTGGAATTGTTTTATGTTCACTTAAGGACAACGGGCAACGTCTTCATTGCAATCGTCGTCAAACCTCATTAAAATGCAGGCATTCATAAAGGGGCCCAGACTTCCTGGACGATTTTCGCAAAACTCCAAACTGAAACAAAAGCCATGCTTCACACTTCAAATACAAATGTAGCTTACTTAAAATTATTTCTAGTTCTTATAACTTCACCCGCAAAAGAAAAATAAATTAAAAGTTATTTTGAAGAGCATTTTTCATGTCCTGTTCCTATCGCCTCTTATCACTACATCTGTTGTACTTGAACAACGTTACTATAGCCTTCACAATGCACTTACACTAACTACACACATACTATCCATAAGAATCATATTATTTTCAAGTCCACGATCCTCACGATATTTTCCATCTGCCTTATTTGACCTTGATAAAGCATCTGCTCTTATATTGTACGTCGCCACTACATAGCTGCGTTTTAATTTGTAAGAGAGCATTAAACCCCATCAAAATAGTCACAGATCACTGTTTTTTTAATTTTTATCAGAACGGATAAAGGAAACCAATCGGTATAAAAAACAATTTCTGCAGAATTTTTGGATAACTACACATGCTTTATAGCCAGCACTAAAGTCAGAGTATGCTTTTCACACCGTAGTATTGCCTCTGGCAATAATTTATCTTCCAGCGAAGTAACTGTCTGACCGTTCGATCCCCATCTCGCCGCCTTGTGGTAAAACTGAGCCAACACTCACTAACAGCCAGTTGAAATGGCTTCTCGTAAATTGGTGGCACTAAAACAGGTGCAGTGATCAGTACAGCTTTAAAGTTTCCAAAAGCACGTTGACACTCCTTTGTCCATTTAATTTTAATGCTTTTCTTTAACATTTTTTTCAGGGGAACCACTGCAATGCTTATATTCAGAAAAACCTCTGATAAAATTCACTGATGTCGATAACCCACAAAATCTCTCATTTAATCTTAAACACTCTCAATCCAAGTTGGCCCCAGTTTTTGCTTATTTGGAGATCAATTTGCGTTCCCCACAGTGTGGCCCAAATAAGCCGCTTTCCCTTTTGCAAATTCACTCCATGCAAATTTATTGACTAAGTTGCCTCATTGTAACCGATGAAACACTTCATTCAAGTGTTGCAACTGTTCCTGCCAAGCTTAGTTTAACACAACCAGATCCAAAATATTTACAGCAGAGTTAGATAATCCGTGAATATCCCTGTTGGTCAATCGTTGAAACGTGGCTGCTGCTTTCTTCATTCCGAAAGTCATGACATGACATTGAAAAAGACAATTCGGGGTTTGCAAATCTGATGTTTCTTTGGCCATATCCGTCAATGCAAGTTGCCAATATTCCTTCAATAAAGTCAAGCTTTCTCATGAAATTTGCTTTTAGAATATTCACAATGGAGTTTTGGAACCGTGAATTCGGAAATCGAATCCCATATGTGACTGAATTAACTTCACCATCGACTATACTCAATCATTGTGTCCCAACTGGGTTATGTAACATTACAAGGAGTGTGCTCCGTACGCTGTGCCTCGTTTAAATATTGCGATCTGCCATCATGAACCTGGCCTCTTATTTCACTTGGTCTAAGTTCCCCACATTAAGTCTCAAAGAATGTTGCTTTATAGGTGACACGCCACGTACTTTACAGCATGCAAGGCAAAAGACGTTCTTCCGCTGTCCTATTTAAATTCATTTTTATCATGAGTATTTAATAACTTTCTTAAGGCATCTCGAAAGTATTTTCTGGAAGATAGCATAATATGGCATGGGAAACAATCAAAGGTTATTGGAGTTTGATGGGGATATGGAAATGGAAATACGAGAAGCTCAGCCGTTATCTTATTGAATGGCGGAGCAGGCTCAAGGGGCAGCATGTTCAATTCCTGTTCCAGATTCTTATATTCATGTCCAACCTTGAAGTGCCTCCCCATAGTCCAATCTAATTACAGGAGGGTCGTGTTTAAAGTTTTGTATTCCTGGTTTATTCCCGAAATGGTTTGATACTTTAAATTCCCTCCTTTCTCTTTTCACTGCTGAAAACACATTCCTCTCCTGGTTACCTCACCTGCCATAATATGGCTTTACTATGTTGACGGGACACTCTCAGTGTTTGCTTCCCCCTGTCTGGAGAGATCACTATATAATTCACAGTATTGAGTTTCCTTTTGATTTGGTAAGGATCAGTGAACATTGCATCTCATGGTTTAGCAGAGAGAGCTCACAATGCTTTAACATTTCCTCCAGCAACAAGACTTCAAGTCTTTACATTTTATGTGCTTTGCCTTGCATTCTTTTTTGACATATGTTTTGAAGTTTCTGTGGCCAACACACACACCATGGTTAATTGTTCACAGAAATTTGACACAAAGGTGAAAAGTGACGTCTCGGAACTTTGGTTCATTTTACTTTCTTTTATTAATTTAAGTGATCCTCTCCCCTCCGCCCCATACATCACTTCAAAAGCATTTGGACACATTCTGGACATCCCTATTAGCAAACAGTACAAATGGAATGTATTAATCCCAATAATTACTTCCTTCATGACAATAGACTTTAATCTGGTCTTTAAAGTTTGATGTCATTTTGCTGAAGTTCCTTGTGGATTGTGGGTAAAACGCTGAAGACTGAAATTGTTTTCTTCTCTCAAAAACTATTTATTATTTCTTTGAATATATGTGAAATAAGTTTTGAGCATTAAACTGATTGTTCTTCCTGAGGCAATCCGTACATTGTAAATAATTGAACGGCCTTTCCCACTTTAATTTTCACCATGATCTTCCCGAAATGCACTGCCAATTGAAATCATGTTGAAACAACCATAATTGTTGAAAGATGCTGATTCCCACTTTTGATTTAGGTAAGGACCCAACACAATCTAATTAGAGACTGCTGAACGGTTCTCAGCAGCTTGTATAGGAATTACAGGTGCAGGTTTAATTGATGATCAGAATTTCCCCATTACCTGACATGTATGAAATGTCTTGCAGAATTTAGCCACGGTATTACGGTTAATAAAATAACATTTTCGGTGATCTGGCCTGTGTTCTCGTAATAACCAAATGAATTGCCTTTGGAAAACAGTGAGCCAGCTGTAAATTGAAATTATGACACCCAGATGGATGCTTATGAACTACTGCCTATTGCCCATTGGCTGGTATTTGAGGTGTATCTATTTCCTCATTAGCACATTGCATTTTAAATAACAAAACTCAGGTGTTTTGTACTGATTCACTCTCTGAGTGGGCTGTTTGATAAAGTTTTCTTACCTTAGAATGAGCCTGTTGAATTTCGAATCAAGAATATGGTGTTGAATATATCATCTCCATTATCTTTACATTCCTGGCTTTACTTAATTTCTCAAAAATTAGTGGAGAAGAATTGAATTTCTGATCTATTTCCCTCCTTTAAGGCTTCTTCGCTTCTTTTCTAAGTTACATTGGGCCTGAGATCTAGTCACGATGCAGTCAAGAAACAACCCACGATGTTCCTCAAGTCAGGCCTCAGTTTCTTTCACTCCCAATTGCTGTTACAATATTCTCGGTAAAGCTAGTTGTTTTGAAACAACCATGTCATTCCCCAAGATAAAATCAATACCATCTATAGGGATTTGATGCATTTCTCCAACTGAAACCTTTCCATTCACTAAGTGGCCTCTTAATCTGAAACTATATAAATATAATGAAAATTGTTTATAACCTCTATGTAATAATCCAATTTGCATATTTTAACCCAACATCAGCCACTCTGGAAGCGAAAAAGTTTAAATAACCAATATCAGCGACAGACTTGCCCCAGTGTCTCTCAATAGATTTATAGATTTGCCTCCTTGATTAGGAGAATGAGAAATATATCTTCTCTATTGACAACATCTTCAAAACTTTCCATAACTTGTTTAGTTACTTTGTTGGAAGGCCAAGGGAACACCCCACCCACTTGAAATCACATCCAGGACATTTAGTTTGCCAGGTTTATTTAACAGTAATTAAGAAAATATTTTCTTCACCACCATGAGACATTTCCTCCTTCCTAACAGCTTATGAAGGACGGGTTTCAATTGTAACATTGGATTTTAGTACCCATTCTCATTCATAATACAACCTTTTGTGTCCATTCCTAATGCATTCCTACTACTGTTATCATTCCCCTTTTAATTCGCAGCAATTACTTTTATGTTGCAGTTTTTTTACAAAGGAACCATACAAATTTTTTACATCAATTGTAGATTCTCCATTAATTTTTGCATTCTTCTGCTTGTCCTTTAAAACAGACAGGTTTTCAATCAGTTGAGTCCCATAAGGCCATTTCCCCACAGATAATTGTCTGTGTGAGATATCATAGGTATAAGCCAAAATGGCAGATTCTCGTACCTTCGATGGAACAAAGGAACCTTGGCGTGTGTTTCCATTGATCTCTGAAGGCTGAGGGGCATGTTAATGGGGTGGAGAAAAAGGCATATGTGGCACTTTCATTTAGCAATCGGAGCATACATTACAAAAGTAGGGAGTTCCTGTTGGAGTTGTACAGAACCTTGGTGAGGCGACAGCTGGAGTACTGTGTGCAGTTCTGTTCGCAACATTAAAGGGAGGATGTGTTTGTTCTGGAGGAGGTGCAGAGGAGATTCACCAGGATGTTGCCTGGGATGAAACATTTATGTTATTAAGAGAGGTTGGATAGACTTGTGTTGTTTTCGTTGGACCAGAGAAGACTGAGGGGCGACCTGATCGTGTACAAGATTATGGGGGGCATGGACAGAGTGGATAGGCAGCAGCTTTTATCTTTAGTTGAAGGGTCAGTCGCAACGGGGCATATGTACATGGTGACCAGCAGGAGCTTAAGGGGGGATTTGAGGAAAACCTTTTTACCTACAGTTTGGTGACGGTCTCGAATGCACTGTCTGGGAGTGTGGTGGAGGGCTGTTGCCTCACCTCCTTTAAAAATTACCTTGATGAGCACTTGGCAGGTCATAACATTCAAGGGAATGGGCCACGTGCTGGTAATTGGGATTAGGTAGGTAAGTCAGCTTTTTATCACGTGTCGGTGCAGACTCGATGGGCCCAAGGGCCTCTTCTGCGCTGTGATTCTGTGATTCTGTGTGATGCTTGACGCTCATGTACGTTTTAAACGTGACTTGAATATGATATCGGAATTATTACATTGTCATCACCTTGTAAAAGGTTTTCTTTAATTTCAATCACATGAACGATTGATTCCAGATTTCTTCCTCAAATTCTACAAATGTCTCATTCGGATCGTTTCTTATTGTGTTGAAAATTGAGTGAAAAGCTTTCGGGACAAGCTCAACATCATTGAACATTATCCTTTAAACACTCCACACTCTGCAGTTGCAGATAATCAAACCATTGTATACAGTCATAGCTGTATCTGACAGGACACATTGTGGCACTATAATGAAAGCATATTTTGTTCGCTTCCACTTTGTAGCTATCTTTTCAAATGAGGTAAATCTTTAAATCCATCTGCTGTAAATTCAGTCATCAAACAGGTTTTTTTAAAAATTGAAATCAAATTCCTCTGTGGATCAGGATCGTCCTCTGAACCGCTAATTTTCATTTCTCCCTTTAATCTAAACTCTAATTTAGCCAGATCGGGCCCTGTGCATTATTTATTTGTTTCAAATTATTTATCTGTTCCCTTAACACTGTGTGCCCTTTCTCACTTCCCTCTCTGGGGCTCCAGTTCCAGGCTTCTCATTTTCCATTTCATTATATCATTCTTTTTTTGCCGTTTTCATTGTCATTTGATTTTCCAATTCAAGCTAATCTCATTTCCATCTCTTTGTTTCTTTGTTCCTCGAGTTAAACATCGGCTTTTCTCTAGATCCTTCTATCGCAAACTGTTTCATTTCGTTTGATTTATCTCTTCCAATTTATTTCATTTGGAACTGATTTTTTGCCAACTCCAGCTATGATACGTAAATTTGAGATTGTTCTCCATTTTAGTTCCAAATGTTGTGTACTTACTTTTATCAGAGCATCCTTATCGAACTCTACATTTATATCTACCTTCAATTTATCTGAAAACTCTCTCAGGTTAGCCTTAGTAAAGGATTTCACATAATCTACTGGTACATCGCCTAATTATTAAATTCAATCCCATATATTATACAAGCCTGTTCCTGTGCACAGACATTCCACTCCCTGTTCTCTTTAGGGATTAAAAGATTCTCTCTAAATTCAAGTGTCTTTAATCCCTCGACGAGCCCCCAATTTGTCGTGATCAGAGCTAATGTTATGATTGAACAAGAGAGATCACGGAATGGAAGCTACTTTGATGGACTATATTATTTTTTTAAAACATGTATGTAACTTACTGAAACAGATTCACGGGAGTCTGCTGTTCATTTTATTTAAGGAAATATAAAGCATTTGAAAAAAACACGAAACATTGGCTATATTTCACTGCATTATAAAAAGTTTGGAAAGCCTTCAGTACAGACACCAATAAAGAACTGGCTCAAACTCACGTTGTCCCATTTATTACAACAACCGGTACAGACCCATTACTACAATGAGGAGGTACCGTTCTTTCCACATCCAGGGTAAAGCTGGTTCAAGTGCTAAGAGTTTTCATTTTCCCTGAGCTTATGGACATTCAATAGATGTCCTTCAACAATTTCTAGCTTCTCAGAGATATCCAGAAAACGCAGTCTAAATTCGTTAATATTTAAATTTATGTGTTCATTTCCAACGTAAAACCTAGAAAAAAACCTTTTTTTTTTAAACTGCTTCTCCCTACCTGCATGTGGGTCTTTCCTTAATTCCCTGCCTCTGGGCAACAGCAGGTTTTCTTTTGTATGTTTCAACTTCCCTAAATTACTAAGCCCTTTGGTGACTCATCTCTTCTCTTCAAGAGTGTAAAATAAATTAAAATACGTCGATGCAAAGAGAGCAGCATGTTTACGTTCTCCATTTAACATAACTCCAGGCTCCGTGATTGCCAACAAACAAACAAAAGAAATATAACGTAAATTAAACGTAACAATAATTCTTGTTCCTAACAACAGCAAACACAAATGCAATTAATTCAAACTAAATTTAGTTCCTAACAGTGCCTCCATAACCAATTTGTGAGCGTATGCATGAGAACATAACCACTAGTTTACGGTTGTGTGTATTTGTGTGCATAACCACTTGCTTATTGTTTATGTGCATGTGTGCATTTAATTAGTTTTATTCATTCACGGGGTGCGACTTCACTGGCTGGGGCAGCATTTATTGTCCATCCTTAGTTGTTCTTGAGAAAGTTGTGTTGAGCTGCCTCTTTCACCAACTGCAGTCCATGCTGGGTAGGTGCACCCACAGTGCTGTTTTAAGGGAGATCCAGGAATTGACACAGCGATAGTGCAGGAATGGCGATTTATTTCCAAATCAGGATTGTGAGTGACTTGGAGGGGGGCTTCCAGGCCGTGGTTTTCAAATGTGCCCTTGTCCGCCTAGACGGCTGTGGTCGTTTGTTTGGAAGACTCTGCCTAAGGAGTCTTGGTGAATTTCTAATTTTTGTTCATGCATAACCACTTTTTTTTATTATGTGTGCGTATTTGTTTACAAAACCATCTGTTTATTATGTGCGGGAATTTGTGAACATAACCAATAGTTTATTATATGTGTGTTTGTGTGTGCCTAACCACTTTTTTATTACTTGTGTTTATTTGTTTACATAAACACTAGTTCATTGTTTGTGTGTACGTGTGCACATAACCTCCTGTTTATTTATTGTGCTTACCTGTGTGCATAACCACTAGTTTATTGATTTTGTGTATGTGACCATAACCACTGGTTTATTATTTGCGAGTATGTGTTATCTAACCACTTGCATATAGTTCTACAGCTATTGTCGTGCAATTAACAAATACGGTCAGCATAAAAGCAAGTATTTGTGTCGCTCCATAAGGGAGAGAAGTAACTGGCGGCTTTTCCTGCTCTCAGCCTGGCCGTTATCACTGGACCATTGCAATGACAGCGGATTACATTACATGATTATCACTATCATGTTTTTGAGCCCTGGCTCCCTTCCTGTAGCAATTTTATATATGATTTCATGGAGATGTTGACCTTGATTTGTCACTTGCCACTTATCCGCCCAAGACTGAATGCTGTCCTGTGTTTGCTGCATTTAGACATGGGTTGCTTCCTTATCTGAACAGTTCCAAATGGCACTTAAAATTGATCAATCATTAGCAACACCCCCAATTCTGAACTTATGACGGAGGGAAGGTAATTTATGAAGCAACTTAAGATGATTGTCATGGAGCACTACTCTGGAGAACTCCTGCAGGGATGCCCTGGGACAGAGAAAGTTGCCCTCGAACATCTACAGACATCTTCGTTCGCACTAGGTACGACTGCAACGAAATCAGAGTACCCCCAAGAACGACATTGACTTCAGTTTTCATCGGGCTCTTTGATAATAGACTCCGTCAAAAGCCGCCTTGTTGTCGAGGATAGTCGCTCCCATCGCACCTCTGCATTTCAGCTCTTTTTTACATTTAAACCAATCTTCTAATGACGCCAGGAGATGCGTGGCCCAACCGATCCCAAACTGAGCGTCAGTGAGCAGGTTATTGCTGAACAACCGCAGCTAAATAATAATATCAATGACACCTTCCATCAACATGCAGATGATCAGGAATCGGCAGATGAGGCGACAATTGGCAGGATTGGATTTTTTCCATAATTGGGAAAAAAAGGAGAGACATGAGAGAATTTCCAAATAGCTAAGTAGATGTCAGTGTTGTAGCTGCATTGGGGCAGCTTGACTGAGGGCGCAGCGAGTTCTCAAGCAAAAGCCTTCAGAATGATTGTCCGAATCTTGACAGGGCGCGTAGCTTTTGCTTATCCAATGCCTTCAGCGGTTTCTTGGTGTTACATGGAGTGAAACGAATTTCCTGAAAGATGACATCTGTGGCGCTGAAGGCCTCAGGAGGCGAGTGAGATGGATCATTAACTTGACACTTCTGGATGATGGTGTCGGCAAATTCGTCAGCCTTGTGTTTTGCACTGATGCGGTCGGCTCCCCATCACTGATGCTGTGGATCTTTGCGGAGCCTCCTTCTCAATATTGTCGTGATATATTTAATTTCCCATCACCAAAACAACATGATGTGGCTGACATAGATATGATCCATTCATCGTGAGGTCGCATAGCTCAGTCTGGGGCTTGCTGCTTCCACTGTCTGTCATGCATTTCATTGTGCGTTCTAGGTTCACAATTTTGGCACATCATTTTTAGGTTTGGTGGCTGCTGCTCCTGGCATGCCCACCTGCACTCGTCAATGACCTAGGATTTTCAGTACTGTGGAGTGATGGGGGGTCATATGAGTGGCCATGAGGTTAAAGGTCATGCTTGACGCAACAGTGATGTTGTCATATGGCCTCAGTGCGTCATAGATGCTCAGTTTGAGTTGCCACATCTCTTCAAAATCAATCATAATCAGCACGATGTTTGCGCGGCACTACATGATGAAGGGCATCCTTAATGTGAAGTGATTGTTAAAAGATCCGACAGCTAGTTGGTGAGGGATGATTTTGGAGTCAATCATTCCTCACTGTTACATTTATTAAGATAATTAAATATCAGATCTTAATCGTTTTCCTCATTATCATCATAGTCAGCCCCTCGAAACGAGGATGACGTTTGCCAGTGTTAGTCTTCAGATCACTCAGAAAACCAATCCTGAAGCCAGAGGTCATTGGCGAAAAACCAGCAGGTTTGTCACTGATAAAAGGTAGTTTCCTGAGTTTGGGATCAGTTTGCTCCCCTTCCACTTCTCCACAGCAGTTTTGATGTGGTCACTGGGATGCAGCTTGTTGGATAAGGCTACAACACATTGCACAGTTATTGGCAAGTTTCTCCAAAGTGCCGATATCTCTTTGTCCCCCTTTAATTGAGGCTATTAGGGTGTCCTTGGAACCTTTCCTCTGTCTCCTTGAGATCGGGTGTCACGCTCATGTGGTTAAAAGTGGATCTTATTCAGGAGCCTTTCATTTGATATGTGCTTGTAGTGTCCAGGCCAGTGTAGCTGATTTCACATGACCCTGGTGAAGATTCTTGTGGAACTGATTTCAGGGACGAAGAAGCATTTGGCTTACAAGTCGTCCCACTTGCAATGTAATATCCTGCGGAGATACCGCTGGTGGAAAATCTCCAGCAGCCACAGGTGTTTTTATTAGGTGAACCAAGTCCCACTGATATATCTAAGTGTGGGGACATCAACCGCGTGGTTGACCTCGTTCAAAATCTCAGACTTGTTTTTACAAAAATCTGCGACGAATGGGTCTTACCTCCATACGTCCCCAATTCCAACATTATTTCACTTTTAAAGAAGGATGATAATCAATCTCTTGCAACTGTAGATGCATATCCCTCATGGCCACTCCGGAGAAGGTTTTCACATGAATCCTTCTGGAACGACCCGTACGCGTAAGTGAAAACTCCTTCCGGAAACCCAATGTGTTTACCAGCCACATAGAGGAACCACATACATGATCTTTGTCACTGGATAAACCGAAAAATCCTGTCTCGAACTGATTAAACTGCTCTGCAGCCTTTTTGTTCATCAGTCACAGGCATTTGACTCCATCAAAAGAGAAGTCCGCTGATAAATCTTTCAAATACCTGGGTGATTAGAAAAGTGGCCCTTGATGTGCAGCCACTGCTGCGATGCAGCGGAAGAGGCAGCTACTCTAGACCCAACAGCTCCCACAATCAGAAATGTGCTCATGACCAGATATTATGTTTCAATGTGATGTTGATGGCGGGGTGAATATTGACCGTGAAACTAGGGAGAGTTCCCTTTCTCCTCACGGAGGCAGTGTCATGGTATTTTTACATCCGCCCGAACAGGCTGCTGAATCCTCGGTCATCACCAATCCGAAAATTCATCCTTGTCAGTATCAGACACACACTGAGAAAAAAGAGCGAGGAACATGAATCAAATCAATGAGTTTGTAATTCACTGAATTACACCAGACATGTGATCAGAGAGAGCATCATTCTCCACGAAAGAAATTTCCATTAATGCTTGCCTTACCGTGTGTTTGCTGTTCTGCTGTCGCATTTATCAGAGAATAAGGTACTTGTAGAGTATAGAAAATGTAAGAAAATACTAAAAAAGGAAATCAGGAAGGGAAAAAGAAGACATGAGGTTGCTTTGGCAGATAATGTGAAGTAATGTGTTCTGCTGTTGAGATCTGGGCCAACGTGCCTCTCTATCCTCCGCCGGGGATAAGAACTGGGCTTCCGGGCCTATCCAATCTTGACCGGGGATAGGATCCTGGCCCACATGCCTCTCTCTCGTGGTCTGGGTATAATATCCAGGCCCCCGAGCTCCTCTGCATTGGTGTTTTATGTAACTTAGATGCCTTTCTATCCTGTTCTTTGGACAAGATGCTGCACCCCCTGCCTCTCTACCCTGCTCTGGGGATATGTTCCATGCCCCCCTGCCTCTCTACCCTGCTCTGGGGATATGTTCCTGGTCCCCATGCCTCTCTATCCTGGTGCGGGAATAACATCTGGGCGCCTATGCCTCTCTATTGTGGGCTGGTGTAAGATCGGGGCCCCCCTGCATCTCTATCCTCGTCTTGGTGAAAGATCCGGGCAGCCATGCCTCTCTATCCTGGCCTGGGCGAGAGTTTGAGGCCCCCATTCGTCTCTCCGCTGGCCTGGGTGTAGGATTCAGGCCCCTATGCCTCTCTATCCTGGTCTAGGCGTAAAATCCAGGATCCCATGGCTCTCTATCCTGGTCTGGATATGAGATCCATGATGCCGTGGCTCAATAACATGGGCTGGTTGGTGGGTCTGGGCATCCGAACCGATCTATCCTGGCCGGGGGATAGGATCCAGACCCCCATGCCTCTCTATCCTGGTCTGGGTATAAGATCCGTTCCCCATGCCTCTCTATCCTGATCAGAGGATAATATCTGTGCACCCCTGCCTCTCCACCCTGGTCCGGGGTAAGATCAAGGCCCCCTGACTTGTTACCGTTGTCTGGGTGTACGTTGCGAGCTCGAATTTCTATCTACCCTGGTCCCGGGATAAGATCCAGGCCCCCAAGCCTCTCTACCCTGGTCCGGGGATAAGATCCAGGCCCCCAAGCCTCTCTACCCTGGTCTGGGGATAAGATCCAGGCCCCCAAGCCTCTCTACCCTGGTCCGGGGATAAGATCCAGGCCCCCATGCCTCTCTACCCTGCTCTGAGGATAATATCCGGGCCCCCGGGCCTCTCTATCCTGGTCCAGGAGTAAGATCCTGGCCCCCATGCCGTTCTATCCTGATCTCGTGTAAGATCCGGCCCCTATGCATCTCTATCCTTTTCTGGGTGTAAGATCGGTGAACCCATGACTCTCTATCCTGGCCGGGCGGTTAGATCAAGGACTCCATTCGTCTCTATCCTGGTCTGGGGGTAGGATCCAGGCCTCCAAGCCTCTTTATCCTGGTCTAGTTGTAAAACCCAATCACCCATGCTCTCTACACTGGTCTGGGGATGGGATCCAGGAATCTCTATCCTGTAGTGGGTGTAAAATCCTGGAACACGTGCCTCTCTATCCTGGTCTGGGGTATGATCCAGGTACCCATGCCTCTCTAACCGGGTCTAGGCATAAGATCCGGTCGCCGATTGCTCTCTACCCTGATCTGCCATTAAGATCCAGGCCCCCATGCCTTTCCATCCTGGTCCGGGGATAAGATCCGGGCCCCCATGATTATCTGGCTCTCTATCCTCATCTAGGTGTATAAGCTAAGGCCCCAAGTCTCTCTATCCTGGTCTGGGTGTGAGATCCGAGCCCCCATGCCTCTCTATACTGTTCTGAGGATGAGATCCAGGACTCTCTATCCTGTAGTGTGTGTAAGATCCCGACACACGTGTCTCTCTAACCTGGTCTGGGGCTAAGATCCAGGCTCTTACCTTCGCTTTCATTCTCCCTTGTGGGACCTTATCTAAAGCCTTGCTTATGTCCCACTAGGCTACGTCTTCTCCATCTTTAAAATGGAGGGAGATCCATTCCTGTCTTTAAAATGGTGGGAGCCACTTTCTCCATCTTTAAAATGGAGGGAGATCCATTGCCCAACTTGTGATGTGGAGGTGCTGGAACCTACAATGGAGGAAAGAGTGAAGCTTATTCGAGAATGAAATGTTAACCTGCGTGTGTAACACAGAAAGTTTACAACACAGATGGAGGCCATTCAGCCCATCAATCTACTTTCGACACTCTGCAAGGAAAGTTTCACTGGTCTCACTCGTCTGCCCTTTCCCCGAAATTATTATAATTATTATTGAAGGTTGTTGCTCAGAAACCAGTGAAGACAAGGACAAGGCCAATTGTGTGAGGCATTTCTCATCATCTCTGACCTTATGAGGAAAGGATTCCGATTTTCTTATGAGGAAAGGTTGGACAGGCTGGGCCTGTATCCATTGGAGTTTAGAATTTGGAGAGGTGATCTTAGTGAAAGATGTAAGTTACTGAGGTGACTTGACAGGGTGGATGTGGAGAAGATGTTTCCCCTTGTGGGAGAGTTTGCAACTAGGGGCGAAGTTTAAAACTATTTTCAAACAATTTTAAAAATGGATGCTAAGCTCCAATTCACACTCAGTGATGCAGTCTATAAAAAAAGGGAATTATTTAAAAAGATCTGAAAATGTCTACAAAACACAGTACACTCCAAATGAAGCTGATTCCAACATCAAACACAGAAGGGGTGTAAATCTCAATTCCATCCCACGTAATCACACTGCCCCGGGAATCATATCCTTCCTATAGTGTGGCTCCCAGGACTGTACACAATACTCCATCTGAGGTCTAACTAGCGTCTTATATAAATTCAGCATAACCTCCCTGCTCTTGTACTCTAAGCCCCTATTAGTAAAGTCCAGGATACGATATGCTTTATGAACCACTCGCTCAACCTGTCCTGCCACCTTCAATGATCTATGAACATCTCCACCCAGGTTTTTCTGCTCCTGCACTCCCTTCAAAATTTCACCCCTAATTTTATTTTTCCTGTCCATGTTTCTCCTACCAAAATGCATCACATCAAACGTCTCCACATTGAACATCATTGGCCACCTATCTGCCCACTCTCCCAACTTGTAAATGTCCTTTTGATGCTCTACACTGTCCCCCTCTCTGTTTATCATTCTCCCAAGTTTTGTGCCATCCACAAACTCTGAAATGGTCCCCTGCACACCAATATCTCAATCATTTATATACAGCAGGGAAATCCAGGGTTCCAATACTGACCCCTGGGGAACTCCACTACAATCCTACATCCTGCCGGAAAAATTCCCATGAACCATTACTCTCTGTTTTCCTGGGAGAGAAAGAGAGAGAGAGAGATAGACGGAGAGATAGATTGGATGAAAGAGGTACAGAGGTAGAAAGAGAGCAACAGAGAGACAAGGCGAAAGGGAGAGATATGGCAGCGACAGAGAGAGTAGCAGAGCAACAGAGATAAGTACTGAGTGAGAGAGAGAGAGAAAGACGGAACGACAGATAGAGAGACAGAGCGGCAGAGAGACAGGGTGAGAGGGAAAGAGAGCTGGGTAAGCGAGTGAAATAGAGAGGGGAGATCGAGCGAAAGAAAAAGGGATGAGTTGAGAGAGAGAGATGAAGAGAGGGGAGCGAGTGTAAGGTAAAGATATGGGGTGAGAGAGAGAAACAGAGAAATGTATAGAGTGGCAGAGAGATGGGGTGGGAGAGGGAGAGAAGGAATGAGATAGGATGAGAGAAAGAGAAAGTGTAGGCGGAATCTGAAAATGTTCAAAAATTTGTTAACATTATTGAGTGTAAAGGACAATATCCTGTGAGACATCCCTTCTCCATCTTTAAATTAGAGGGAGAGCCTTTAACCAACTTTAAAATGGGGGGGACCCCTTCCGCAACTTGTGATGTGGAAGTGCTGGAATCTAATCGAGGGGTTCGGGGTGGTTTATATATAGAATAACATACCCGGGAGTGAGTTACAGACTGGAATCTAATCGAGGGGTTCGGGGTGGTTTAAAATAGAATAACAGATACCCGGGAGTGAGTTACAGACTGGAATCTAATTGAGGGGTTCGGGGTGGTTTAAAATAGAATAACATACCCGGGAGTGAGTTACAGACTGGAATCTAATCGAGGGGTTCGGGGTGGTTTATATATAGAATAACATACCCGGGAGTGAGTTACAGACTGGAATCTAATCGAGGGGTTCGGGGTGGTTTATATGTAGAATAACATACCCGGGAGTGAGTTAAAGACTGGAATCTAATCGAGGGGTTCAGCGGGTTGAAATATAGAATAACAGATACCCAGAAGTGAGTTACAGACTGGAATCTAATCGAGGGGTTCGGGGTGGTATATATACAGAATAACAGATACCTGGGAGTGAGTTACAGACTGGAATCTAATCGAGGGGTTCCGGGGGTTTATATATAGAATAACAGATACCCGGGAGTGAGTTACAGACTGGAATCTAATCGAGGGGTTAGGGGTGGTTTATATATAGAATAACAGATACCCGGGAGTATGTTACAGACTGGAATCTAATCGAGGGGTTCGGGGTGGTTTATATATAGAATAACAGATACCCGGGAGTGAGTTACAGACTAGATTCTAATTGAGTAGAGTGGGGTGTATTTATATAGGCTAACAGATACCCGGGAGTGAGTTACAGATTAGAATCTAATAGACGTTTTCGGGATGGTTTAAATATAGATAATCAGATAGGTGAGAATGAATTACAGACTGGAATCTAATCGAGGTGTTCAGGGGGTTTAAATATAGAATCACAGATAACCAAGAGTGAGTATGACTGGAATCAAATCGAAGGTTTTGTGGTGGTTTATATATAGAATAACAGATACCCGGGAGTGAGTTACAGACTGGAATCAAATCGAGGTGTTCGAGGTGGTTTATATATAGAATAACAGAGACCCGCGAGTGAGTTACAGACTGGAATCTAATAGAGGTGTTTGGTGGGTTTATATATAGAATCACTGATGGAGGAGAGTGAGTTACAAGCTGAAATCTAATCGAGAGATTCGGGGTTTAATTTATACAATCACAGATGCCCGAGATTGAGTTACAGACTGGAATCTAATTGAGGGGTTTGAGGGTTTTATAGATACAATCACAGATTCCCGAGATGAAGTTACAGACTGGAATCAATTCGAGAGGTTTGGGGGATTTATATATAGAATAACAGATACCCGGGAGTGAGTTAGAAAATGGAATCTAATCGAGGGGTTCGGGGTTGTTTATATATAGAATAACAGATACCCGGGAATGAGTTACAGACTGGAATCTAATCGCGGGGTTCGGGGTGGATTATATATGGAATAGCAGATACCCGGGATTGAGTTATAGGCTGGATTCTAATCGAGGGGTTCGGTGGGTTCATATTTAGTATATCAGAAACCCGGCAGTGAGTTACAGACTGGAATCTTATCGAGGGGTTCGGGGGGTTTATATATAGAATAATAGATACCTGGGAGTGAGTTACAGACTGGAATCTAATCGAGGGATTCGGGGTGGATTATATATAGAATAACATACCCGTGAGTGAGTTACAGACTGGAATCTAATCGTGGGGTTCAGGGGGTTTATATATAGAATAACAGATACCCGGGAGTGAGTTACAGACTGGAATCTAATCAAGGGGTTCGGGGTGGATTATATACAGAATAATAGATACCCAGGAGTGAGTTACAGACTGGAATCTAATCGTGGGTTTCAGGGGGTTTATTTATATAGTAACAGATACCCGGGAGTGAGTTACAGACTGGAATCTAATCAAGGGGTTCGGGGTGGTTTATATATAGAATAACAGATACCCGGGAGTGAGTTACAGACTGGAATCTAATCAAGGGGTTCGGGGTGGTTTATATATAGAATAACAGATTCCCGGGAGTGAGTTACAGGCTGGAATCTAATCGAGGGGTTCAGGGGCTTTATATATGGAATAACAGATAACCGGGAGTGAGTTACAGACTGGAATCTAATCGAGGGGTTCGGGGTGGATTATATACAGAATAACAGATACCTGGGAGTGAGTTACAGGCTGGAATCTAATCGAGGGGTTCGGGGTGGTTTATATATAGAATAACATATACCCGGGAGGGAGTTACAGACTGGAATCTAATCGAGGGGTTCGGGGTGGTTTATATATAGAATAACAGATTCCCGGGATTGAGTTACAGGCTGGAATCTAATCGAAGGGTTCGTTGGGTTCATATTTAGTATAACAGATACCCGGGAGTGAGTTACAGACTTGAATCTAATCGAGGGGTTCAGGGGGTTTATATATAGAATAATAGATATCCGCGATTGAGTTACAGACTGGAATCTAATCGAGGGGTTCAGGGGATTTATATATAGAATAACAGATACCTCCGATTGAGTAATAGACTGGTATCTAATCGAAGAGGCCATTCAGCCCATCAAACTACTTTCGACACTCTGCAAGGAAAGTTTCACTGGTCTGACTCGTCCGCCCTTTCCCCGAAAACCTGAGAATATTTTCCCTTCAGCTTCACACCCAAAATTTGCTGAAAAGGGAAATTGAGGATGGTGGGGAGAGGGGGAGGCTGATGGAGTGAGAGAGAGAGTGAGAGAGAGAGAGAGGCAGAGAGATGGTGAGAGAGAGACAGATTGAGATAGAGAAAGAGAGACAAAACTCGCCAAGAGAGATAGAGAGACAGGGCGAGATAGAGAGAGGGGCAGGGTGTTGTAGTGAGAGAGAGACAGTGAAAGGCGAGGCGAGAAAGAGAGCGATGGAGAAAGAGACAGGCGTGGGAGAGAACGAATGTGACAGAGAGTCAGTGGCAGAGCGAGGGAGAGAGAGCGACAGAGAGAGGTGGTGATAGGGATAGAGACGGGGCGATAGAGAGAGGGTCAGAGAATGACAGAGATAGAATGAGAGACAGAGAGAGAGGGTGAAGGGCAGAGAGATGGGGTGAGAGAGAGAGGGAAATAGTTACAGTGAGATGGGGTGAGAAAGAAAGAGAGAGAGCGCGAGAGAGAGAGAGAGATGGAATTAGTGAGAGTGAGATGGGGTGAGAGAGAGAGGGTGAAGGGCAGAGAGATGGGGTGAGAGAGAGAGGGAAATAGTTACAGTGAGATGGGGTGAGAAAGAAAGAGAGAGAGCGCGAGAGAGAGAGAGAGAGAGAGAGAGGGAAATAGTGAGAGTGAAATGGGGTGAGAAAGAAAGAGAGATAGGATGAGAGAGAGAGAGTGAGGGAAATAGTGAGTGAGATGGGGTGAGAAAGAAAGAGAGAGAGCGCGAGAGAGAGAGAGAGCGGGAAATAGTGAGAGTGAGATGGGGTGAGAAAGAAAGAGAGATAGGATGAGAGAGAGAGAGTGAGGGAAATAGTGAGTGAGATGGGGTGAGAAAGAAAGAGAGAGAGCGCGAGAGAGAGAGAGAGCGGGAAATAGTGAGAGTGAGATGGGGTGAGAAAGAAAGAGAGAGAGGGCGAGAGAGAGAGGGTCAGAGAATGACAGTGAGATAAAATGAAAGACAGAGAGGGTGAAGGGGAGAGAGATGGGGCGAGAGAGAGGGAGATAGCGACAATGAGATGGGCTGAGGGAGAAAGAGAGAGAGGGCGAGAAAGAGAGATAGAGAGAGGCGATTGAATGAAAGAAAAATGGGTGGGGTGAGGGAGAGGCAGAGAGAGGGGAGTGAGTGTCCGAAATAGCGATGGGATGAGAGAGATCCTCAGAGAGACGAGTCGAGGGAAGGAAAAAGCGGTAGGGAGAGAGAGACCTGACGAAATGGGGCGAGAACCATTCTCAATATTTAAAATGGAGGCAGATAACTTCTCCACCGTTAAAACGGAGGGAGTTCCCTTTTCCGTCTTTAAAATGGAGGGAGATATCTGTGTCTCTGTCACGTTGAAAGTACTAATTTTCCATTCGTGAGGAGTCAAATCTGTCCTAAATGTCCCATTCCTGTGGGGACATAAAATGGCCACTGGGAACAAACCTGAAATGTCTGCCTGGTGTTTGTAGACTAGATTCTCAGAGGAAGAGAGACAGGGAGAGAAGACACAGATCGAGTGAATGAGAAATAGAGACTCTCAGACCAAATGGGTGACTGAGAGCCAGACAGTGAATAAAGGATATTGGTCATAGCACATGGAAAGAGCAAGAGGCCATTTAACCCTCCAACCCTGTTCTGACATTCAATGAGATCCTGGCTGATCTGTGATTGAAGCCCTTGGTCTCATATCTCTGCAGCGTGTTAGCTAACAGAAATCTATCAGCCTCAGTTTTAAACATGGACTAGTGGCTCAGCATCAATTTCTGTTCATGTGAGAGAGATCCAAACTAATACCACACTTGGCGTTTTAAAGTGTTTCTTAGATTCTCTCCTGAAATTCTAAAATTCTAAACATAGTTGAAAAACCATGACCCCAAGGCCCAGACTCCCCAAACCAGCGGGAATAGTTACTCTTTTTCAAACCTCCACTTGCATTATTATCCTGAAATATTGCATCAAATCACCCCCTCACCTAAATTCCAGTGTAAAGCTTCATCCACACTGTTCAACAAACACACCCAAACCAAATACAGTATGGGGTTCGAGAGAGAGTAACATTCCCTCTGCTCTGTCCCATCAAACAGGCCCAGGGAAGGGGCAGCACAGGGTTAGATACCAAGTAAAGATAGGGCCTATTGAGTGATAAACAGAATTTCTCCATCTTTAAAATGGAGGGAGATATCTGTGTCTCTGTCACGTTGAAAGGACTAATTTACCAATTGTCAGGAGTCAACTCTGTCATAAATGTCCCAGTGCTGTGGGCACATAAAATGGCCACTGTGAACAAACCTAAAATGGCTGCCTGGAGTTTGGGGATTTTTCTTACAGAATCTGAGAGAGGGAGAGAGAGAGAGAGAGAGAGAGCAGATGCGGAATGAGGGAATGTTAAAGAGAGAGACACAGAGTGAGAGGGGATGAACAGGCAGACGATGAAAGATTGATATCGGTCATAACATTGGGACATTTCTGACTGAGTTGAATTATGGCAAACTAGTGGCATTCTATCCTATTATCTTAAATTGTTAATAAATACTGAGAAACAGACACAGACACGGGCTTTGCAGCAGCAGAAAGAATGTGAATCATTCCATCCCGGGGGTTTTTACTTCCAGATTCAGTTTTAGAAAATTCAGAATTCAAATTCACAGCAGCAAAGTGTGGGAGTGAACGCCCGGATCCTTCAATATTCCAGGGAATACACGTGGAATTTATGTCTCCATACCTGTGTCTCTGTCACGTTTAAAATATTAATGTTACATGAGTCAACTCTGTCCTAAGTGTCCCATTGCTGTGGGGACATAAAATGGCCACTGTGAACAAACCTAAAATGGCTGCCTGGTGTTTGTAGTCTAGATTCTCAGAGGAAGAGAGACAGGGAGAGAGGGAAAGAGAGCTGGGTAAGCGAGTGAGATAGAGAGAGGAGATCAAGCGATAAAAAAGGGATGAGGTGAGAGAGAGAGATGAAGAGAGGGGAGCGAGTGTAGGGTAAAGATATGGGGTGAGAGAGAGAAACAGAGAAATATATAGGGTGGCAGAGAGATGGGGTGGGAGAGGGAGAGAAGGAACGAGACAGGGTAAGAGAAAGAGAAAGTGTAGGGGGAAACTGAAAATGTTCAAAAATTTGTTAACATTATTGTGTAAAGAACAATATCCTGTGAGACATCCCTTCTCCATCTTTAAATTAGAGGGAGAGCCTTTAACCAACTTTAAAATGGGGGGGACCCCTTCCTCAATTTGTGATGTGGAAGTGCTGGAATCTAATAGAGGGGTTCGGGGTGGTTTATATATAGAAAAACATACCCGGGAGTGAGTTGCAGACTGGAATCTAATCGAGGGGTTCGGGTTGGTTTATATATAGAATAACAGATACTCGGGAGTGAGTTACAGACTGGAATCTAATCGAGGGGTTCGGGGTGGTTTATATACAGAATAACAAATACCAGGGAGTGACTTACAGACTGGAATCTAATCGAGGGGTTCGAGTTGGTTTATATATAGAATAACAGATGCCCGGGAGTGAGTTACAGACTGGAATCTAATCGAGGGGTTTGGGGTGTTTAATATATAGAATAACAGATGCCCGGGAGTGAGTTACAGACTGGAATCTAATCGAGGGGTCCGGGGTGGATTATATATAGAATACCAGATACCCGGGAGTGAGTTACAGGCTGGAATCTAATCGAGGGGTTCAGGGGGTTTATATATAGAATAACAGATATCCGGGAGTGAGTTACAGACTGGAATCAAATCGAGGGGTTCAGGGGGTTTATATATAGAATAACAGATATCCGGAAGTGAGTTACCGACTGGAATCTAATCGAAGAGGCCATTCAGCCCATCAAACTACTTTCGACACTCTGCAAGGAAAGTTTAACTGGTCTCACTCATCCGCCCTTTCCCCGAAACCCTGAAAATATTTTCCCTTCAGCTTCACACCCAAAATTTGATGAAAAGGGAAATTGGGGATGGTGGGGAGAGGGGGAGGCTGATGGAGTGAGAGAGAGAGAGAGGCAGAGAGATGGTGAGAGAGAGACAGATTGAGATAGAGAGAGAGAGACAAAACTCGCCGAGAGAGAGAGAGAGACAGGGTGAGCAAGAGAGAGGGGCAGGGTGTTGTAGTGAGAGAGAGACAGTGAAAGGCGAGGCGAGAAAGAGAGCGATGGAGAAAGAGACAGGCTTATCTTAAACAGTTAATAAATACTGAGAAACAGACACAGACACGGGCTTTGTAGAAGCAGAATGAATGTGAATCATTCCATCCCGGGGGTTTTTACTTCCAGATTCAGTAATAGAAAATTCAGAATTCAAATTCACAGCTGCAAGGTGTGGGACTGAACGCCCAGATCCTTCAATATTCTAGGGAATACACAGGGAATTCATGTCTCCATACCTGTGTCTCTGTCACGTTTAAAATATTAATGTTACATGAGAGAGGGGTCAACTCTGTCCTAAATGTCCCATTCCTGTGGGGACATAAAATGGCCACTGTGAACAAACCTAAAATGGCTGCCTGGTGTTTGTAGACTAGATTCTCAGAGGAAGAGAGACAGGGAGAGAAGACACAGATCGAGTGAATGAGAAATAGAGACTCTCAGACCAAGTGGGTGACTGAGAGCCAGACAGTGAATAAAGGATATTGGTCATAGCACATGGAAAGAGCAAGAGGCCATTTAACCCTCCAACCCTGTTCCGACATTCAATGAGATCCTGGCTGATCTGTGACTGAACCCCTTGGTCTCATATCTCTGCAGCGTGTTAGCTAACAGAAATCTATCAGCCTCAGTTTTAAACATGGACTAGTGGCTCAGCATCAATTTCCGTTCATGTGAGAGAGATCCAAACTAATACCACACTTGGTGTTTTAAAATGTTTCTTAGTTTCCCTCCTGAAATTCTAAACATAGTTGAAAAACCATGACCCCAAGGCCCAGACTCCCCAAACCGGCGGGAATGGTTAGTCTTTTTCAAACCTCTACTTGCATTATTATCCTGAAATATTTCATCAAATCACCCCCTCACCTATATTCCAGTGTAAAGCTTCATCCACACTGTTCAACAAACACACCCAAACCAAATACAGTATGGGGTTCGATAGAGAGTAACATTCCCTCTGCTCTGTCCCATCAAACAGGCCCAGGGAAGGGGCAGCACAGGGTTAGATACCAAGTAAAGATAGGGCCTATTGAGTGATAAACAGAGTTTCTCCATCTTTAAAATGGAGGGAGATATCTGTGTCTCTGTCACGTTGAAAGGACTAATTTACCATTCGTGAGGAGTCAACTCTGTCATAAATGTCCCAGTGCTGTGGGAACATAAAATGGCCACTGTGAACAAACCTAAAATGGCTGCCTGGAGTTTGGGGATTTTTCTTACAGAATCTGAGAGAGGGAGAGAGAGAGAGAGAGAGCAGATGCGGAATGAGGGAATGTTAAAGAGAGAGACACAGAGTGAGAGGGGATGAACAGGCAGACGATGAAATATTGATATCGGTCATAACATTGGGACATTTCTGACTGAGTTGAATTATGGCAAACTAGTGGCATTCTATCCTATTATCTTAAATTGTTAATAAATACTGAGAAACAGACACAGACATGGGCTTTGCAGCAGCAGAAAGAATGTGAATCATTCTATCCCGGGGGTTTTTACTTCCAGATTCAGTTTTAGAAAATTCAGAATTCAAATTCACAGCAGCAAAGTGTGGGACTGAACGCTCGGATCCTCCACTATTCCAGGGAATACACGTGGAATTTATGTCTCCATACCTGTGTCTCTGTCACGTTTAAAATATTAATGTTACATGAGTCAACTCTGTCCTAAGTGTCCCATTGCTGTGGGGACATAAAATGGCCACTGTGAACAAACCTAAAATGGCTGCCTGGTGTTTGTAGTCTAGATTCTCAGAGGAAGAGAGACAGGGAGAGAGGGAAAGAGAGCTGGGTAAGCGAGTGAGATAGAGAGAGGAGATCAAGCGATAAAAAAGGGATGAGGTGAGAGAGAGAGATGAAGAGAGGGGAGCGAGTGTAGGGTAAAGATATGGGGTGAGAGAGAGAAACAGAGAAATATATAGGGTGGCAGAGAGATGGGGTGGGAGAGGGAGAGAAGGAACGAGACAGGGTAAGAGAAAGAGAAAGTGTAGGGGGAAACTGAAAATGTTCAAAAATTTGTTAACATTATTGTGTAAAGAACAATATCCTGTGAGACATCCCTTCTCCATCTTTAAATTAGAGGGAGAGCCTTTAACCAACTTTAAAATGGGGGGGACCCCTTCCTCAATTTGTGATGTGGAAGTGCTGGAATCTAATAGAGGGGTTCGGGGTGGTTTATATATAGAAAAACATACCCGGGAGTGAGTTGCAGACTGGAATCTAATCGAGGGGTTCGGGTTGGTTTATATATAGAATAACAAATACCAGGGAGTGACTTACAGACTGGAATCTAATCGAGGGGTTCGAGTTGGTTTATATATAGAATAACAGATGCCCGGGAGTGAGTTACAGACTGGAATCTAATCGAGGGGTTTGGGGTGGTTAATATATAGAATAACAGATGCCCGGGAGTGAGTTACAGGCTGAATCTAATCGAGGGGTTCGGGGTGGATTATATATAGAATAACAGATACCCGGGAGTGAGTTACAGGCTGGAATCTAATCGAGGGGTACAGGGGGTTTATCTATAGAATAACAGATATCCGGGAGAGAGTTACAGACTGGAATCAAATCGACGGGTTCAGGGGGTTTATATATAGAATAACAGATATCCGGAAGTGAGTTACCGACTGGAATCTAATTGAAGAGGCCATTCAGCCCATCAAACTACTTTCGACACTCTGCAAGGAAAGTTTAACTGGTCTCACTCATCCGCCCTTTCCCCGAAACCCTGAAAATATTTTCCCTTCAGCTTCACACCCACAATTTGCTGAAAAGGGAAATTGGGGATGGTGGGGAGAGGGGGAGGCTGATGGAGTGAGAGAGAGAGAGAGGCAGAGAGATGGTGAGAGAGGGACAGATTGAGATAGAGAGAGAGACAAAACTCGCCAAGAGAGAGAGAGAGACAGGGCGAGCAAGAGAGAGGGGCAGGGTGTTGTAGTGAGAGAGAGAGAGTGAAAGGCGAGGCGAGAAAGAGAGCGATGGAGAAAGAGACAGGCTTATCTTAAACAGTTAATAAATACTGAGAAACAGACACAGACACGGGCTTTGTAGAAGCAGAATGAATGTGAATCATTCCATCCCGGGGGTTTTTACTTCCAGATTCAGTAATAGAAAATTCAGAATTCAAATTCACAGCTGCAAGGTGTGGGACTGAACCCCCGGATCCTTCAATATTCCAGGGAATACACAGGGAATTCATGTCTCCATACCTGTGTCTCTGTCACGTTTAAAATACTAATGTTACATGAGTGAGGAGTCAACTCTGTCCTAAATGCCCCATTGCTGTGGGGACATAAAATGGCCACTGTGAACAAACCTAACATGGCTGCCTGGTGTTTGTAGACTAGATTCTCAGAGGAAGAGAGGCAGGGAGAGAAGACACAGATCGAGTGAATGAGAAATAGAGACTCTCAGACCAAGTGGGTGACTGAGAGCCAGACAGTGAAAAAAGGATATTGGTCATAGCACATGGAAAGAGCAAGAGGCCATTTAACCCTCCAACCCTGTTCTGACATTCAATGCGATCCTGGTTTTTATGTGTGTGTGCCTGCGTCTATGAGAAAGTATATATCTGTGCAAGTGTGTGCGTGTCTTTGTGTGTACATGAGAGAGAGAGAATGTATATATGTGTGTGTGTGTGTTTGTGTGTGAGGAAGAATGTATGTGTGTGTGAGATTGTGTGTATTCTCTGTTTTCCTGGGAGAGAAAGAGAGAGAGAGAGAGATAGATGGTGAGATAGATGGGATGAAAGAGGTACAGAGATAGAAAGAGAGCAACAGAGAGACAAGGTAAAAGGGAGAGCGATGGGTGCGACAGAGAGAGTAGCAGAGTAACGGAGGAAAGGAGTGAGTGAGAGAGAGAAAGACGGAACGACAGATAGAGAGACAGAGGGGCAGAGAGACAGGGTGAGAGGGAAAGAGAGCTGGGTAAGCGAGTGAAATAGAGAGGGGAGATCGAGAAAAAGAAAAAGGGATGAGTTGAGAGAGAGAAATGAAGAGAGGGGAGCGAGTGTAGGGTAAATTGATGGGGTGAGAGAGAGAAACAGAGAAATATATAGAGCGGCAGACAGATGGGATGGGAGGGGGAGAGAAGGAACGAGACAGGATGAGAGAAAGAGAAAGTGTAGGGGGAAACTGATAATGTTCAAAAATTTGTTAACATTATTGAGTATAAAGAACATCAAATCACCCCCTCACCTAAATTCCAGTGTAAAGCTTCATCCACTCTGTTTAACAAACACACCCAAATCAAATACAGTATGGGGTTCGATAGAGAGTAACATTCCCTCTGCTCTGTCCCATCAAACAGGCCCAGGGAAGGGGCAGCACAGGGTCAGAAACCAAGTAAAGACAGGGCCTATTGAGTGATAAACAGAGTTTCTCCATCTTTAAAATGGAGGGAGATATCTGTGTCTCTGTCACATTGAAAGGACTAATTTACCATTCGTGAGTAGTCAACTCTGTCATAAATGTCCCAGTGCTGTGGGGACATAAAATGGCCACTGTGAACAAACCTAAAATGGACGCCTGGAGTTTGGGGAAATTTCTTACAGAATCTGAGAGGGGGAGAGAGAGAGAGCGAGAGAGCAGACGCGGAATGAGGGAATGTTAAAGAGCGAGACACAGAGTGAGAGGGGATGAACAGGCAGACGATCAAAGAATGATATTAATCACAACAGATACCCGAGATTGAGTTACAGACTGGAATCTAACGGAGGGGTTTGGGTTTGTTTATATATAGAATAACAGACACCCGGCAGTGAGTTTCAGACAGGAATCTAACGGAGGGGTTTGGGGTGGTTTATATATAGAATAACAGACACCCGGCAGTGAGTTACAGGCAGGAATCTAACGGAGGAGTTTTGGGTGGTTTATATATAGAATAACAGATGCCCGGGAGTGAGTTACGGGCTGAAATTTAATCGAGGGGTTCGGGGTGGTTTATATATAAATCATGTAGATATAATATATATCGAATAAAAGATATCCGGGAGTGAGTTAAAGAACGGAATCTCATCGAGGGGAATGAGGGGTTTATATATAGAATAATAGATACCCGGGAGTGAGTTACAGACAGGAATCTAATCGAGTGCTTCCGGGGGTTTATATACAGAATCATAGATACCCGGGATTGAGTTACAGGCTGGAATTTAATTAAGGGGTGCAGGGGGTTTATATAGAGAATAATCGATACCCGGGATTGAGTTACAGACTCGATTCTAATTGAAGGGATCAGGGGGTTTATATATAGAATCATAGATACCCGGGATTGAGTTACAGACTGGAATCTAATCGAGGGGTTCAGGGGGTTTATATATAGAATCATAGATACCAGCGATTGAGTTACAGACTGGAATCTAATCGAGGGGTTCAGGGGGTTTATATATAGAATAATAAATACCTGGGATTGAGTTACAGACTGCAATCTAATCGAGGGGTTCAGTGGGTTTATATAGAGAATAATAGATACCCGGGAGTGAGTTACAGACTGGAATCTAATTGAGGGGTGCAGGGGGTTTATATAGAGAATAATAGATAACCGGGATTGAGTTACAGACTGGAATCAAGAACAGTTGAAAATATCATTTTTCTTGTGATGTGCTGAAGTGCAGGTTACAGAGGCTGATTCATGGAATGGGTAGTGTGAGTTTTTAAGCAGCTTTATCCCAAATATCAAATTTAATTTCTCATTGGAACTGTTTGATGTTTTCTTAGTCTTGACACAAATGGAAAGGGACTCTTTGGACCCTCATTGTTTGCAGCTTTTCACCATTTATAATGTAACCTGTTCCATCCTTTTTAAAGTGGGCAGCCACACATTTGCCTATAATGAAATCCATCTTTCACTATTTCACTCATTCACTTAAGGTGTACATATCTCTTTGGAATTTGAAGTGCAGGTTACAGATTGGATTGGAACTTTCTGCTTTAAGAATCATTAACCAAGTTACACAGAGTTAAACATCAAAACTGACATTCTGAAACAGGAGAGGGCCCCACAACTTCAATTCTGTGATTCTCTAGCACCTCATGATCTGTATCTTACAATATGTCTGCCCCCCTCATGTCTCTGAAGACTTGGAAAATGTTTCAGACATTGGGGAACCATTTCTGTCAATGGGGATATTTCCTTTGAAGCATTTCATTGTCTTGGGACATTTACAGTAAACGGCTCCTTCAAAAGACATCATTAAAATTCACTCTTTAATCATCCAAATCCTTTTGCCCATTCAGACTCCCTGGCCCTACATCCTATTGTTTCAAAGCTAACTTACATTTCACAATGTAGGAATGTGTGAATGCAAACACTTTCTTCACACGTTTCCACAATACTAAGGCTCACACTATTCAGGGTGAAATTTTCAAGACAACATTCATCAACTGACAGATTTCCAGCTCCAGCTAATTGTAGATTTTTATTTTTAATTTTGGGATAACAGGACTCAAATTGTACGGCATCCCAGTGTGAGATTTAAACTCCTGTTTATTTCAATCTTTAGCTCAGGAATTCACATTAAAACATGCAGAGAATTGAAACCTTCCTCATACAGTTGCCTGTTTGTTCCAGTGTTGGTATATTCCCTCTTTCTCTTGCGTTTTCACTTGTCTGAAGAAATTGAATTGTTGACATTGGATAATCATCCCTTTCCCATGAAAATGTAAACTGCTGGGAAACTGCAACAGACACAATCTTATGCAGTGATCAAAATCCAGCACCTTTATTCATCAATCCCATTTCCTATCTCTGTAGAAACTCCCTTCCACTGACAGATTCTGAGATCCATACTCAATCTCAAAAACCACCACAGAAAAGTGACTGCTTATTTTAAACAGTGAATCTGAACTATTTGAAGTTCTGACTCAGTCACAGAATCGCAGAAATTTTGACTCTGTGGGATGAAAATGATCAGAATAACTTTGCAACATACAGGTAACCTGTAGTGACCGGAGGATACTTGTCTGTTCAAAAGGGATTCGATAAGATGCCTCACAAAGCTTGTTAATCAGGACAAGAGCTCATACATTCCCCTAATCTCCCCACCCAGTTCCTCTCAGGATTTGACAATTTGATCAAGTCACCCCTGATGCTACTAAATTTCAGGGAATACAACCCGAGTTTGTGCAATCTCACTTTGCAATTTAACCCTTGGAATCCAGGTCTCATTCTGGCAAAGCTGTGATGCACTCGAACTGTCTAAAATGTCCCTGGAGTGTCGGATTAACCCGGGTCACTCACATATACCCAGGTCAGGTTCAAGACTCACCTGTCTCACTCGCTGAGACGCTCCTGTACCACTGGCCTTATTGTAGTCGGATGCCGCATTGGGAGCAGGACAGGTAGACGGGATTAGGATGACTGTTCATGTGGAGGGTAAACACGAGGAATCTATCAGAGAATCAGAACAGACCAGGGAGAATCAAAGAAGGAAACTTATGTTCAATTTATTAGGCCTGATTTGTGGATTGTTTTTGTTTTGGGCGAGAAAGTTGCCAACAAACACTCCCAGAAAGGATGCAGCAGGGGCTAGATACAGAGAAAAGCTCCCTCGATACTGTCCCCATCAAACACTCCCAGGACGGGAACAGGACAGGATCAGATACAGAGTAAAGCTACCTCTACACTTTCCCCATCAAACACTCCCAGGGCAGGAAAAGCACTGGGTTAGATAGAGAGTAAAGCTCCCTCTACACTGTCTCCATCAAACACTCTCAGGTCTGGTACAGCACAGGGTTAGATACAGTGTAAACCTCCCTCTATGCTCTCCCCATCAAACACTCCCAGGACTGGTACAGCACGGGGTTAGATAAAGAGTAAAGCTGCCCCTACACTGTGGACATCATACACTCCCAGGGCAGGTACAGCACGGGGTTAGATACCGAGTAAAGCGCCCCCTACACTGTGCCCAACATACACACCCAGGGCAGGGAGAGCACGGGGTTATATACAGAGTAAATTTCCCTCTAATCTGTCCCCATCAAACGCTTCCAGGACAGGTACAGCACGGGGTTAGATACAGAGTAAAGCTCCCTCTACACTGTCCCCATCAAGCACTCCCAGGTCCGGTACAGCACAGGGTTAGATACAGTGTAAACCTCCCTCTATACTCTCCCCATCAAACACTCCCAGGTCTGGTACAGCAAGGGGTTAGATTCAGAGTAAAGCTCCCTCTACACTATCGCCATCAAACACTCCCAGGACTGGTACAGCACGGGGTTAGATACAGAGTAACGCTCCCTCTATACTGTCCCCATCAAACACTCCCAGGACTGGTACAGCACGGGGTTAGATACAGAGTAAAGCTCCCCCTACACTGTGCCCATCGTACACTACCAGGGCAGGTACAGCACGGGGTTAGATACAGTCTAAATTTTCCTCTAAGCTGTCCCCATCAAACACTCCCAGGACAGGTGCAGCACAGAGTTAGATACAGAGTAAAGCTCAGTCTAAACTGTCCCCATCAAGCACACACATGGCAGGTACAGGACAGAGTTAGATGCAGAGTAAGTCTACCTTACACCGTCCGCATCAAACACTCCCAGGGCAGATACAGTAGAAGGTTTGATACAGAGTAAATCTTCCACTGCACTGTCCCCATCAAACTCTCCCAGGTCAGGTACAGCACGGGGTTAGGTACAGAGTTAAACTTCCTCGATAATGTCCCCATCAAACACTCCCAGGACAGGTACAGCACAGGGTTAGATGCAGAGAAAATTTCCCTCTATAATGTATCCATCTAAAATTCCCAGTACAGGTACACCACAGGGTTAGATACAGAGTAAAGCTCCCTCGATACTGTACCCATCAAACACTCCCAGGACAGGTACAGCACGGGGTTAGATACAGAGTAAAGCTCCCTCGATACTGTCCCCATCAAACACTCCCAGGACAGGTACAGCACGGGGTTAGATATAGAGTAAATTTCCCACTAATCTGTCCCCATCAAACACTCCCAGGATAGGTACAGCACGGGGTTTGATACAGAGTAAAGCTCCCTCTACACTGTCCCCATCAAACTCTCCCAGTGCAGGTACATTACGGGGTTAGATACAGAGTAAAACTTCCTCTACACTGTCCCCATCAAACACTCCCAGGACAGGTACAGCACGGTGTTAGATACAGAGTAAATCTCCCACTACACCATCCCCATCAAACAGTCCCTGGACAGGTACAGCACGGGTTTAGATACAGAATTAAGGTCCCACTGCACTGTCATCATCAAACACTCCCAGGGCACGTACAGCACTGGGTTAGATACAGAGTAAAGCTCCCTCAATACTGTCCCCATCAAACACTCCCAGGACAGGTACAGCACAGGGTTTGATACAAGGTGAAGCTTCCTCTGCACTGTTCCCATAAAACACTCCCTGGACAGGGACAGAACAAGGTTAGATAAACAGTAAAGCTCCCTCTATACTGTCCCCATCAAACACTCCCAGGACATGTACAGCACGGTGTTAGATACAGAGTAAATCTCCCACTACACGGCCCCCATCAAACACTCCCAGGCCAGGTACAGCACGGGTTTATATACAGAATAAAGTTCCCACTGCACTGTCATCATCCAACACTCCCAGGGCACGTACAGCACTAGGTTAGATAAAGAGTAACGCTCCCTCTATACTGTCCACATCAAACACTCCCAGGACAGGTACAGCACAGGGTTAGATACAGAGCAAAGCTCCCTCTGCACTGTCCCCTTCAAACACTCCCTGGACAGGAACAGAACTGGGTAAGATACAGAGTAAAGCTCCCTCGATACTGGCCCCATCAAACACTCCTACGACGGGAACATGACAGGGTCAGATACAGAGAAAAGCTACCTCTACACTTTCCCCATCAAACACTCCCAGGGCAGGAAAAGCACTGGGTGAGATACTGAGTAAAGCTCCCTCTACACTGTCTCCATCAAACACTCCCAGGTCCCCTACAGCACAGGGTTAGATACAGTGTATACCTCCCTCAATATTCTCCCCATCAAACACTCCCAGGACTGGTACAGCACGGGGTTAGATACAGAGTAAAGCTCTCCCTACACTGTGCCCATCGTACACTCCCAGGGCAGGTACAGCACGGGTTCAGATACAGTGTAAAACTCCCTCTATACTCTCCCCATCTAACACTCCCAGGACTGGTACAGCACGGGGTTAGATAGAGAGTAAAGCTCCCTCTACACTCTGCCCATCGTACACTCCGAGGGCAGGTACAGCACGGGGTTAGATACAGTCTAAATTTTCCTCTAAGCTGTCCCCATCAAACACTCCCAGGACTGGTGCAGCACAGAGTTAGATACAGAGTAAAGCTCAGTCTTCACTGTCCCCATCAAGCACTCACAGGGCAGGTACAGGACAGGGTTTGATACAAAGTAAAGCTTCCTCTACACTGTCCCCATCAAACTCTCGCAGGACAGGTACAGCACGGGGTTAGGTACAGAGTTAAACTTCCTCGATACTGTCCCCATCAAACACTCCCAGGACAGGTACAGCACGGGGTTAGATGCAGAGAAAATTTCCCTCTATAATGTATCCATCTAAAATTCCAAGTACAGGTACACCACAGGGTTAGATATACAGTAAAGCTTCCTCGATAATGTATCCATCTAAAATTCCCAGTACAGGTACAGCACGGGGTAAGATACAGAGTAAAGCTCCCTCGATACTGTCCCATCATACACTCCCAGGACTGGTACAGCCCGGGGTTAGAAACAGAGAAAAACTCCCTCTACACTGTCCCATCATACACTCCCATGGCAGTTACAGCACAGGGTTAGATACAGAGTAAATCTCCCAATAACCTGTCCCCATCTAAAACTCCCAGGACTGGTACTGCCCGGGGTAAGATTCAGAGTAAAGCTCCCTCTACACAGTCCCCATGAAGCACTCCCAGGGCAGGTACAGGACAGGGTTATATATAGAGTAAAGCTCCCTCTACACCGTCCCCATCAAACACTCCCAGTGCAGGTACATTACGGGGTTAGATACAGAGTAAAACTTCCTCTACACTGTCCCCATCAAACACTCCCAGGACAGGTACAGCACGGTGTTAGATACAGAGTAAATCTCCCACTACACCGTCCCCATCAAACAGTCCCAGGCCAGGTACAGCACGGGTTTAGATACAGAATTAAGGTCCCACTGCACTGTCATCATCAAACACTCCCAGGGCACGTACAGCACTGGGTTAGATACAGAGTAAAGCTCCCTCAATACTGTCCCCATCAAACACTCCCAGGACAGGTACAGCACAGGGTTTGATACAAGGTGAAGCTCCCTCTGCACTGTTCCCATAAAACACTCCCTGGACAGGGACAGAACAAGGTTAGATAAACAGTAAAGCTCCCTCTATACTGTCCCCATCAAACACTCCCAGGACAGGAACAGGACAGGGTTAGATACAGAGTAAAGCTCCCTCTACAGTGTCTCAATCAAACACTACCAGGTCCGCTACAGCACGGGGTTAGATACAGAGTAAAGCTCCCTCTACACCATCCCCATCAAACACTCCCAGTGCAGGTACATTACGGGGTTAGATACAGAATAAAACTTCCTCTACACTGTCCCCACCAAACACTCCCAGGACAGGTACAGCACGGGTTTATATACAGAATAAAGTTCACACTGCACTGTCATCATCAAACACTCCCAGGGCACGTACAGCACTAGGTTAGATAAAGATTAAAGCTCCCTCTATACTGTCCCCATCAAACACTCCCAGGACAGGTACAGCACAGGGTTAGATACAGAGCAAAGCTCCCTCTGCACTGTCCCCTTCAAACACTCCCTGGACAGGAACAGAACTGGGTAAGATACAGAGTAAAGCTCCCTCGATACTGGCCCCATCAAACACTCCCACGACGGGAACATGACAGGATCCGATACAGAGAAAAGCTTCCTCTACACTTTCCCCATCAAACACTCCCAGGGCAGGAAAAGCACTGGGTGAGATACTGAGTAAAGCTCCCTCTACACTGTCTCCATCAAACACTCCCAGGTCCCCTACAGCACAGGGTTAGATACAGTGTATACCTCCCTCAATACTCTCCCCATCAAACACTTCCAGGACTGGTACAGCACGGGGTTAGATACAGAGTAAAGCTCCCCCTACACTGTGCCCATCGTACACTCCCAGGGCAGGTACAGCACGGGTTTAGATACAGTGTAAAACTCCCTCTATACACTCCCCATCTAACACTCCCAGGACTGGTACAGCACGGGGTTAGATAGAGAGTAAAGCTCCCTCTACACTATCGCCATCAAACACTCCCAGGACTGGTACAGCACGGGGTTAGATTCAGAGTAAAGCTCCCTCTATACTGTCCCCATCAAACACTCCCAGGACTGGTACAGCACGGGGATAGATACAGAGTAAAGCTCCCCCTACACTGTGCCCATCGTGCACTCCCAGGGCAGGTACAGCACGGGGTTGGATACAGTCTAAATTTCCCTCTAAGCTGTCCCCATCAAACACTCCCAGGACTGGTGCAGCACGGGGTTAGATACAGAGTAAAGCTCCCTCGATACTGTACCCATCAAACACTCCCAGGACTAGTACAGCCCGGTGTTAGAAACAGAGAAAAACTCCCCCTACACTGTGCCCATCATACACTCCCATGGCAGTTACAGCTCAGGGTTAGATACAGAGTAAATCTCCCTCTAAACTGTCCCATTCTAAAACTCCAAGGACTGGTACTGCCCGGGGTAACATTCAGAGTAATGCTCCCTCTACACAGTCCCCATGAAGCACTCCCAGGGCAGGTACAGGACAGGGTTATATACAGAGTAAAGCACATTCTAAACTGTCCCCATCAAACCCTCCCAGTACAGGTACAGCACGGGGTTAGATACAGAGTAAAGCTCCCTCTACACCGTCCCCATCAAACACTCCCAGTGCAGGTACATTAGGGGGTTAGATACAGAGTAAAACTTCCTCTACACTGTCCCCATCAAACACTCTTAGGACAGGTACAGCACGGTGTGAGATACAGAGTAATTCTCCCACTACAACGTCCCCAATAAAAAACTCCCAGGCCAGGTTCAGCACGGGTTTAGATACAGAATAAATGTCCCACTGCACTGTCATCATCAAACACTCCCAGGGCAGGTACAGCACTGGGTTAGATAAAGATTAAAGCTCCCTCTATACTGTCCCCATAAAACACTCCCAGGACAGGTACAGCACAGGGTTTGATACAAGGTAAAGCTCCCTCTGCACTGTTCCCATAAAACACACCCTGGACAGGAACAGAACAGGGTTAGATACAGATTAAAGCTCCCTCTATACTGTCCCCATCAAACACTCCCAGGACAGGAACAGGACAGGGTTAGATACAGAGTAAAGCTACCTCTACACTTTCCCCATCAAACACTCCCAGGGCAGGAAAAGCATTGGGTTAGATACAGAGTAAAGCTCCCTCTACACTTTCTCCATCAAACACTCCCAGGCCCCCTACAGCACAGGGTTAGATACAGTGTAAATCTCCCTCTATGCTCTCCCCATCAAACACTCACAGGACTGGCACAGCACGGGGTTAGATACAGAGAAAATCTCCCTCTAACCTGTCCGCATCAAACACTCCCAGGACTGGTACTGCCCGGGGTAAGATTCAGAGTAAAGCTCCCTCTACACTGTCCCCATGAAGCACTCCCAGGGCAGGTACAGGACAGGTTTATATACAAAGTAAAGCTCCCTCTAAACTGTCTCCATCAAACACTCCCAGGCCCCCTACAGCACAGGGTTAGATACAGTGTAAATCTCCCTCTATACTCTCCCCATCAAACACTCACAGGACTGGCACAGCACGGGGTTAGATACAGAGAAAATATCCCTCTAACCTGTCCGCATCAAACACTCCCAGGACTGGTACTGCCCGGGGTAAGATTCAGAGTAAAGCTCCCTCTACACTGTCCCCATGAAGCACTCACAGGGCAGGTACAGGACAGGTTTATATACAGAGTAAAGCTCCCTCTAAACTGTCCCCTTCAAACCCTCCCTGGACAGGTACTGCACGGGGTTAGATACAGAGTAAAGCTCCCTTTACGCGGTCCCCATCAAACACTCCCAGTGCCGGTACATTAGGGGGTTAGATACAGAGTAAAACTTCCTCTACACTGTCCCCATCAAACAATCCCAGGACAGGTACAGCACAGTGTTAGATACAGAGTAAATCTCCCACTACACCGTCCCCATCAAACACCTCCAGGCCAGGTACAGCACGGGTTTATATACAGAATAAAGGTCCCACTGCACTGTCATCATCAAACACTCCCAGGGCAAGTACAGCACTGGGTTAGATACAGAGTAAAGCTCCATCTAAACTGTCCCCATCAAACACTCCCAGGACAGGTACAGCACAGGGTTAGATACAGAGTAAAGCTCCCTCTATACTGTCCCCATCAAACACTGCCAGGACAAGAACAGCACGGGGTTAGATACAGAGTAAAGCTACCTCTACACTGTCTCCATCAAACTCTCCCAGGACAGGGTTAGATACAGAGTAAAGCTCCCTCTATACTGTCCCCATCAAACACTCCCAGGACAGGAACAGGACAGGGTTAGATACAGAGTAAAGCTACCTCTACACTTTCCCCATCAAACACTCCCAGGACTGCTACAGCACAGGGTTAGATTCAGAGTAAATCTCCCTCTATGCCGTCCCCATCAAACACTCCCTGGGCAGGTAAAGCACAGGGTTAGATAAAGAGTAATGCTTCCTCTACACTGTTCCTATCAAACACTCCCAGGACTTTTACAGCACTGGGTTAGATACAGAGTTTAGCTCCCTCTACACTGTCACCATCAAACACTCCCAGGACAGGTACAGTGATGACCCCCGTCCCCTTCAGAACCTCAGAAAGACTGAGCGCTTTGCAGTGAATGAATGAATCTTTAAAATGCTCTCATTGTTAGTGAGTCACTTGCTTCACTGTCCCTGGATTCATTTTCGCAATTCGGCCATTTCTAAAAGATGTGTCTGGGAGCTGGGCAGAGTCTACACATTGGAGACCCCCAGATCCTGTGTCTATTCACACCCCCTCCTCTTGTTTTGCTACCTCAGCCCCTCTGTTTCAAACCTCTTTCCAGACATTATGGCAAACTTGTGGCATTCTAAACTATTATCTTAAATTGTTAATAAATACTGAGAAACAGACACAGACACGGGCTTTGCAGCAGCAGAAAGAATGTGAATCATTCTATCCCGGGGGTTTTTACTTCCAGATTCAGTTTTAGAAAATTCAGAATTCAAATTCACAGCAGCAAAGTGTGGGAGTGAACGCCCCGATCCTTCAATATTACAGGGAATACACAGGGAAGTCATGTCTCCATACCTGCGTCTCTGTCACGTTTAAAATATTAATATTACATGAGTCAACTCTGTCCTAAGTGTCCCATTGCTGTGGGGACATCAAATGGCCACTGTGAACAAACCTAAAATGGCTGCCTGGTGTTTGTAGACTAGATTCTCAGAGGAAGAGAGGTAGGGAGAGAGGGATAGAGAGCTGGGTAAGCGAGTGAGATAGAGAGAGGAGATCAAGCGATAAAAAAGGGATGAGTTGAGAGAGAGAGATGAAGAGAGGGGAGCGAGTGTAGGGTAAAGATATGGGGTGAGAGTGAGAAACAGAGAAATGTATCGAGTGGCAGAGAGATGGGGTGGGAGAGGGAGAGAAGGAACGAGACAGGATGAGAGAATGAGAAAGTGTAGTGCGAAACTGAAAATATTCAAAAATGTGTTAACATTATTAAGTGTAAAGGACAATATCCTGTGAGACATCCCTTCTCCATCTTAAAATTGGCAGGAGAGCCTTTAACCAACTTCAAAATGGGGGGACACCCCTTCCTCAACTTGTGATGTGGAAGTGCTGGAATCTAATCGAGGGGTTCGGGGTGGTTTATATATAGAATAACAGATACCCGGGAGTGCGTTGCAGACTGGAATCTAATCGTGGGGTTTGTGGAGTTTATATATAGAATAATAGATACCATGGATTGAGTTAAAGACTGGAATCTAATCGAGAGGTTCGGGGTGGTTTATATAGAGAATAACAGATACTCGGGAGTGAGTTTATGGACTGGAATCTAATCGAGGGGTTCGGGGTGGTTTATATGCAGAATAACCGATACCCGGGTGTGCGTTGCGGACTGGAATCTAATCGTGGGGTTTGTGGGGTTTATATATTGAATAATAGATACCAAGGATTGAGTTAAAGATTGGAATCTAATCGAGGGGTTCGGGGTGGTTTATATACAGAATAACAGATACCCGGGAGTGAGTTACAGACTGGAATCTAATCGAGGGGTTTGGTGGGTTTATATATAGAATAACAGATACCCGGGAGTGAGTTACAGACTGGAATCTAATCGAGGGGTTCGGGGTGGTTTATATACAGAATAACAAATACCCGGGAGTGAGTTACAGACTGGAATCTAATCGAGAGATTCGGGGTGGATTATATATAGAATAACAGATACCCGGGAGTGATTTACAGACTGGAATCTAATCGAGGGGTTCAGGGGGGTTATATTTAGAATAACAGATACCTGGGAGTGAGTTACAGACTGGAATCAAATCGAGGGGTTTGAGGGATTTATATATAGAATAACAGATACCCGAGAGTGAGTTACAGACTGGAATCTAATCGAGGGCTTTGGGGAATTTTTATATAGAATAACAGATACCCGGGAGTGAGTTATAGACTGGAAACAAATCGATGGGTTCGGGGTGTTTATATATAAATCATATGAATATAATATATATAGATTAACAGAAGACCGGGAATGAGTAACAGACTGAAATCTAGTCGAGCGGTTTGGGACATTTATATACAGAATAACAGTTAGACGGAAATGAGTTACAGACTGGAATCTAATCGAGGGGTTTGGGGTGGTCTTAATATAGAATAACAGATTCCTGGGAGTGAGTTACATGCTGGAATCTTATCGAGGAGTTCGGGGTGGTTTATATATAGAATAACAGACACCCGGCAGTGAGTTTCAGACAGGAATCTAACGGAGGGGTTTGGGGTGGTTTATATATAGAATAACAGACACCCGGCAGTGAGTTACAGGCAGGAATCTAACGGAGGGGTTTGGGGTGATTTATATATAGATTAACAGATGCCCGGGAGTGAGTTACGGGCTGAAATTTAATCGAGGGGTTCGGGGTGGTTTATATATAAATCATGTAGATACAATATGTATCGAATAAAAGATATCTGGGAGTGAGTTAAAGAACGGAATCTCATCGAGGGGAATGAGGGGTTTATATATAGAATAATAGATAACGGGAGAGAGTTACAGACTGGAATCTAATTGAAGGGTGCAGTGGTTTTATATACAGAAAAATAGATACCCGGGAGTGAGTTACAGACTGGAATCTAATCGAGGGGTTCAGGGCGTTTATATATAGAATAATCGATACCCGGGAGTGAGTTACAGACAGGAATCTAATCGAGTGCTTCCGGGGGTTTATATATAGAATCATAGATACCCGGGATTGAGTTACAGGCTGGAATTTAATTAAGGGGTGCAGGGGGTTTATATATAGAATAATCGATGCCCGGGATTGAGTTACAGACTCGAATCTAATCGAAGGGATCAGGGGGTTTATATATAGAATAATCGATACCTGGGATTGAGTTACAGACTGGAATCTAATCGAGGGGTTCAGGGGGTTTATATATAGAATAATAAATACCTGGGATTGAGTTACAGACTGCAATCTAATCGAGGGGTTCAGTGGGTTTATATAGAGAATAATAGATACCCGGGAGTGAGTTACAGACTGGAATCTAATTGAGGGGTGCAGGGGGTTTATATAGAGAATAATAGATACCCGGGATTGAGTTACAGACTGGAATCACGAACAGTTGAAAATATCATTTTTCTTGTGATGTGCTGAAGTGCAGGTTACAGAGGCTGATTCATGGAATGGGTAGTGTGAGTTTTTAACCAGCTTTATCCCAAATATCAAATTTAATTTCTCATTGGAACTGTTTGATGTTTTCTTAGTCTTGACACAAATGGATAGGGACTCTTTGGACCCTCACTGTTTGCAGCTTTTCACCATTTATAATGTAACCTGTTCCATCCTTTTTAAAGTGGGCAGCCACACATTTGCCTATAATGAAATCCATCTTTCACTATTTCACTCATTCACTTAAGGTGTACATATCTCTTTGGCATTTTAAGTGCAGGTTACAGATTGGATTGGAACTTTATGCTTTAAGAATCATTAACCAAGTTTCACAGAGTTAAACATCAAAACTGACATTCTGAAACAGGAGAGGGCCCCACAACTTCAATTCTGTGATTCTCTAGCACCTCATGATCTGTATCTTACAATATGTCTGCCCCCTTCATGTCTCTGAAGACTTGGGAAAGTCTTTCAGACATTGGGGAACCATTTCTGTCAATCGGGATATTTCCTTTGAAGCATTTCATTGTCTTGGGACATTTACAGTAAACGGCTCCTTCAAAGGACATCATTAAAATTCACTCTTTAATCATCCAAATCCTTTTGCCCATTCAGACTCCCTGGCCCTACATCCTTATTGTTTCAAAGCTAACTTACATTTCACAATGTAGGAATGTGTGAATGCAAACACTTTCTTCACACCTTTCCACAATACTAAGGCTCACAGTATTCAGGGTGAAATTTTCAAGACAACATTCATCAACTGACAGATTTCCAGCTCCAGCTAATTGTAGATTTTTATTTTTAATTTTGGGATAACAGGACTGAAATTGTACGGCATCCCAGTGTGAGATTTAAACTCCTGTTTATTTCAATCTTTAGCTCAGGAATTCACATTAAAACATGCAGAGAATTGAAACCTTCCTCATACAGTTGCCTGTTTGTTCCAGTGTTGGTATATTCCCTCTTTCTCTTGCGTTTTCACTAGTCTGAAGAAATTGAATTGTTGACATTGGATAATCATCCCTTTCCCATGAAAATGTAAACTCCTGGGAAACTGCAACAGACACAATCTTATGCAGTGATCAAAATCCTGCACCTTTATTCATCAATCCCATTTCCTATCTCTGTAGAAACTCCCTTCCACTGACAGATTCTGAGATCCATACTCAATCTCAAAAACCACCGCAGAAAAGTGACTGCTTATTTTAAACAGTAAATCTGAACTATTTGAAGTTCTGACTCAGTCACAGAATCGCAGAAATTTTGACTCTGTGGAATGAAAATTATCAGAATAACTTTGCAACATACAGGTAACCTGTAGTGACAGGAGGATACTTGTCTGTTCAAAAGGGATTCGATAAGATGCCTCACAAAGTTTGTTACTCAGGACAAGAGCTCATACATTCCCTAATCTCCCCACCCAGTTCCTCTCAGGATTTGACAATTTGATCAAGTCACCCCTGATGCTACTAAATTTAAGGGAATACAACCCGAGTTTGTGCAATCTCACTTTGCAATTTAACCCTTGGAATCCAGGTCTCATTCTGGCAAAGCTGTGATGCACTTGAACTGTCTCAACTGTCCCTGGAGTGTCGGATTAACCCGGGTCAAACGCATACACCCAGGTCAGGTTCAAGACTCACCTGTCTCACTCGCTGAGACGCTCTTGTATCAATGGCCTTATTGTAGTCGGATGCCGCGTTGGGAGCAGGACAGGTAGACGGGATTAGGATGACTGCTCATGTGGAGGGTAAACACGAGGAATCTATCAGAGAATCAGAACAGACCAGGGAGAATCAAACAAGGAAACTCATGTTCAATTTATTAGGCCTGATTTGTGGATTGTTTTTGTTTTGGGTGAGAATGTTGCCAACAAACACTCCCAGAGATGATGCAGCAGGGGATAGATAAAGAGTAAAGCTCCCTCGATACTGTCCCCATCAAACACTCCCAGGACAGGTACAGCACGGGGTTAGATACAGAGTAATGCATCCTCTACACTGTCCCCATCAAACAATCTCAGGACAGGAACTGGACAGGATAAGATACAGAGTAAAGCTCCCTCTACACTTTCCCCATCAAGCACTCCCAGGGCAGGTACAGGACAGGGTTATATACGGAGTAAAGCTCCCACTAAACTGTCCCCATCAAACACTCCCAGCACAGGTACAGCACGGTGTTAGATACAGAGTAAATATCCCTCTACACTGTAACCATCAAACACTCCCAGTGCAGGTACAGTACGGGGTTAGATACAGACTAAAGCTTATTCTACACGGTCCTCACCAAACACTCCCAGGACAGGTACAGCACGGGGTTAGATACAGATTAAAGCTCCCTCTAAACTGTCCCCATCAAACACTCTCAGGGCAGGTAAAGCACTGGGTTAGATACAGAGTAAAGCTCCCTCTTCACCGTCCCCATCAAACACTCCCAGGACATGTACAGCATGGCGTTAGATACAGAGTAAATCTCCCTCGATACTGTCCCCATCAAACACTCCCAGGACAGGTACAGCACGGGGCTAGATACAGAGTAAAGCTCCCTCGATGCTGTCCTCATCAAACACTCCCAGGACAGGTACAGCACGGGGTTAGATACAGAATAAAGCAACCTCTGCACTGTCCCCATCAAACACTCCCAGGACAGGAACTGGACAGGATTAGATACAGAGTAAAGCTACCTCTACACTTTCCCCATCAAACCCTCCCAGGGCAGCTAAAGCAACGTGTTAAATACAGAGTAATGCTCCCTCTACACTGTCTCCATCAAACGCTCCCAGGGCAGGTACAGCACGGGGCTGGATGCAGAGTAAAGCATCCTCAATACTGTCCCCATCAAACACTCCCTGGACAGGTACAGGACGGGCTTTGATACAGAGTAAAGCTCCCTCTACACTCTGCCCATCACACACTCCCAGGGCAGGTACAGCAAGGGGTTAGATACAGAATAAAGCTCCCTCTGCATTGTCCCCATCAAACACTCCCAGGCCACATACAGCATGGGATTAGATGCAGAGTAAATCTCCCTCTATACTGTCCACATCAAACACTCCCAGTACAGGTACAGCACAATTTAGATACAGAGTAAAGCTTCCTCTACACTGTCCCCATCAAACACTCCCAAGACAGGTAAAGCTCGGGGTTAGATACAAAGTAAAGCTCCCTCTACACAGTCCCCCTCAAACACACCTAGGACAGGAACAGGACAGGGCTAGATACAGAGTAAAGCTCGCTCTATTCTCTCCCAATAAAACACTTTCAGGACTGGTACTGGACAGGATTAGATACAGAGTAATGCTCCCTCTGCACTGTCCCCATCAAACACTCCCTGGACAGGAACAGAACAGGGTTAGATACAGAGTAAAGCACCCTCTATACCTTCCCCATCAAACACTCCCAGGACAGGAACAGGACAGGGTTAGATACTGAGTATAGCTACCTCTACACTTGCCCCATCAAACACTCCCAGGGCAGTTAAAGCACTGGGTTAGATACAGAGAAAAGCTCCCTCTGCACTGTCCCCATCAAACACTCCCTGGACAGGAACTGGACAGGGTTAGATACAGAGTAAACCTGCATCTATACTCCCCCCATCAAACACTCCCAGGACTGGTACAGCACGGGGTTAAATACAGAGTAAAGCTCCCCCTACACTGTGGCCATCATACACTCCCAGTGCTGGTACAGCACGGCGTTAGATAAGGAGTAAACCTCCCTCTACACTGTCCCCATCAAACACTCCCAGGACTGGTATTAACATTCAATGGACAGGAGCTGCAAGGGGTCCTGTCTGGAAAGAGAGAGGGAGAGAGAAAGCTGGAATGACAGAGACAGGGAAATGCCACCCCCTCCCCCAGAAACGTCGTGTGTTCCCTGTTGCAGTTCAGGAAAAGCTGCAGGCCGTTTCTGCACAGGGGGATCCCACAGGCAGCAATGTAATGCTATCCAGATGGGAACAGGGAGACACATTTCCTTCCCCAGCCTCATGCCTGCTGTAACCCTCCCTCTTCCCTCTCAGCCCCTCACCGGGCACCATGTGTGCTCTGAGTCCGGACACATCCCCAGAAAGGCCTAAACTCCTTCTCTTCAAACCGGGAACAAGCTGCTGCTTCCTGGGGGAGACTTTTTGAAATCTCCGTCCCAGCATCGATTTTTACAAACCAGGCGTCCCCGGGAGGGTGTGACTGAGGCTTTTCTGCAGAGACTGGGAGCTGGGCACTGACTCCACACTGGAGACCCTCCCCTAACCCCCCCCAGACCCTTTGTATCTTCCTCACCCCCAACCCCCTGCCTCTGTTTCACTGTCTTTCCCTGATTCCCTCGCTCTCCCCCCTCTCTCTCTGTTGTAACGTAGGGACACATCCTAGAGAGACTGAATTCAAATGACTGTTCCACCTCTCAATTCATCGCCCTGCCTAAAACACCAGCATTATTCAGGAATTAGCACAAACTTTTACACACTCTCACAGTTAGGACTTGGTAAAGGGCTCCTGAGGGACAGGAAATGAGTCCAATCAGCTCATTTTTAATCAATTAACTGGTTGTGGCGCAGTATGAAACACTGCAGGGAATTTGTGCACAGCAAGATCCCACAGGGTGCAACCAGCTCTGTTCAGCACTTTTTAAATGGGGAAATATTTACACAGAGAGAGAGAGGCAGCAAGTTGGAGAGGGACTAAGACAGTGAAGACCCCCGACCCCTTCAGAACCTCAGAAAGACTGAGCGCTTTGCAGTGAAAGAATGAATGTTTAAAATGCTCTCATTGTTAGTGAGTCACTTGCTTCACTGTCCCTGGATTTATTTTCGCAATTCAGCCTTTTCTAAAAGATGTGACTGGGAGCTGGGCAGAGTCTACACATTGGAGACCCCCAGATCCTGTGTCTATTCACACCCCCTCCTCTTGTTTTGCTACCTCAGCCCCTCTGTTTCAACCCTCTTTCCAGTCATTATGGCAAACTTGTGGTATTCTAAACTATTATCTTAAATTGTTAATAAATACTGAGAAACAGACACAGACACGGGCTTTGCAGCAGCAGAAAGAATGTGAATCATTCCATCCCGGGGGTTTTTACTTCCAGATTCAGTTTTAGAAAATTCAGAATTCAAATTCACAACAGCAAAGTGTGGGAGTGAACGCCCGAATCCTTCAATATTCCAGGGAATACACGTGGAATTTATGTCTCCATACCTGTGTCTCTGTCACGTTTAAAATACTAATGTTACATGAGTCAACTCTGTCCTAAATGTCCCATTGCTGTGGGGACATAAAATGGCCACTGTGAACAAACCTAACATGGCTGCCTGGTGTTTGTAGACTAGATTCTCAGAGGAAGAGAGGCGGGCAGAGAGGGAAAGAGAGCTGGGTAAGCGAGTGAGATAGAGAGAGGAGATCAAGCGATAAAAAAGGGATGAGTTGAGAGAGGGAGAGATGAAGAGAGGGGAGCGAGTGTAGGGTAAAGATATGGGGTGAGAGAGAGAAACAGAGAAATGTATAGAGTGGCAGAGAGATGGGCTGGGAGAGGGAGAGAAGAAACGAGACAGGATGAGAGAAAGAGAAAGTGTAGGGGGAAACTGAAAATATTCAAAAATGTGTTAACATTATTGAGTGTAAAGAACAATATCCTGTGAGACATCCCTTCTCCATCTTTAAATTAGAGGGAGAGCCTTTAACCAACTTGAAAATGGGGGCAGACCCCTTCCTCAATTTGTGATGTGGAAGTGCTGGAATCAAATCGAGGGGTTCGGGGGGGTTTATATATAGAATATCATACCCGGGAGTGAGTTACAGGCTGGAATCAAATCGAGGAGTTCGGGGGGGCTTATATATAGAATATCATACCCGGGAGTGAGTTACAGACTGGAATCTAATCGAGGGGTTCGGGGTGGTTTATATATTGAATAACAGATACCCGGGAGTGAGTCACAGGCTGGAATCTAATCGAGGGGTTCGGGGTGGATTATATATAGAATAACAGATACCCGGGAGTGAGTCACAGGCTGGAATCTAATCGAGGGGTTCGGGGTGAATTATATATAGAATAACAGATACCCGGGAGTGAGTTACAGACTGGAATCTAATCGAGGAGGCCATTCAGCCCATCAAACTACTTTCGACACTCTGCAAGAAAAGTTTCACTGGTCTCACTCGTCCGCCCTTTCACCGAAACCCTGAAAATATTTTCCCTTCAGCTTCACACCCAAAATTTGCTGAAAAGAGAAATTCGGGATGGTGGGGAGAGGGGAAGGCTGATGGAGTGAGAGTGAGAGTAAATGAGAGAGAGAGGCAGAGAGATGGTGAGAGAGACAGATTGAGATAGAGAAAGAGAGACAAAACTCACCGAGAGAGAGAGAGGGACAGGACGAGATAGAGAGAGGGGCAGGGTGTTGTAGTGAGAGAGAGACAGTGAAAGGCGAGGCAAGAAAGAGAGCGATGGAGAAAGAGACAGGCTTATCTTAAACAGTTAATAAATACTGAGAAACAGACACAGACATGGGCTTTGTAGAAGCAGAATGAATGTGAATCATTCCATCCCGGGGGTTTTTACTTCCAGATTCAGTAATAGAAAATTCAGAATTCAAATTCACAACAGCAAAGTGTGGGGCTGAACGCCCGGATCCTTCAATATTCCTGGGAATACACAGGGAATTCATGTCTCCATACCTGTGTCTCTGTCACGTTTAAAATACTAATGTTACATGAGTGAGGAGTCAACTCTGTCCTAAATGTCCCATTGCTGTGGGGACATAAAATGGCCACTGTGAACAAACCTAAAATGGCTTCCTGGTGTTTGTAGACTAGATTCTCAGAGGAAGAGAGGTAGGGAGAGAGGGAAAGAGAGCTGGGTAAGCGAGTGAGATAGGGAGAGGAGATCAAGCGATAAATAAGGGATGAGTTGAGAGAGAGAGATGAAGAGAGGGGAGCGAGTGTAGGGTAAAGATATGGGGTGAGAGAGAGAAACAGAGAAATATATAGGGTGGCAGAGAGATGGGGTGGGAGAGGGAGAGAAGGAACGAGACAGGATGAGAGAAAGTGTAGGGGGAAACTGAAAATGTTCAAAAATTTGTGAACATTATTGAGTGTAAAGGACAATATCCTGTGAGACATCCCTTCTCCATCTTAAAATTAGAGGGAGAGCCTTTAACCAACTTTAAAATGGGGGAGACCCCTTCCTCTACTTGTGGTGTGGAAGTGCTGGAATCTAATCGAGGGGTTGGGGGTGGTTTATATATAGAATAACATACCCGGGAGTGAGTTACAGACTGGAATCTAATCGAGGGGTTGGGGGTGGTTTCTATATAGAATAACATACCCGGGAGTGAGTTACAGACTGGATCTAATCGAGGGATTCGGGATGGTTTATATATAGAATAACATATACCCGGGAGTGAGTTACAGGCTGGAATCTAATCGAGGGGTTCGGGGTGGTTCATATACAGAATAACAAATAACAGGAGTGAGTTACAGACTGGAATCTAATCGAGGGGTTCCGGGTGGATTATATATAGAATAACAGATAACCGGGAGTGAGTTACAGACTGGAATCTAACCGAGGGGTTCGGGGTGGTTTATATATAGAATAACAGATGCCCGGGAGTGACTTACAGACTGGAATCTAATCGAGGGGTTCGGGGTGGTTTATATGTAGAATAACAGATACCCGGGAGTGAGTTACAGGCTGGAATCTTATTGAGGGGTTCGGGGTGGATAATATATAGAATAACAGATACCTCCGATTGAGTAACAGACTGGAATCTAATCGAGGAGGCCATTCAGCCCATCAAACTACTTTCGACACTCTGCAAGGAAAGTTTCCCTGGTCTCTCTCGTCCGCCCTTTCCCCGAAACCCTGAAAATATTTTCCCTTCAGCTTCACGCCCAAAATTTGCTGAAAAGGGAAATTGGGGATGGTGGGGAGAGGGGGAGGCTGATGGAGTGAGAGAGAGAGTATGTGAGAGAGAGAGGCAGAGAGATGGTGAGAGAAAGGCAGATTGAGATAGAGAAAGAGAGACAAAACTCGCCGAGAGAGAGAGAGACAGGGCGAGAGAGAGAGAGGGGCAGGGTGTTGTAGTGAGAGAGAGACAGTGAAAGGCGAGGCGAGAAAGAGAGCCATGGAGAAAGAGACAGGCGTGGGAGACAACGAATGTGACAGAGAGTCAGTGGCAGAGCGAGGGAGAGAGAGCGACAGAGAGAGGTGGTGATAGGGATAGAGACGGGGCGATAGAGAGAGGGTCAGAGAATGACAGAGATAGAATGAGAGACAGAGAGAGAGGGTGAAGGGCAGAGAGATGGGGTGAGAGAGAGAGGGAAATAGTTACAGTGAGATGGGATGAGAAAGAAAGAGAGAGAGCGCGAGAGAGAGAGAGAGAGATGGAATTAGTGAGAGTGAGATGGGGTGAGAGAGAGAGGGTGAAGGGCAGAGAGATGGGGTGAGAGAGAGAGGGAAATAGTTACAGTGAGATGGGGTGAGAAAGAAAGAGAGAGAGCGCGAGAGAGAGAGAGAGAGAGGGAAATAGTGAGAGTGAGATGGGGTGAGAAAGAAAGAGAGAGAGGGCGAGAGAGAGAGGGTCAGAGAATGACAGAGAGATAAAATGAAAGACAGAGAGGGTGAAGGGGAGAGAGATGGGGCGAGAGAGAGGGAGATAGCGACAATGAGATGGGCTGAGGGAGAAAGAGAGAGAGGGCAAGAGAGAGAGATAGAGAGAGGCGATTGAATGAAAGAAAAATGGGTGGGGTGAGGGAGAGGCAGAGAGAGGGAAGTGAGTGTCCGAAATAGCGAAGGGATGAGAGAGAGTATCAGAGAGACGAGTCGAGGGAAGGAAAAAGCGGTAGGGAGAGAGAGACCTGACGAAATGGGGCGAGAACCATTCTCAATATTTAAAATGGAGGCAGATAACTTCTCCACCGTTAAAACGGAGGGAGTTCCCTTTTCCGTCTTTAAAATGGACGGAGATATCTGTGTCTCTGTCACGTTGAAAGTACTAATTTTCCATTCGTGAGGAGCCAAATCTGTCCTAAATGTCCCATTCCTGTGGGGACATAAAATGGCCACTGGGAACAAACCTAACATGTCTGCCTGGTGTTTGTAGACTAGATTCTCAGAGGAAGAGAGACAGGGAGAGAAGACACTGATCGAGTGAATGAGAAATAGAGACTCTCAGACCAAGTGGGTGACTGAGAGCCAGACAGTGAATAAAGGATATTGGTCATAGCACATGGAAAGAGCAAGAGGCCATTTAACCCTCCAACCCTGTTCTGACATTCAATGAGATCCTGGCTGATCTGTGACTGAACCCCTTGGTCTCATATCTCTGCAGCGTGTTAGCTAACAGAAATCTATCAGCCTCAGTTTTAAACATGGACTAGTGGCTCAGCATCAATTTCTGTTCATGTGAGAGAGATCCAAACTAATACCACACTTGGCGTTTTAAAGTGTTTCTTAGATTCTCTCCTGAAATTCTAAAATTCTAAACATAGTTGAAAAACCATGGCCTCAAGGCCCAGACTCCCCAAACCAGCGGGAATAGTTACTCTTTTTCAAACCTCCACTTGCATTATTATCCTGAAATATTGCATCAAATCACCCCCTCACCTAAATTCCAGTGTAAAGCTTCATCCACACTGTTCAACAAACACACCCAAACCAAATACAGTATGGGGTTCGAGAGAGAGTAACATTCCCTCTGCTCTGTCCCATCAAACAGGCCCAGGGAAGGGGCAGCACAGGGTTAGATACCAAGTAAAGATAGGGCCTATTGAGTGATAAACAGAATTTCTCCATCTTTAAAATGGAGGGAGATATCTGTGTCTCTGTCACGTTGAAAGGACTAATTTACCAATTGTCAGGAGTCAACTCTGTCATAAATGTCCCAGTGCTGTGGGCACATAAAATGGCCACTGTGAACAAACCTAAAATGGCTGCCTGGAGTTTGGGGATTTTTCTTACAGAATCTGAGAGAGGGAGAGAGAGAGAGAGAGAGAGAGCAGATGCGGAATGAGGGAATGTTAAAGAGAGAGACACAGAGTGAGAGGGGATGAACAGGCAGACGATGAAAGATTGATATCGGTCATAACATTGGGACATTTCTGACTGAGTTGAATTATGGCAAACTAGTGGCATTCTATCCTATTATCTTAAATTGTTAATAAATACTGAGAAACAGACACAGACACGGGCTTTGCAGCAGCAGAAAGAATGTGAATCATTCCATCCCGGGGGTTTTTACTTCCAGATTCAGTTTTAGAAAATTCAGAATTCAAATTCACAGCAGCAAAGTGTGGGAGTGAACGCCCGGATCCTTCAATATTCCAGGGAATACACGTGGAATTTATGTCTCCATACCTGTGTCTCTGTCACGTTTAAAATATTAATGTTACATGAGTCAACTCTGTCCTAAGTGTCCCATTGCTGTGGGGACATAAAATGGCCACTGTGAACAAACCTAAAATGGCTGCCTGGTGTTTGTAGTCTAGATTCTCAGAGGAAGAGAGACAGGGAGAGAGGGAAAGAGAGCTGGGTAAGCGAGTGAGATAGAGAGAGGAGATCAAGCGATAAAAAAGGGATGAGGTGAGAGAGAGAGATGAAGAGAGGGGAGCGAGTGTAGGGTAAAGATATGGGGTGAGAGAGAGAAACAGAGAAATATATAGGGTGGCAGAGAGATGGGGTGGGAGAGGGAGAGAAGGAACGAGACAGGGTAAGAGAAAGAGAAAGTGTAGGGGGAAACTGAAAATGTTCAAAAATTTGTTAACATTATTGTGTAAAGAACAATATCCTGTGAGACATCCCTTCTCCATCTTTAAATTAGAGGGAGAGCCTTTAACCAACTTTAAAATGGGGGGGACCCCTTCCTCAATTTGTGATGTGGAAGTGCTGGAATCTAATAGAGGGGTTCGGGGTGGTTTATATATAGAAAAACATACCCGGGAGTGAGTTGCAGACTGGAATCTAATCGAGGGGTTCGGGTTGGTTTATATATAGAATAACAGATACTCGGGAGTGAGTTACAGACTGGAATCTAATCGAGGGGTTCGGGGTGGTTTATATACAGAATAACAAATACCAGGGAGTGACTTACAGACTGGAATCTAATCGAGGGGTTCGAGTTGGTTTATATATAGAATAACAGATGCCCGGGAGTGAGTTACAGACTGGAATCTAATCGAGGGGTTTGGGGTGTTTAATATATAGAATAACAGATGCCCGGGAGTGAGTTACAGACTGGAATCTAATCGAGGGGTTCGGGGTGGATTATATATAGAATACCAGATACCCGGGAGTGAGTTACAGGCTGGAATCTAATCGAGGGGTTCAGGGGGTTTATATATAGAATAACAGATATCCGGAAGTGAGTTACCGACTGGAATCTAATCGAAGAGGCCATTCAGCCCATCAAACTACTTTCGACACTCTGCAAGGAAAGTTTAACTGGTCTCACTCATCCGCCCTTTCCCCGAAACCCTGAAAATATTTTCCCTTCAGCTTCACACCCAAAATTTGATGAAAAGGGAAATTGGGGATGGTGGCGAGAGGGGGAGGCTGATGGAGTGAGAGAGAGAGAGAGGCAGAGAGATGGTGAGAGAGAGACAGATTGAGATAGAGAGAGAGAGACAAAACTCGCCGAGAGAGAGAGAGAGACAGGGTGAGCAAGAGAGAGGGGCAGGGTGTTGTAGTGAGAGAGAGACAGTGAAAGGCGAGGCGAGAAAGAGAGCGATGGAGAAAGAGACAGGCTTATCTTAAACAGTTAATAAATACTGAGAAACAGACACAGACACGGGCTTTGTAGAAGCAGAATGAATGTGAATCATTCCATCCCGGGGGTTTTTACTTCCAGATTCAGTAATAGAAAGTTCAGAATTCAAATTCACAGCTGCAAGGTGTGGGACTGAACACCCAGATCCTTCAATATTCTAGGGAATACACAGGGAATTCATGTCTCCATACCTGTGTCTCTGTCACGTTTAAAATATTAATGTTACATGAGAGAGGGGTCAACTCTGTCCTAAATGTCCCATTCCTGTGGGGACATAAAATGGCCACTGTGAACAAACCTAAAATGGCTGCCTGGTGTTTGTAGACTAGATTCTCAGAGGAAGAGAGACAGGGAGAGAAGACACAGATCGAGTGAATGAGAAATAGAGACTCTCAGACCAAGTGGGTGACTGAGAGCCAGACAGTGAATAAAGGATATTGGTCATAGCACATGGAAAGAGCAAGAGGCCATTTAACCCTCCAACCCTGTTCTGACATTCAATGAGATCCTGGCTGATCTGTGACTGAACCCCTTGGTCTCATATCTCTGCAGCGTGTTAGCTAACAGAAATCTATCAGCCTCAGTTTTAAACATGGACTAGTGGCTCAGCATCAATTTCCATTCATGTGAGAGAGATCCAAACTAATACCACACTTGGTGTTTTAAAATGTTTCTTAGTTTCCCTCCTGAAATTCTAAAATTCTAAACATAGTTGAAAAACCATGACCCCAAGGCCCAGACTCCCCAAACCGGCGGGAATGGTTAGTCTTTTTCAAACCTCTACTTGCATTATTATCCTGAAATATTTCATCAAATCACCCCCTCACCTAAATTCCAGTGTGAAGCTTCATCTACACTGTTCAACAAACACACCCAAACCAAATACAGTATGGGGTTCGATAGAGAGTAACATTCCCTCTGCTCTGTCCCATCAAACAGGCCCAGGGAAGGAGCAGCACAGGGTTAGATACCAAGTAAAGACAGGGCCTATTGAGTGATAAACAGAATTTCTCCATCCTTAAAATGGAGGGAGATATCTGTGTCTCTGTCACGTTGAAAGGACTAATTTACCATTCGTGAGGAGTCAACTCTGTCATAAATGTCCCAGTGCTGTGGGAACATAAAATGGCCACTGTGAACAAACCTAAAATGGCTGCCTGGAGTTTGGGGATTTTTCTTACAGAATCTGAGAGAGGGAGAGAGAGAGAGAGAGAGAGCAGATGCAGAATGAGGGAATGTTAAAGAGAGAGACACAGAGTGAGAGGGGATGAACAGGCAGATGATGAAAGATTGATATCGGTCATAACATTGGGACATTTCTGACTGAGTTGAATTATGGCAAACTAGTGGCATTCTATCCTATTATCTTAAATTGTTAATAAATACTGAGAAACAGACACAGACACGGGCTTTGCAGCAGCAGAAAGAATGTGAATCATTCCATCCCGGGGGTTTTTACTTCCAGATTCAGTTTTTGAAAATTCAGAATTCAAATTCACAGCAGCAAAGTGTGGGACTGAACGCCCGGATCCTCCACTATTCCAGGGAATACACGTGGAATTTATGTCTCCATACCTGTGTCTCTGTCACGTTTAAAATATTAATGTTACATGAGTCAACTCTGTCCTAAATGTCCCATTGCTGTGGGGACATAAAATGGCCACTGTGAACAAACCTAAAATGGCTGCCTGGTGTTTGTAGACTAGATTCTCAGAGGAAGAGAGGCAGGGAGAGAGGGAAAGAGAGCTGTGTAAGCGAGTGAGATAGAGAGAGGAGATCAAGCGATAAAAAAGGGATGAGGTGAGAGAGAGAGATGAAGAGAGGGGAGCGAGTGTAGGGTAAAGATATGGGGAGAGAGAGAGAAACAGAGAAATGTATAGGGTGGCAGAGAGACGGGGTGGGAGATGGAGAGAAGGAACGAGACAGGGTAAGAGAAAGAGAAAGTGTAGGGGGAAACTGAAAATATTCAAAAATTTGTTAACATTATTGTGTAAAGAACAATATCCTGTGAGACATCCCTTCTCCATCTTTAAATTAGAGGGAGAGCCTTTAACCAACTTTAAAATGGGGGGGACCCCTTCCTCAATTTGTGATGTGGAAGTGCTGGAATCTAATAGAGGGGTTCGGGGTGGTTTATATATAGAAAAACATACCCGGGAGTGAGTTGCAGACTGGAATCTAATCGAGGGGTTCGGGTTGGTTTATATATAGAATAGCAGATACTCGGGAGTGAGTTACAGACTGGAATCTAATCGAGGGGTTCGGGGTGGTTTATATACAGAATAACAAATACCAGGGAGTGACTTACAGACTGGAATCTAATCGAGGGGTTCGAGTTGGTTTATATACAGAATAACAGATGCCCGGGAGTGAGTTACAGACTGGAATCTAATCGAGGGGTTTGGGGTGTTTAATATATAGAATAACAGATGCCCGGGAGTGAGTTACAGACTGGAATCTAATCGAGGGGTTCGGGGTGGATTATATATAGAATACCAGATACCCGGGAGTGAGTTACAGGCTGGAATCTAATCGAGGGGTTCAGGGGGTTTATATATAGAATAACAGATATCCGGGAGTGAGTTACAGACTGGAATCAAATCGAGGGGTTCAGGGGGTTTATATATAGAATAACAGATATCCGGAAGTGAGTTACCGACTGGAATCTAATCGAAGAGGCCATTCAGCCCATCAAACTACTTTCGACACTCTGCAAGGAAAGTTTAACTGGTCTCACTCATCCGCCCTTTCCCCGAAACCCTGAAAATATTTTCCCTTCAGCTTCACACCCAAAATTTGATGAAAAGGGAAATTGGGGATGGTGGGGAGAGGGGGAGGCTGATGGAGTGAGAGAGAGAGAGAGGCAGAGAGATGGTGAGAGAGAGACAGATTGAGATAGAGAGAGAGAGACAAAACTCGCCGAGAGAGAGAGAGAGACAGGGTGAGCAAGAGAGAGGGGCAGGGTGTTGTAGTGAGAGAGAGACAGTGAAAGGCGAGGCGAGAAAGAGAGCGATGGAGAAAGAGACAGGCTTATCTTAAACAGTTAATAAATACTGAGAAACAGACACAGACACGGGCTTTGTAGAAGCAGAATGAATGTGAATCCTTCCATCCCGGGGGTTTTTACTTCCAGATTCAGTAATAGAAAGTTCAGAATTCAAATTCACAGCTGCAAGGTGTGGGACTGAACGCCCAGATCCTTCAATATTCTAGGGAATACACAGGGAATTCATGTCTCCATACCTGTGTCTCTGTCACGTTTAAAATATTAATGTTACATGAGAGAGGGGTCAACTCTGTCCTAAATGTCCCATTCCTGTGGGGACATAAAATGGCCACTGTGAACAAACCTAAAATGGCTGCCTGGTGTTTGTAGACTAGATTCTCAGAGGAAGAGAGACAGGGAGAGAAGACACAGATCGAGTGAATGAGAAATAGAGACTCTCAGACCAAGTGGGTGACTGAGAGCCAGACAGTGAATAAAGGATATTGGTCATAGCACATGGAAAGAGCAAGAGGCCATTTAACCCTCCAACCCTGTTCTGACATTCAATGAGATCCTGGCTGATCTGTGACTGAACCCCTTGGTCTCATATCTCTGCAGCGTGTTAGCTAACAGAAATCTATCAGCCTCAGTTTTAAACATGGACTAGTGGCTCAGCATCAATTTCCATTCATGTGAGAGAGATCCAAACTAATACCACACTTGGTGTTTTAAAATGTTTCTTAGTTTCCCTCCTGAAATTCTAAAATTCTAAACATAGTTGAAAAACCATGACCCCAAGGCCCAGACTCCCCAAACCGGCGGGAATGGTTAGTCTTTTTCAAACCTCTACTTGCATTATTATCCTGAAATATTTCATCAAATCACCCCCTCACCTAAATTCCAGTGTAAAGCTTCATCTACACTGTTCAACAAACACACCCAAACCAAATACAGTATGGGGTTCGATAGAGAGTAACATTCCCTCTGCTCTGTCCCATCAAACAGGCCCAGGGAAGGAGCAGCACAGGGTTAGATACCAAGTAAAGACAGGGCCTATTGAGTGATAAACAGAATTTCTCCATCCTTAAAATGGAGGGAGATATCTGTGTCTCTGTCACGTTGAAAGGACTAATTTACCATTCGTGAGGAGTCAACTCTGTCATAAATGTCCCAGTGCTGTGGGAACATAAAATGGCCACTGTGAACAAACCTAAAATGGCTGCCTGGAGTTTGGGGATTTTTCTTACAGAATCTGAGAGAGGGAGAGAGAGAGAGAGAGAGCAGATGCAGAATGAGGGAATGTTAAAGAGAGAGACACAGAGTGAGAGGGGATGAACAGGCAGATGATGAAAGATTGATATCGGTCATAACATTGGGACATTTCTGACTGAGTTGAATTATGGCAAACTAGTGGCATTCTATCCTATTATCTTAAATTGTTAATAAATACTGAGAAACAGACACAGACACGGGCTTTGCAGCAGCAGAAAGAATGTGAATCATTCCATCCCGGGGGTTTTTACTTCCAGATTCAGTTTTTGAAAATTCAGAATTCAAATTCACAGCAGCAAAGTGTGGGACTGAACGCCCGGATCCTCCACTATTCCAGGGAATACACGTGGAATTTATGTCTCCATACCTGTGTCTCTGTCACGTTTAAAATATTAATGTTACATGAGTCAACTCTGTCCTAAATGTCCCATTGCTGTGGGGACATAAAATGGCCACTGTGAACAAACCTAAAATGGCTGCCTGGTGTTTGTAGACTAGATTCTCAGAGGAAGAGAGGCAGGGAGAGAGGGAAAGAGAGCTGTGTAAGCGAGTGAGATAGAGAGAGGAGATCAAGCGATAAAAAAGGGATGAGGTGAGAGAGAGAGATGAAGAGAGGGGAGCGAGTGTAGGGTAAAGATATGGGGAGAGAGAGAGAAACAGAGAAATGTATAGGGTGGCAGAGAGACGGGGTGGGAGATGGAGAGAAGGAACGAGACAGGGTAAGAGAAAGAGAAAGTGTAGGGGGAAACTGAAAATATTCAAAAATTTGTTAACATTATTGTGTAAAGAACAATATCCTGTGAGACATCCCTTCTCCATCTTTAAATTAGAGGGAGAGCCTTTAACCAACTTTAAAATGGGGGGGACCCCTTCCTCAATTTGTGATGTGGAAGTGCTGGAATCTAATAGAGGGGTTCGGGGTGGTTTATATATAGAAAAACATACCCGGGAGTGAGTTGCAGACTGGAATCTAATCGAGGGGTTCGGGTTGGTTTATATATAGAATAGCAGATACTCGGGAGTGAGTTACAGACTGGAATCTAATCGAGGGGTTCGGGGTGGTTTATATACAGAATAACAAATACCAGGGAGTGACTTACAGACTGGAATCTAATCGAGGGGTTCGAGTTGGTTTATATACAGAATAACAGATGCCCGGGAGTGAGTTACAGACTGGAATCTAATCGAGGGGTTTGGGGTGGTTTATATATAGAATAACAGATGCCCGGGAGTGAGTTACAGGCTGAATCTAATCGAGGGGTTCGGGGTGGATTATATATAGAATAACAGATACCCGGGAGTGAGTTACAGGCTGGAATCTAATCGAGGGGTACAGGGGGTTTATCTATAGAATAACAGATACCCGGGAGTGAGTTACAGACTGGAATCAAATCGAGGGGTTCAGGGGGTTTATATATAGAATAACAGATATCCGGAAGTGAGTTAGCGACTGGAATCTAATCGAAGAGGCCATTCAGCCCATCAAACTACTTTCGACACTCTGCAAGGAAAGTTTAACTGGTCTCACTCATCCGCCCTTTCCCCGAAACCCTGAAAATATTTTCCCTTCAGCTTCACACCCAAAATTTGATGAAAAGGAAAATTGGGGATGGTGGGGAGAGGGGGAGGCTGATAGAGTGAGAGAGAGAGTGAGAGAGAGAGAGAGGCAGAGAGATGGTGAGAGAGAGACAGATTGAGATAGAGAGAGAGAGACAAAACTCGCCAAGAGAGAGAGAGAGACAGGGCGAGCAAGAGAGAGGGGCAGGGTGTTGTAGTGAGAGAGTGACAGTGAAAGGCGAGGCGAGAAAGAGAGCGATGGAGAAAGAGACAGGCTTATCTTAAACAGTTAATAAATACTGAGAAACAGACACAGACACGGGCTTTGTAGAAGCAGAATGAATGTGAATCATTCCATCCCGGGGGTTTTTACTTCCAGATTCAGTAATAGAAAATTCAGAATTCAAATTCACAGCTGCAAGGTGTGGGACTGAACGCCCAGATCCTTCAATATTCCAGGGAATACACAGGGAATTTATGTCTCCATACCTGTGTCTCTGTCACGTTTAAAATATTAATGTTACATGAGAGAGGGGTCAACTCTGTCCTAAGTGTCCCATTCCTGTGGGGACATAAAATGGCCACTGTGAACAAACCTAAAATGGCTGCCTGGTGTTTGTAGACTAGATTCTCAGAGGAAGAGAGACAGGGAGAGAAGACACTGATCGAGTGAATGAGAAATAGAGACTCTCAGACCAAGTGGGTGACTGAGAGCCAGACAGTGAATAAAGGATATTGGTCATAGCACATGGAAAGAGCAAGAGGCCATTTAACCCTCCAACCCTGTTCTGACATTCAATGAGATCCTGGCTGATCTGTGATTGAACCCCTTGGTCTCATATCTCTGCAGCGTGTTAGCTAACAGAAATCTATCAGCCTCAGTTTTAAACATGGAATAGTGGCTCAGCATCAATTTCCGTTCATGTGAGAGAGATCCAAACTAATACCACACTTGGTGTTTTAAAATGTTTCTTAGTTTCCCTCCTGAAATTCTAAAATTCTAAACATAGTTGAAAAACCATGACCCCAAGGCCCAGACTCCCCAAACCGGCGGGAATAGTTACTCTTTTTCCAACCTCTACTTGCATTATTATCCTGAAATATTGCATCAAATCACCCCCTCACCTATATTCCAGTGTAAAGCTTCATCCACACTGTTCAACAAACACACCCAAACCAACTACAGTATGGGGTTCGATAGAGAGTAACATTCCCTCTGCTCTGTCCCATCAAACAGGCCCAGGGAAGGGGCAGCACAGGGTTAGATACCAAGTAAAGACAGGGCCTATTGAGTGATAAACAGAATTTCTCCATCTTTAAAATGGAGGGAGATATCTGTGTCTCTGTCACGTTGAAAGGACTAATTTACCATTCGTGAGGAGTCAACTCTGTCATAAATGTCCCAGTGCTGTGGGAACATAAAATGGCCACTGTGAACAAACCTAAAATGGACGCCTGGAGTTTGGGGATTTTTCTTACAGAATCTGAGAGAGGGAGAGAGAGAGAGAGAGAGCAGATGCGGAATGAGGGAATGTTAAAGAGAGAGACACAGAGTGAGAGGGGATGAACAGGCAGACGATGAAAGATTGATATCGGTCATAACATTGGGACATTTCTGACTGAGTTGAATTATGGCAAACTAGTGGCATTCTATCCTATTATCTTAAATTGTTAATAAATACTGAGAAACAGACACAGACACGGGCTTTGCAGCAGCAGAAAGAATGTGAATCATTCCATCCCGGGGGTGTTTACTTCCAGATTCAGTTTTTGAAAATTCAGAATTCAATTTCACAGCAGCAAAGTGTGGGACTGAACGCCCGGATCCTCCACTATTCCAGGGAATACACGTGGAATTTATGTCTCCATACCTGTGTCTCTGTCACGTTTAAAATATTAATGTTACATGAGTCAACTCTGTCCTAAATGTCCCATTGCTGTGGGGACATAAAATGGCCACTGTGAACAAACCTAAAATGGCTGCCTGGTGTTTGTAGTCTAGATTCTCAGAGGAAGAGAGGCAGGGAGAGAGGGAAAGAGAGCTGGGTAAGCGAGTGAGATAGAGAGAGGAGATCAAGCGATAAAAAAGGGATGAGTTGAGTGAGAGAGATGAAGAGAGAGGAGCGAGTGTAGGGTAAAGATATGGGGTGAGAGAGAGAAACAGAGAAATATATAGGGTGGCAGAGAGATGGGGTGGGAGAGGGAGAGAAGGAACGAGACAGGGTGAGAGAAAGAGAAAGTGTAGGGGGAAACTGAAAATGTTCAAAAATGTGTTAACATTATTGAGGGTAAAGAACAATATCTTGTGAGACATCCCTTCTCCTTCTTTAAAATAGAGGGAGAGCCTTTAACCAACTTTAAAATGGGGGGAGACCCCTTCCTCAACTTGTGATGTGGAAGTGCTGGAATCTAATCGAGGGGTTTGGGGTGGTTATATATAGAATAACATACCGGGAGTGAGTTACAGACTGGAATCTAATCGAGGGGTTCGGGGTGGTTTAAATACAGAATAAAAAATACCCGGGAGTGAGTTACAGACTGGAATCTAATAGAGGGGTTCGGGGTGGATTATATATAGAATAACAGATAACCGGGAGTGATTTACAGACTGGAATCTAATCGAAGGGTTCGGGGTGGCTTATATATAGAATAACAGACACCCGGGAGTGAGTTACAGACTGGAATATAATCGAGGGGTTCGGGGTGGTTTATATATAGAATAACAGATACCCGGGAGTGAGTTACAGACTGGAATCTAATCGAGGGGTTCGGGGTGGATTATATATATAGAATAACAGTTACCCGGGATTGTGTTACAGACTGGAATCTAATCGAGGGGTTCGGGGTGGTTTATATATATAATAACAGATACCCGGGAGTGAGTTACAAGCTGGAATCTAATCGAGGACTTCCGGGGGTTTATTTATAGAATAACAGATACCCAGGAGTGAGTTACAGACTGGAATCTAATCGAGGGGTTAGGGGTGGTTCATATATATAATAACAGATACCTGGGAGTGAGTTACAAGCTGGAATCTAACCGAGGGGTTCGAGGTGGATTATATATAGAATAACAGATACCCGTGATGGAGTTACAGACTGGAATCGAATTGTTGAGTTTGGAGGGTATATATATATATATATATATATATATAGGCTAACAGATACCGGGAATGAGTTACAGATTCGAATCTAATGGAGGATTTTTGGAATGGATTAAATATAGAAAATCAGATACCTGAGAGTGAGTTATAGACTGGAATCTAATCGAGAGTTTCGGGGATTTATATATAGAATCACAGATACCCGAGAGTGAGTTACAGACTGGAACCTAATCAAGGGGTTTGGGGGGTTTACATGTAGAATAACTGATACGCGGGAGTGAGTTACAGACTGGAATCAAATCGAGGGGTTTGGTGGGTTTATATTTAGAATCAGATACCCGAGTGTGAGATACAGACTGGAATCAAATCGAGGGGTTTGGGGGATTTATATATAGATTAATAGATACCCGAGAGTGAGTTACATACTGGAATCAAATCGAGGGGTTCGGGGGGTTTATATATAAATCATATGAATATAATATATATAGAATAACAGAACCCCGGGTATGATAACAGACTGAAATCTTGTCGAGGGATTTGGGACATTTATATACAGAATAACAGTTACACGGGAATGAGTTACAGACTGGAATCAAATCGAGGGGTTTGGGGCGGTCTATATATAGAATAACAGATACCCGGGAGTGAGTTACAGACAGGAATCTAATCGAGGGGTTTGGGGTGGTCTATATATAGAATAACAGATACCCGGGAGTGAGTTACAGACTGGAATCTAATCGAGGGGTTCGGGGTGGTTTATATATAGAATAACAGATACACGGCAGTGTGTTACAGACTGGAATCTAATCGAGGTGTTCTTGGTGGTTTATATATAGAATAACAGATACCCGGGAGAGAGTTACAGACTGGAATCTAACGGAGGGGTTTGGGGTGGTTTATATATAGAATAACAGACGCCCGGCAGTGTGTTACAGACTGGAATCTGATCGAGGTGTTCTTGGTGGTTTATATATAGAATAACAGATACCCGGGAGAGAGTTACAGACTGGAATCTAATGGAGGGGTTTGGGGTGGTTTATATATAGAATAACAGATGCCCGGGAGTGAGTTACAGGCTGCAATTTAATCGAGGGGATCGGGGTGGTTTATATATTAATCATGTAGATATAATATATATCGAATAAAAGATATCCGGGAGTGAGTTACATAACGGAATCTCAGCGAGGGGATTGAAGGGTTTATATATAAAATAATAGATACCCGGGATTGAGTTACAGACTGGAATCTAATTGAGGGGTGCAGGGGGTTTATATATAGAATAATAGATACCCGGGAGTGAGTTACAGACTGGAATCTAATCGAGGGGTTCAGGGGATTTATATATAGAATCATAGATACCCGGGAGTGAGTTACAGGCTGGAATCTGATCGAAGGGTTCAGGGGGTTTATATATAGAATAATAGCCACGCGGGATTGAGTTACAGACCGGAATCTAATCGAGGGGTTCAGGGGGTTTATATATAGAATAACAGATACCCGGGATTGAGTTACAGACTGGAATCTAATCGAGGGTTTTGGGGGATTTATATATAGAATAACAGATACCCGAGAGTGATTTACAGACTGGAATCAAATCGAGGGGTTCGGGGGGTTTATATATAAATGATATGAATATAATATATATAGAATAACAGAAGCCCGGGAATGAGTAACAGACTGAAATCTAGTCGAGGGGTTTGGGACATTTATATACAGAATAACAGTTAGACGGGAATGAGTTACAGACTGGAATCAAATCGAGGGGTTTGGGGTGGTCTATATATAGAATAACAGATACCGGGGAGTGAGTTACAGACTGGAATCTAATTGAGGGATTCAGGGGGTTTATATATAGAATTATCGATACCCGGGATTGAGTTACAGACTGGAATCTAATCGAGGGGTTCAGGGGGTTTATATATAGAATCATAGATACCCGGGAGTGAGTTACAGACTGGAATCTAATAGAGGGGATCAGGGGGTTTATATATAGAATAATAAATACACGGGTTTGAGTTACAGGCTGGAATCAAGAACAGTTTAAAATATCATTTTTCTTGTGATGTGCTGAAGTGCAGGTTACAGAGGCTGATTCATGGAATGGGTAGTGTGAGTTTTTAACCAGCTTTATCCCAAATATCAAATTTAATTTCTCATTGGAACTGTTTGATGTTTTCTTAGTCTTGACACAAATGGATAGGGACTCTTTGGACCCTCACTGTTTGCAGCTTTTCACCATTTATAATGTAACCTGTTTCTTCCTTTTTAAAGTGGGCAGCCACACATTTGCCTACAATGAAATCCATCTTTCACTATTTCACTCATTCACTTAAGGTGTACATATCTCTTTGGAATTTGAAGTGCAGGTTACAGATTGGATTGGAACTTTCTGCTTTCTGAATCATTAGCCAAGTTTCACAGAGTTAAACATCAAAACTGACATTCTCAAACAGGAGAGGGCCCCACAACTTCAATTCTGTGGTTCCCTGGTATCTCATGATCTGTATCATACAATATCTCTGCCCCCTTCATGTCTCTGCAGACTTGGGAAAGTGTTTCAGACATTGGGGAACCATTTCTGTCAACCAGGATATTTGCTTTGAAGCATTTCATTGTCTCGGGACATTTACAGTAAACGGCTTCTTCAAAGGACATCATTAACATTCACTCTTTAATCAACCGAATCCTGTTGTCCATTCAGACTACCTGGCCCTACATCCTATTGTTTCACAATTAACTTACATTTCACAATGTAGGAATGTGTGAATGCAAACACTTTCTTCACACGTTTCCACAATACTAAGGCTCACACTATTCAGGGTGAAATTTTCAAGACAACATTCATCAACTGACAGATTTCCAGCTCCAAATAGAAGCTTCAAGATACAGAAAGTGGCACAGAAACGAAACATCTGATTTATCTGAATCTGCATCCGTTATTGGACAGCGCGGGGTTAGATAGGAATTAAAGTTGTTCTTAAATTGTCCCCATCAAACACTCCCAGAACAGGTACAGCATGGGGTTTGATACAGAGTACAGCTCCCTCAACAGTAGAGTTATGAGGTTAAAAAGCCTCATTCTCCTTTGAATTAGATTTCAAAATAAACACAGTGTTCAAATTAAAAGTTCATCAGCTGGAGAAAAGGGTAAAGCTCCAAATATTTTTCAACGTGCCTGGGTATAAACAACATTGTCCTGTCATATCGTTTATCCATGGAATCTAATCGAGGGATTTTGGGGATTTATATACAGAATAACATACCCGGGAGTGAGTTACAGACTGGAATCTAATCGAGGGGTGCGGGGTAGTTTATATATAAAATAACAGACACCTGGGAGTGAGTTACAGACTGGAATCTAATAGAGGTGTTTGGTGGGTTTATATATAGTGCCAATGTCACATTCCTGTGGAGTCAACTCTGTCAGAAATGTCCCAGTGCTTTGGGGACATAATATGGCCTCTGTGAACAAACCTAAAAGGCTGACTGCTGTTTGTGTCATTTATTTAGATTCTGAGAGAGAGGAAGAGAGAGAGAGAGAGAGACCGAGCGAGTGAGAAGAGAGAGACTCACATCGAGAGGGAGATCAAGAGACAGAGATTGAAGGAAGGATATTTATCATAGTACATTGGAAGAGGAAGATTCCATTTCTCCCCGCACCCTGTTTCCGACATTCAATGAGATCCTGGCTGATCTCTGATCTTCCTCCATATCTCTTTACACCTTTGCCTAACAAAAATCTATCAGCCTCAAATTGAAACATGAACAAGAGACTTTGCGTCAATTACCGTTTGCAGAAAATTGTTTCAAACTAAAGCTTTGGCTACACTGTTCATCAAACACTCCCAACCCAAATATAGTATGGGGTTCGATACAGAGTCAAATTACCTCTGCTCTAACCCAAGAAATTTTTAGTTGTAGGTTTTTATTTTTAATTTTTGGCTAACAGGACTCAAATTGTCCAAGTGTGAGATTTAAACTCCTGTTTAGTTCAATCTTTAGCTCAGGAATTCACATTAAAACATGCAGAGAATTGAAACCTTCCTCATACGGCTGCCTGTTTGTTCCAGTGTTGGTATATTCCCTCTTTCTCTTGCGTTTTCACTTGTCTGAAGAAATTGAATTGTTGACATTGGATAATCATCCTTTTCCCATGAAAATGTAAACTCCTGGGAAACTGCAACAGACACAATCTTATGCAGTGAACAAAATCCTGCACCTTTATTCATCAATCCCATTTCCTATCTCTGTAGAAACTCCCTTCCACTGACAGATTCTGAGATCCATTCTCAATCGCAAAAACCACCACAGAAAAGTGACTGCTTATTTTAAACAGTGAATCTGAGCTATTTGAAGTTCTGACTCAGACACAGAATCGCAGAAATTTTGACTCTGTGGGATGAAAATTATCAGAATAACTTTGCAACATACAGATAACCTATAGTGACAGGTGGATACTTGTCTGTTCAAAAGGGATTCGATAAGATGCCTCACAAAGATTGTTACTCAGGACAAGAGCTCATACATTCCCCTAATCTCCCCCCTCCATTCCTCTCAGGATTTGACAATTTGATCAAGTCACCCCTGATGCTACTAAATTTCAGGGAATACAACCCGAGTTTGTGCAATCTCACTTTGCACTTTAACCCTTGGAATCCAGGTCTCATTCTGGCAAAGCTGTGATGCACTCGAACTGTCTAAACTGTCCCTGGAGTGTCGGCTTAACCCGGGTCACTCACATATACCCAGGTCAGGTTCAAGACTCACCTGTCTCACTCACTGAGACGCTCCTGTATCACTGGCCTTATTGTAGTTGGATGCCGCGTTGGGAGCAGGACAGGTAGACGGGATTAGGAAGACTGCTCATGTGGAGGGTAAACACGAGGAATCTATCAGAGAATCAGAACAGACCAGGGAGAATCAAACAAGGAAACTGATGTTCAATTTATTAGGCCTGATTTGTGGATTGTTATTGTTTTGGGCGAGAATGTTGCCAACAAACAGTCCCAGAAAGGAAGCAGCAGGGGCTAGATACAGAGTAAAGCTCCCTCGATACTGTCCCCATCAAACACTCCCAGGACAGATACAGCACGGGGCTAGATACAGATTAAATCTCCCTCGATAATGTCACCATCAAACGCTCCCAGACAAGGTACAGCACGGGATTAGATAGAGAGTGATGCTCTCTCTACACTGTGCCCATCAAACACTCCCAGGGCTGGTACAGCACGGGTTAAGATACAGAATAAAGCTCCCTCTGCACAGTCCCCATCAAACACTCCCAGGACAGGTACAGCACAGAGTTAGAAACAGATTAAAGCTCCGTCTATACTGTCCCCATCATACATTCCCAGGACAGGAACAGGACAGGTTTAGATCGAGAGTAAAGCTAACTCTACACTTTCCCCATCAAACACTCCCAGGACTTGTACAGCACATGGTTAGATACAGAGTAAATCTTCCTCTACTCTGACCCCATCAAACACTCACAGGACACGTACAGCACGGGGTTAGATACAGAATAAATCTCCCTCTACACTGTCCCCATCAAACACTCCCAGGGCAGGTAAAGCACTGGGTTAGATACAGAGTTAAGCTCCCTCGATACTGTCCCCATCAAACACTCCCAGGACATGTACAGCAAGGGGTTAGATACAGAGTAAAGCTCCCTCTATACTGTCCCCATCAAACACTCCCTGGACAGGTACAGCACGGGGTTAGATACGGATAAAGCTCCCTCGATACTGTCCCCATCAAGCACTCCCAGGAAAGGTACAGCACGGGGTTAGATACAGAGTAAAGCTCCCTCTATACTGTCCCCATCAGAAACTCTCAGGACAGAACAGCACGGGGTTAGATACGGATAAAGCTCCCTCGGTACTGTTCCCATCAAGCACTCCCAAGACAGGTTAGCACGGGGTTAGATACAGAGTAAAGCTCCCTCGATACTGTACCCATCAAACACTCCCAGGACAGGTACAGCACGGGGTTAGATATAGAGTAAAGCTCCCTCTATACTGACCCATCAAACACTCCCATGAAAGGTACAGCACAGAGTTAGACACAGAGTAAAGCTCCCTCTGCACTGTTCCAATCAAACACTCCCTGGACAGGAACAGGACAGGGTTATATACAGAGTAAACCTCCCTCTATACTCTCCCCATCAAACACTCACAGGACTGGTACAGCACGGGGTTAAATACAGAGTAAAGCTCCCTCTACACTTTCCCCATCAAACATTCCCATGTCCAGTACAGCACAGGGTTAGATACAGTGTAAACCTCCCTCTATACTCTCCCCATCAAACACTCCCAGGGCAGGTACAGCACGGGGTTAGATGCAGAGTAAACTCCCTCTACACCTGTCTCCATCAAACACTCCCATGAATGGTACAGCTCAGGGTTAGATACAGAGTAAAGGTCCCCCTACACTGTGCCCAACATAAAATCCCATGGCAGGTACAGCATGCACGAGGTTACATACAGAGTAAATTTCCCTCTATGCTGTCCCCATCAAACACTCCCAGGACAGGAACAGCACGGGGTTAGATTCAGAATAAAGCTCCCTCTGCACTGTCCGCATCAAACACTCCCAGGACAGGTAAAGCACTGGATTAGATACAGAGTAAAGATCCCTCTACACTGTCCCCATCAAACACTCCCAGGACAGGTACAGCACGGGGTTAGATACCGAGTAAAGCTCCCTCTACACTGTCCACATCAAGCACTCCCAGGGCAGGTACAGGACAGGGTTACATACGGAGTAAAGCTCCATCCAAACAGTCCCCATCAAACACTCCCAGGACAGGTACAGCAAGGGTTTAGATACAGAGTAAAGCACCCACTACACCATCCCAAACAAACAGTCCCAGGGCAGGTACATTACGGGGTTAGATACAGAGTAAAGCTTCCTCTACACTGTCCCCATCAAACACTCCCAGGACAGCTACAGCACGGTGTTAGATAAAGAGTAAATCTCCTTCTACACCGTCCCCATCAAACACTCCCAGGGCAGCAACAGGACACAGTTAGATACAGAGTAAAGCTACCTCTACACTTTCCCCATCAAACACACCGAGGGCAGGTAAAGCAATGGGTTCGATGCAGAGTAAAGCTCCCTCTACACTGTGCCAATCAAACACTCCCAGGGCAGGTACAGCATGGGCTTAGATAAAGAATAAAGGACCCTCTACACTGTCTCCATCAAACACTCCCAGGACAGGTACAGCACAGGCTTAGATACAGTGTAAACCTCCCTCTATACTCTCACCATCAAACACTCCCAGGACTGGTACAGCACGGGGTTAGATACAGAGTAAAGCTCCCTCTAGGCTGTCCCCATCAAACACTCCCAGGACTGGTGCAGCACAGGGTTAGATACAGAGTAAAGCTCCCTCTACACTGTCCCCATCATGCACTCACAGGGCAGGTACAGGACAGGGTTAGATATAGAGTAAATCTCCATCTACACCGTCCCCATCAAACACTCCCAGGGGAGGTACAGCCCGGGTTTAGATACAGAGTAAAGCTCCCTCTACACCGTCCCCATCAAACATTCCCAGGACAGGTACAGCACAGGGTTAGATACAGAGTAAAGCTCCCTCGATACTGTCACAATCAAACACTTTGTGCAATCTCACTTTGCAATTTAACCCTTGGAAACCAGGTCTCATTCTGGCAAAGCTGTGATGCACTCGAACTGTCTAAACTGCCCCTGGAGTGTCGGATTAACCCGGGTCACTCACATACACCCAGGTCAGGTTCAAGATTCACCTGTCTCACTCACTGAGACGCTCCTGTATCACTGGCCTTATTGTAGTCGGACGCCGCGTTGGGAGCAAGACAGGTAGACGGGATTAGGATGACTGCTCATGTGGAGGGTAAACACGAGGAATCTGTCAGAGAATCAGAACAGACCAGGGAGAATCAAACAAGTAAACTGATGTTCAATTTATTAGGCCTGATTGGTGGATTGTTTTTGTTTTGGGCGAGAATGTTGCCAACAAACACTCTCAGAGATGATGCAGCAGGGGCTAGATACAGAGTAAAGACCCCTCGATACTGTCACCATTAAACGCTCTCACGACAGGCACAGCACGGGATTAGACACAGAGTAAAACTCCCTCTATAGTGTCCCGATCAAACACTCCCAGGACAGGTACAGCACAGGGTTAGATACAGAGTAAAGCTTCCTCTACACTTTCCCCATCAAACACTCCCTGGACAGGAAAGAAAAGGGTTAGATACAGAGTAAAGCTCCCTCTATACTGTCCCCATCAAACACTCCCAGGACAGGTACAGCAAGGGGTTAGATACACAGTAAAGCTCCCTCTACACTGTCCCCATCAAACACTCCCAGGACAGGAACAGGACGAGGTTAGATACAGAGCAAAGCTCCCTCTATAATGTCCCCATCAAACACTCCCAGGACAGGAACAGGACAGGGTTAGATACAGAGTAAAGCTACCGCTACATTTTCCCCGTCAAACACTCCCAGGGCAGGTAAAGCACTGCTTAAGATATGGAGTAAAGCTCCGTCTATACCGTCCCCATCAAACACGCCCAGGACAGTTACAGCACAGGGTTAGATACAGAGTAAAGCTCCCTCTACACTGTCCCCATCAAACACTCCCAGGGCAGGTACAGCACGGGGTTAGATACAGAGTATAGCTCCCTCTACACTGTCCCCATCAAACACTCCCAGGACAGGTACAGCACGGGGTTAGAAACAGAATAAAGCTCCCTCTGCACTGTCCCCATCAAACACTCCCAGGGCAAGTACAGCACAGGGTTAGATACAGAGTAAAGCTCCCTCTGCACTGTCCCCACCGAACACTCCCTGGACAGGAACAGGTCAGGGTTAGATACAGAGTAAAGCTCCCTCTACACTGTCCCCATCAAACACTCCCTGGACAGGAACAGGACAGGGTTAGATACAGAGTAAAGCTACCTCTACACTTTCCCCATCAAACACTCCCAGTGCAGGTAAAGCACTGCGTTAATTACAGAGTACAGATTCCTCTAAACTGTCCCCATCAAACACTCCCAGGACAGGAACAGGACAGGGTTAGATACAGAGTAAAGCTCCCTCTACACTGTGCCCATCAAACACTCCCAGGACAGGTACAGCACAGGGTTAGATACAGAGTAAAGCTCCCTCGATACTGTACCCTTCAAACAATCCCAGGACAGGTACAGCACGGGGTTAGATACAGAGTTAAGCTCCCTCTACACTGTCCCCCTCAAACACTCCTAGGGCAGGTACAGCACGGGGCTAGATACAGAATAAAGCTCCCTCGATACTGTCACCATCAAACACTCCCAGGATATGGTGCAGCACGGGGGTAGACACAGAATAAAGGTCCCACTGCACTGTCCCGATCAAACACTCAAAAGGGAAAGTACAGCACGGGGTTAAATACAGAGTAAAGCTCCTGCTATACTGTCCCCATCAAACACTACCAGGACAGGTACATCACAGAGTTAGATACAGAGTAAAGCTCCCACTGCACTGTCCCATCAAACACTCCCAGGACAGTTACAGCACGGGGTTAGATACAGAGTAAAGCTCCCTCTACACTGTCCCCATAAAACACTCCCAGGACAGGAACAGGACAGGTTTAGATACAGAGTAAAAGCTACCGCTACACTTTCCCCATCAAACAATCCCAGGGCAGGTAAAGCACTGCGTTAGATCCAGAGTAAAGTTCTCTCGACACTGTCTACATCAAACACTCCCAGGACAGTTACAGCACGGGGTTAGATATAGAGTAAAGCTCCCTCTACAATGTCCCCATCAAACACTCCCAGGGCAGGTACAGCACGGGGCTAGATACAGATTAAATCTCCCTCGATAATGTCACCATCAAACGCTCCCAGACAAGGTACAGCACGGGATTCGATACAGAGTAAAGCTCGCTCGATACTGTCGCCATCAAACACTCCCAGGCCTGTTACAGCACGGGGTTAGATACAGTGTAAAGCTCCCTCTACACTGTCCCCATCAAACACTCCCAGGACAGGAACAGGACAGGGTTAGATACAGTGTAAAGCTCCCTCTTCACTGTGTCCATCAAACACACCCAGGGCAGGTACAACAAGGGGTTAGATACAGAATGAAGCTCGCTCTGCACTATCCCCATCAAACACTCCCAGGGCAATCACAGCACGGGGTTAGATACAGAGTAAAGCTCCCTCTATACTGTCCCCATCAAACACTCCCAGGACAGGTACAGCACAGAGTTAGATAAGGAGTAAAGCTCCATCTACACTGTCGCCATCAAACACTCCCAGGACAGGTACAGCACGGGGTTAGATACAGAGTAAAGCTCCCTCTACACTGTCCCCATCAAACACTCCCAGTACAGGAACAGGACAGGGTTAGATACAGAGTAAAGCTCCATCAATACTGTCCCCATCAAACACTCCCAGGACAGGAACAGCACGGGTTGAGATACAGAGCAAAGCAACCCCTACACTTTTCCCATCAAACACTCCCAGGGCAGGTAAAGCAATGGGTAAGATACAGAGTAAAGCTCCCTCTACAATGTCTCCATCAAACACTCCCAGTACCGCTACAGCACAGGGTTAGATACAGAGTGAAGCTCTCTCTACACTGTGCCCATCAAACACTCCCAGGGCAGATACAGCACGGGTTGAGATAAAGAATAATGCTCCCTCTTTACAGTCCCCATCAAACACTCGCAGGGCACGTACAGCACGGGGTTAGATACAGAGTAAATCTTCCGCTACACTGACCCCATCAAACACTCCCAGGACAGGTAAAGCACTGGGTTAGATACAGAGTAAATCTCCCACTACACTGACCCATCAAACACTCCCAGGACAGGAACAGGACAGGGTTAGATACAGAGTAAAGCTCCCACTACACTGTGCCCATCAAACACTCCCAGGGCATGTAAAGCACTGGGTTAGATACAGAGTAAAGCTCCCTCGATACTGTCCCCATCAAACACTCCCAGGACAGGTATTGCACGGGGTTAGATACTGAGTAAAGCTCCCTCGATACTGTCCCCATCAAAAACTCCCAGGACAGGTACAGCACGGGGTTAAATACAGAGTAAAGCTCCCTCTACACTGATCCCATCAAACACACACAGGGCAGGTACAGCACGGGGTTAGATACAGAATAAAGCTCCCTCTGCACTGTCCCCATCAAACACTCCCAGGGCAAGTACAGCACAGGGTTAGATACAGAGTAAATCTTCCTCTACACTGATCCCATCAAACACACCCAGGACAGGTACAGCACGGGGTTAGATACAGAGTAAAGCTCCTGCTATACTGTCCCCATCAAACACTCCCAGGGGAGGTACAGGACAGGGTTATATAAAGAGTAAAGCTCCCTCTAAACTGTCCCCATCAAACACTCACAGGACACGTACAGCACGGGGTTAGATACAGAGTAAAGCTTCCTCTACACTGTCCCCATCAAACACTCCTAGGCCAGGAACAGGACAGGGTTAGATACAGAGTAAAGCTCCGTCTATCTTGTCCCCATCAAACACTCCCAGGACAGGTCCAGAACGGGGTTAGATACAGAGTAAATCTCCCCATACACCGTATCCATCAAACACTACCAGGGCAGGTAAAGCACGGAATTAGATACAGAGTAAAGTTTCCTCTACACTGTGCCCATCAAACACTCCAAGGGCCGGTACAGCACGTGGTTTGATACAGAATAAAGCTCCCTCTGCACTGTCCCCATCAAACACTCCCAGGGCAAGTACAGCACTTGTAGATACAGAGTAAAGCTCCCTCTATTCTGTACCCATCAAACACTCCCAGGACAGGTAAAGCACTGGGTTACACAGAGAGTAAAGCTCCCTCTACACTGCCTCCATCAAATACTCCCAGGACAGGTACAGCACGGGGTTAGATACAGAGTAAAGCTCCCTCTACACTGTCCCCATCAAACACTCCAAGGACAGGTACAGGACAGGGTTAGATACAGAGTAAAGCACCCTCTATACTTTCCCCAAGAAACAGCGGTCCTGTCCTGTTATTAACATTCAATGGACAGCAGCAGCAAGGGGTCCTGTCTGGGAAGAGAGAGGGAGAGAGAAAGCTGGAGTGACAGAGACAGGGAAATTTCACCCCCTCCCCCAGAAACGTCGTGTGTTCCCTGTTGCTGTTCAGGAAAAGCTGCAGGCCGTTTCTGCACATGGCGATCCCACAGACAGCAATGTAATGCTATCAGGATGGGAACAGGGAGACACATTTCCTTCCCCATCCTCATGCCTGCTGTAACCCTCCCTCTTCCCCCTCTCCCCCCCACCCCGGGCACCATGTGTGCTCTGAGTCCGGACACATCCCCAGAAAGGCCTAAACTCCTTCTCTTCAAACCGGGAACAAGCTGCTGCTTCCTGGGGGAGACTTTTTGAAATCTTCGTCCCAGCATCGATTTTTACAAACCAGGCGTCCCCGGGAGGGTGTGACTGAGGCTTTTCTGCAGAGACTGGGAGCTGGGCACTGACTGCACACTGGAGACCCTCCCCTAACCCCCCCCAGACCCTGTGTCTCTTCCTCACCCCCAACCCCTGCCTCTGTTTCACTGTCTTTTCCTGTTCCCCTCAATCTCCCCCCTCTCTCTCTGTTGTAACGTAGGGACACATCCTAGAGAGACTGAATTCAAATGACTGTTCCACCTCCCAATTCATCGCCCTGCCTAAAACACCAGCATTATTCAGGAATTAGCACAAACTTTTACACACTCTCACAGTTAGGACTTGGTAAAGGGCTCCTGAGGGACAGGAAATGAGTCCAATCAGCACATTTTTAATAAATTAACTGGTTGTGGCACAGTATGAAACACTGCAGGGAATTTGTGCACAGCAAGATCCCACAGGGTGCAGTCAGCTCTGTTCAGCACTTTTTAAATGGGGCAATATTTACACAGAGAGAGAGAGGCAGCAAGTTGGAGAGGGACTAAGACAGTGAAGACCCCCGACCCCTTCAGAACCTCAGAAAGACTGAGCGCTTTGCAGTGAACGAATGAATGTTTAAAATGCTCTCATTGTTAGTGAGTCACTTGCTTCAATGTCCCTGGATTCATTTTCGCAATTCAGCCTTTTCTAAAAGATGTGACTGGGAGCTGGGCAGAGTCTACACATTGGAGACCCCCAGATCCTGTGTCTATTCACACCCCCTCCTCTTGTTTTGCCACCTCAGCCCCTCTGTTTCAACCTTCTTTCCAGACATTATGGCAAACTTGTGGCATTCTAAACTATTATCTTAAATTGTTAATAAATACTGAGAAACAGACACAGACACGGGCTTTGCAGCAGCAGAAAGAATGTGAATCATTCTATCCCGGGGGATTTTACTTCCAGATTCAGTTTTAGAAAATTCAGAATTCAAATTCACAACAGCAAAGTGTGGGACTGAACACCCGGATCCTTCAATATTCCAGGGAATACACGTGGAATTTATGTCTCCATACCTGTGTCTCTGATTCGTTTAAAATACTAATGTTACATGAGTGAGGGGACAACTCTGTCCTAAGTGTCCCATTGCTGTGGGGACATATAATGGCCACTGTGAACAAACCTAAAATGGCTGCCTGGTGTTTGTAGACTAGATTCTCAGAGGAAAAGAGGCAGGGAGAGAGGGAAAGAGAGCTGGGTAAGCGAGTGAGATAGAGAGAGGAGATCAAGCGATAAAAAAGGGGTGAGTTGAGAGAGAGAGATGAAGAGAGGGGAGCGAGTGTAGGGTAAAGATATGGGGTGAGAGAGAGAAACAGAGAAATGTATAGAGTGGCAGAGAGATGGGGTGGGAGAGGGAGAGAAGGAACGAGACAGGGTGAGAGAAAGAGAAAGTGTAGGGGGAAACTGAAAATGTTCAAAAATGTGTTAACATTATTGAGTGTAAAGAACAATATCCTGTGAGACATCCCTTCTCCTTCTTTAAATTAGAGGGAGAGCCTTTAAACAACTTTACAATGGGGGGAGACCCCTTCCTCAACTTGTGATGTGGAAGTGCTAGAATCTAATCGAGGGGTTGTGGCGTTTATATATAGAATAATAGATACCCGGGAGTGAGTTGCAGACTGGAATCTAATTCAGGGGTTTGTGGGGATTATATATAGTATAATCGATACCAAGGATTGAGTTACAGACTGGAATCTAATCGAGTGGTTTGGGGTGGTTTATATATACAATAACTGGCAACCGGGAGTGAGTTACAGACTGGAATCTAATCAAGGGGTTCGGCGTGGTTTATATATAGAATAACAGATACCCGGGAGTGAGTAACAGACTGGAATCTAATCGAGGAGTTCGGGGTGGTTTATATACAGAATAACAGATACCAGGGAGGGAGTTACAGACTGGAATCTAACGGAGGAGTTCGTGGTGGTTTATATATAGAATAACAGATACCCGGGAGTGAGTTACAGACTGGAATCTAAGGGAGGGGTTCGTGGTGGTTTATATATAGAATAACAGATACCCGGGAGTGAGTTACAGACTGGAATCTAACGGAGGGGTTTGGGGTGGTTTATATATAGAATAACAGACACCCGGCAGTGAGTTACAGGCAGGAATCTAACGGAGGGGTTTGGGGTGGTTTATATATAGAATAACAGATACCCGGGAGTGAGTTACAGACTGGAATCTAACGGAGGGGTTTGGGGTGGTTTATATATAGAATAACAGACACCCGGCAGTGAGTTACAGGCAGGAATCTAACGGAGGGGTTTGGGGTGGTTTATATATAGAATAACAGATACCCGGGAGTGAGTTACAGACTGGAATCTAACGGAGGGGTTTGGGGTGGTTTATATATAGAATAACAGACACCCGGCAGTGAGTTACAGGCAGGAATCTAACGGAGGGGTTTGGGGTGGTTTATATATAGAATAACAGATGCCCGGGAGTGAGTTACAGGCTGAAATTTAATCGAGGGGTTCGGGGTGGTTTATATATAAATCATGTAGATACAATATATATCGAATAAAAGATATCCGGGAGTGAGTTAAAGAACGGAATCTCATCGAGGGGAATGAGGGTTTTATATATAGAATAATAGATAACGGGGAGAGTTACAGACTGGAATCTAATTGAAGGGTTCAGGGGTTTTATATATAGAATAATAGATAACGGGGAGAGTTATAGACTGGAATCTAATTGAAGGGTTCAGGGGTTTTATATATAGAATAATCGATACCCGGGATTGAGTTACAGACTGCAATCTAATCGAGGGGTTCAGGGGGTTTATATATAGAATAACCGATACCCGGCATTGAGTTACAGACTGGAATCTAATAGAGGGGATCAGGGGGTTTATATAGAGTATAACAGATACAAAGGATTGAGTTACAGGCTGGAATCTAATCGAGGGGTTTGGGGGGTTTATAAATAGAATAACAGATACCCGGGAGTGAGTTACAGACTGGAATCTAATCGAGGGGTTCAGAGGGTTTATATATAGAATCATAGATATCCGAGAGTATGTTACAGACTGGAATCTAATCGAGGGGTTCGGGGTGGTTTATATATAGAATAGCAGATACCCAGGAGTGAGTTACAGACTGGAATTCAATCAAGGGGTTTGGGGAATTTATATATAGAATAACAGATTCCCCGGAGTGAGTTACAGACTGGAATCTAATCGAGGGGTTCAGAGGGTTTATATATAGAATCATAGATATCCGAGAGTATGTTACAGACTGGAATCTAATCGAGGGGTTCGGGGTGGTTTATATATAGAATAGCAGATACCCAGGAGTGAGTTACAGACTGGAATTCAATCAAGGGGTTTGGGGAGTTTATATATAGAATAACAGATTCCCCGGAGTGAGTTACAGACTGGAATCTAATCGAGGGGTTCAGGGGGTATATATGTAGAATAATTGATTCGGGGGATTGTGTTACAGACTGGAATCTAATCGAGGTGTTCAGAGGGTTTATATATAGAATCATAGATACACGAGTGTATGTTACAAACTGGAATCTAATCGAGGGGTTTGGGGAGTTGATATATAGAATAACAGAATCTATACTCTGGAAAGAGAGGGAGAGTGGGTTGGGGTGAGAGGGAGAGTGGGTTGGGGTGAGAGGGAGAGTGGGTTGGGGTGAGAGGGAGAGTGTGTTGGAGTGAGAGGGAGAGAGGGTTGGGGTGAGAGGGAGATTGGGTTGGGGTGAGAGGGAGAGTGGGTTGGGGACTGCGATTACTGCCAGTGTTTTGGGGGTTTGTGTGAGATGAGGGTTTGGAACTGGAGTAACACAACCAACAGGGGAAAGATATATAGATTTATTATTAAGCCAAAAATAAAGACAGGCCCTTGTTGAAACCATGTCTGTCCTGTTATTAATATTCAGTGGAGAGGAGCAGCAAGGGGTCCTGTCTGGAAAGAGAGAGGGAGAGAGAAAGCTGGAGTGACAGAGACACGGAAATGCCACCCCCTCCCCCATAAACGTCGTGTGTTCCCTGTTGCAGTTCAGGAAAAGCTGCAGGCCGTTTCTGCACAGGGGGATCCCACAGGCAGCAATGTAATGCTATCCTGATGGGAACAGGGAGAAACATTTCCTTCCCCAGCCTCATGCCTGCTGTAACCCTCCCTCTTCCCTCTCTCCCACCCCCCGGGCACCATGTGTGCTCGGAGTCCGGACACATCCCCAGAAAGCCCTAAACTCCTTCTCTTCAAACCGGGAACAAGCTGCTGCTTCCTGGGGGAGACTTTTTGAAATCTCCGTCCCAGCATCGATTTTTACAAACCAGGCGTTCCCGGGAGGGTGTGACTGAGGCTTTTCTGCAGAGACTGGGAGCTGGGCACCGACTCCACACTGGAGACCCTCCCCTAACCCCCCCCAGACCCTGTGTCTCTTCCTCACCCCCTACGCCCTGCCTCTGTTTCACTGTCTTTTCCTGTTTCCCTCAATCTCCCCCCACTCTCTCTGTTGTAACGTAGGGACACATCCTAGAGAGACTGAATTCAAATGACTGTTCCACCTCCCAATTCATCGCCCTGCCTAAAACACCAGCATTATTCAGGAATTAGCACAAACTTTTACACACTCTCACAGTTAGGACTTGGTAAAGGGCTCCTGAGGGACAGGAAATGAGTCCAATCAGCACATTTTTAATCAATTAACTGGTTGTGGCACAGTATGAAACACTGCTGGGAATTTGTGCACAGCAAGATCCCACAGGGTGCAGCCACCTCTGTTCAGCACCTTTTAAAATGGGGCAATATTTACACAGTGAGAGGCAGCAAGTTGGAGAGGGACTAAGACAGTGAAGACCCCCGACCCCTTCAGAACCTCAGAGAGACTGAGCGCTTTGCAGTGAATGAATGAATGTTTAAAATGCTCTCATTGTTAGTGAGTCACTTGCTTCACTGTCCCTGGATTCATTTTCGCAATTCGGCCTTTTCTAAAAGAAATGAATGAGAGCTGGGCAGAGTCTACACATTGGAGACCCCCAGATCCTGTGTCTATTCACACCCCCTCCTCTTGTTTTGCTACCTCAGCCCCTCTGTTTCAACCCTCTTTCCAGACATTATGGCAAACTTGTGCCATTCTAAACTATTATCTTAAATAGAATAACAGATACCCGGGAGTGAGTTACAGACTGGAATCTAATGGAGGTGTTCGTGGTGGTTTATATATAGAATCACAGACACCCGGGAGTGAGTTACAGACTGGAATCTAACGGAGGGGTTTGGGGTGGTGTATATATAGAATAATAGATGCCCAGGAGTGAGTTACAGGCTGAAATTTAATCGAGGGGTTTGGGGTGGCTTCTTTATAAATCATGTAGATATAATATATATCGAATAATCGATATCCGGGAGTGAGTGACAGGCTGGAATCTAATTTAGGGGTTCAGGTGGTTTATATATAGAATAAACGATACCCAGGATTGAGTTACAGACTGGAATCTAATCGAGGGGTTCAGTGGGTATATATATAGAATAATAGATACGCGGGAGTGAGTTACAGACTGAAATCTAATAGAGGGGATCAGGGGGTTTATATATAGAATAATAGATACCCGGGATTGAGTTACAGGCTGGAATCTAATAGAGGGGTTCAGTGGGTTGATATATAGAATAATAGATACCCGGGATTGAGTTACAGGCTGGAATCTAATTGAGGGGTGCAGGGGGTTTATATATAGAATAATAGATACCCGGGATTGAGTAACAGACTGGAATCAAGAACAGTTGAAAATATCATTTTTCTTGTGATGTGCTGAAGTGCAGGTTACAGAGGCTGATTCATGGAATGTGTAGTGTGAGTTTTTAACCAGCTTTATCCCAAATATCAAATTTAATTTCTCATTGGAACTATTTGATGTTTTCTTAGTCTTGACACAAAAGGATAGGGACTCTTTGGACCCTCATTGTTTGCAGCTTTTCACCATTTATAATGTAACCTGTTCTATCCTTTTTAAAGTGAGGAGCCACACATTTGCCTACAATGAATCCCATCTTTCACTATTTCACCCATTCACTTAAGCTGCACATATCTCTTTGGAATTTGAAGTGCAGGTTACACATTGGATTGGAACTTTCTGCTTTCTGAATCATTAGCCAAGTTTCACAGAGTTAAACATCAAAACTGACATTTGAAAAACAGCAGAGGGCCCCACAACTTCAATTCTGTGATTCTCTGGTATCTCATGATCTGTATCCTACAATATCTCTGCCACCTTCATGTCTCTGCAGACTTGGGAAAGTGTTTCAGACATTGGGGAACCACTTCTGTCAACCGGGATATTTCCTTTGAAGCATTTCATTGTTTCGGGACATTTACAGTAAACGGCTTCTTCAAAGGACATCATTAAAATTTACTCTTTAATCATCCAAATCCTGTTGCCCATTCAGACTCCCTGGCCCTACATCCTATTGTTTCAAAGCTAACTTACATTTCACAATGTAGGAATGTGTGAATGCAAACACTTTCTTCACACGTTTCCACAATACTAAGGCTCACACTATTCAGGGTGAAATTTTCAAGACAACATTCGTCAACTGACAGATTTCCAGCTCCAAATGGAAGCTTCAAGATACAGAAAGTGACACAGAAATGAAACATCCGATTTATCTGAATCTGCATCCGTTATTGGACAGCGCGGGGTAAGATAGGAATTAAAGTTGTTGTTAAATTGTGCCCTTCAATCAATCCCAGAACAGGTACAGCATGGGGTTTGATACAGAGTAAAGCTCCCACAACAATTGAGTGATGAGATTAAAAAGCGTCATTCACCTTTGAATTTGAGTTCAATTTAAAAAGTGTTCAAATTAGAAGTTCATCAGCTGGAGAAAAGGGTAAAGCTCCAAATATTTTTCAACATGCCTGGCTATAAAAAACATTATTCATTTACATTAGTATCTTGAAGCATTTGATCAAATCACCCCTTAACGTCAATTCCAGTGTTTCAGAGTGAAGCTTTGACTACACTGTTCATCAAACACTCCCAACCCAATTACAGTATGGGGTCCATACAGAGTCAAATTCAAAAAATTGGTTCGATGGTGACAGGGGGAGAGACAGGGTGAAGGTTTTGAGAAAGGGATGAAGGGGGGGGATGTGGTGAAAATATTTTTAAATCAGCGAGTGGTGATGACCTGGAACCCGTGCAAAATGCGGTGTCTGGGGGATGAGTGTCTGATCAGTGTCTCCATAGTTGTGTCTCTGTCACGTTGAAAGTACCAACGTCACATTCCTGAGGAGTCAACTCTGTCAGAAATGTCCCAGTGCTGTGGGGACATAATATGGCCTCTGAGAACAAACCTAAAAGGCTGACTGGTGTTTGTGTCATTTATATAGATTCTGAGAGAGGAAGAGAGAGAGAGAGAGAGAGAGAGAGCGAGTGAGAAGAAGACAGAGACACAGATCAGGAGGGAGACCGAGAGACAGAGATTGAAGGAAGGATATTTATCATCGTACATTGGAAGAGGAAGATTCCATTTCTCCCCACACCCTGTTTCTGACATTCAATGAGATCCTGACTGATCTCTGATCGACCTCCATATCTCTTTACACCTTTGCCTAACAAAAATCTATCATCCTCAGATTGAAACATTAACAAGAGACTTTGTGTCAATTGACGTTTGCAGAAACTTGTTTCAAATTAAAGCTTTGGCTACACTGTCATCAAACACTCCCAACCCAAATACATGATGGGGTTCGATACAGGGTCAAATTCTCTTTGTACAAGAAATTGTTAATTGTAGATATTTATTTTTAATTTTAGGCTAACAGGACTGAAATTGTACGGCTTCCCAGTGTGAGATTTAAACTCCTGTTTATTTCAATCTTTAGGTCAGGAATTCACATTAAAACATGCAGAGAATTGAAACCTTCCTCATACAGTTGCCTGTTTGTTCCAGTGTTGGTATATTCCCTCTTTCTCTTGCGTTTTCACTTGTCTGAAGAAATTGAATTGTTGACATTGGATAATCATCCCATTCCCATGAAAATGTAACCTCCTGGGAAACTGCAACAGACACAATCTAATGCAGTGAACAAAATCCTGCACCTTTATTCATCAATCCCATTTCCTATCTCTGTAGAAACTCCCTTCCACTGACAGATTATGAGATCCATACTCAATCTCAAAAACCACCACAGAAAAGTGACTGCTTATTTTAAACAGTGAATCTGAACTATTTGAATTTCTGACTCAGACACAGAATCGCAGAAATTTTGACTCAGTGGGATGAAAATTATTAGAATAACTTTGCAACATACAGGTAACATCAATAGGATTTGACCATTTGATCAAGTCACCCCTGATGCTACTAGATTTCAGGGAATACAACCCGAGTTTGTGCAATCTCACTTTGCAATTTAACCCTTGGAATCCAGGTCTCATTCTGGCAAAGCTGTGATGCACTCGAACTGTCTAAACTGTCCCTGGAGTGTCGGATTAACCCGGGTCACTCACATACACCCAGGTCAGGTTCAAGACTCACCTGTCTCACTCGCTGAGACGCTCCTGTATCACTGGCCTTATTGTAGTCGGATGCCGCGTTGGGAGCAGGACAGGTAGACGGGATTAGGATGACTGCTCATGTGGAGGGTAAACACGAGGAATCTATCAGAGAATCAGAACAGACCAGGGAGAATCAAACAAGGAAACTGATGTTCAATTTATTAGGCCTAATTTGTGGATTGTTTTTGTTTTGGGCGAGAATGTTGCCAACAAACACTCCCAGAGATGATGCAGCAGGGGCTAGATACAGAGTAAAGCTCCCTCGATACTGTCCCAATCAAACACTCCCTGGACAGGAACAGAACAGGGTTAGATACAGAGTAAAGCTCCCTCGATACTGTCCCCATCAAACACTCCCAGGGCAGGTACAGCACGGGGTTAGATACAGAGTAAAGCTACCTCTACACTTTCCCCATCAAACACTCCCAGGCAATACACCACGGGGTTAGATACAGAGTAAAGCTCCCTCTATACTGTCCCCATCAAACACTCCCAGGACAGGTACAGCACGGGGTTAGATACAGAGTAAAGCTCCATCTGCACTGTCCCCATCAAACACTCCGAGGGCAGGTACAGCACGGGGTTAGATACAGAGTAATCCTCCCTATACACTCTCCCCATCAAACACTCTCAGGACTGGTACAGCACGGGGTTAGATACAGAGTAAATCTCCCTCTACACTGTGCCCATCATACACTGCCAGGACTGGTACAGCACGAGGTTAGATACAGAGTAAAGCTCCCTCTACACTGTCCCCATCAAGCACTAACAGGGCAGTGACAGGACAGTGTTAGATACAGAGTAAATCTCCCTCTATACTGTCCCCATCAAACACTGCCAGGACTGGTACAGCACGGGGTCAGATACAGAGTAAAGCTCCCCCTACACAGTGCCAATCATAAACTCACAGGGCAGGTACAGCAAGGGATTAGATACAGACAATAGCACCCTCTAACCTGTCCCATCAATCACTCCCAGGACTGGTACAGCACGGGGTTAGATACAGAGTAAAGCTTCCTATACACTGTCCCCATCAAACACTCGCAGGACATGTACAGCAAAGTGTTAGATACAGAGAAAAACTCCCTCTACACCGTACCCATCAAACACTCCCAGGGCAGGTACAGCACGGGTTTAGATACAGAGTAAAGCTTCCTCTACACTGTCCCCATCAAACACTCCCAGGACAGGTACAGCACGGGGTTAGATACAGAGTCAAGCTCCCTCTACACTGTGCCAATCAAACACTCCCAGGGCAGGTACAGCACGGGTTCAGATACAGAATAAAGGTCCCTCTGCACTGTCTCCATCAAACACTCCCAGGGCAAAATCCAAGGGGTTAGATACAGAGTAAAGCTCCCTCTAAACTGTACCCATCAAACACTCCCAGGACAGGTACAGCACAGGGTTAGATACACAGTAAAGTTCCCTCTACACTATCCCCATCAAACACTCCCAGGACAGGTACAGCACGGAGTTAGATACAGAGTAAAGCTCCCTCTACACTGTCCCCATTAAACACTCCCAGGACAGGACCAGGACAGTCTTCGATACAGAGTAAAGCTCCCTCTATACTGTCCCCATCAAAAACAACCAGACAGGAACAGGACAGGGTTAGATACTGAATAAAGCTACCTCTTCACTTTCCCCATCAAACACTCCCAGGGCAGGTAAAGCACTGGGTTAGATACAGAGTAAAGCTCCCACGATACTGACCCATCAAGCACTCCCAGGATAGGTACAGCACGGGGTTAGATACAGAGTAAAGCACCCTCGATACTGTCCCCATCAAACCCCATCAAACACTCCCAGGACAGGTACAGCACGGTGTTAGATACAAAGTAAAGCTTCCTCTACACTGTCCACATCAAACACTCCCAGGACAGGTACATCATGGGGCTAGATACAGAGTTAAGCTACCTCGATTCTGTCCCCATCAAACACTCACAGGACAGGTACAGCACGGGGTTAGAAACAGAGTAAAGCTCCATCGATACTGTCCCCATCAAACCCCATCAAACACTCCCAGGACAGGTACAGCAAGGTGTTAGATACAGAGTAATGCTCCCTCTACACTCTCCCCATCAAACACTCCTAGGGCAGGTACCGCACGGGTCTAGATACTGAGTTAAGCTCCCTCGATTCTGTCCCCATCAAACATTCCCTGGACAGGTACAGCACGGGGTTAGATACAGAGTAAAGCTCTCTCTACACTGTGCCCATCAAACACTCTCAGGGCAGGTAAAGCACGGGGTTAGATACAGAGTAAAGCTCCCTCTACACTGTCCCCATAAAACACTCCCAGGACAGGTACAGCATGGGATAATATGCAGAGTAAATCTCCCACTAAACTGTCCCCATCAAACACTCCCAGGACAGATAAAGCACGAGGTTAGATACAGAGTAAAGCTCCCTCTACACCGTCCCCATCAAAAACTCCCAGGGCAGGTACAGTACGGGTTTAAATACAGAGTAAAGCTCCCTCTATACTGTCCCCATCAAACACTCCCAGGACATGTACAGCAAGGGGTTAGATACAGAGTAAAGCTCCCTCTATACTGTCCCCATCAAACACTCCCTGGACAGGTACAGCACGGGGTTAGATACGGATAAAGCTCCCTCGATACTGTCCCCATCAAGCACTCCCAGGAAAGGTACAGCACGGGGTTAGATACAGAGTAAAGCTCCCTCTATACTGTCCCCATCAGAAACTCTCAGGACAGAACAGCACGGGGTTAGATACGGATAAAGCTCCCTCGGTACTGTTCCCATCAAGCACTCCCAAGACAGGTTAGCACGGGGTTAGATACAGAGTAAAGCTCCCTCGATACTGTACCCATCAAACACTCCCAGGACAGGTACAGCACGGGGTTAGATATAGAGTAAAGCTCCCTCTATACTGACCCATCAAACACTCCCATGAAAGGTACAGCACAGAGTTAGACACAGAGTAAAGCTCCCTCTGCACTGTTCCAATCAAACACTCCCTGGACAGGAACAGGACAGGGTTATATACAGAGTAAACCTCCCTCTATACTCTCCCCATCAAACACTCACAGGACTGGTACAGCACGGGGTTAAATACAGAGTAAAGCGCCCTCTACACTTTCCCCATCAAACATTCCCATGTCCAGTACAGCACAGGGTTAGATACAGTGTAAACCTCCCTCTATACTCTCCCCATCAAACACTCCCAGGGCAGGTACAGCACGGGGTTAGATGCAGAGTAAACTCCCTCTACACCTGTCTCCATCAAACACTCCCATGAATGGTACAGCTCAGGGTTAGATACAGAGTAAAGGTCCCCCTACACTGTGCCCAACATAAAATCCCATGGCAGGTACAGCATGCACGAGGTTACATACAGAGTAAATTTCCCTCTATGCTGTCCCCATCAAACACTCCCAGGACAGGAACAGCACGGGGTTAGATTCAGAATAAAGCTCCCTCTGCACTGTCCGCATCAAACACTCCCAGGACAGGTAAAGCACTGGATTAGATACAGAGTAAAGATCCCTCTACACTGTCCCCATCAAACACTCCCAGGACAGGTACAGCACGGGGTTAGATACCGAGTAAAGCTCCCTCTACACTGTCCACATCAAGCACTCCCAGGGCAGGTACAGGACAGGGTTACATACGGAGTAAAGCTCCATCCAAACAGTCCCCATCAAACACTCCCAGGACAGGTACAGCAAGGGTTTAGATACAGAGTAAAGCACCCACTACACCATCCCAAACAAACAGTCCCAGGGCAGGTACATTACGGGGTTAGATACAGAGTAAAGCTTCCTCTACACTGTCCCCATCAAACACTCCCAGAACAGCTACAGCACGGTGTTAGATAAAGAGTAAATCTCCTTCTACACCGTCCCCATCAAACACTCCCAGGGCAGCAACAGGACACAGTTAGATACAGAGTAAAGCTACCTCTACACTTTCCCCATCAAACACACCGAGGGCAGGTAAAGCAATGGGTTCGATGCAGAGTAAAGCTCCCTCTACACTGTGCCAATCAAACACTCCCAGGGCAGGTACAGCACGGGCTTAGATAAAGAATAAAGGACCCTCTACACTGTCTCCATCAAACACTCCCAGGACAGGTACAGCACAGGCTTAGATACAGTGTAAACCTCCCTCTATACTCTCACCATCAAACACTCCCAGGACTGGTACAGCACGGGGTTAGATACAGAGTAAAGCTCCCTCTAGGCTGTCCCCATCAAACACTCCCAGGACTGGTGCAGCACAGGGTTAGATACAGAGTAAAGCTCCCTCTACACTGTCCCCATCATGCACTCACAGGGCAGGTACAGGACAGGGTTAGATATAGAGTAAATCTCCATCTACACCGTCCCCATCAAACACTCCCAGGGGAGGTACAGCCCGGGTTTAGATACAGAGTAAAGCTCCCTCTACACCGTCCCCATCAAACACTCCCAGGACAGGTACAGCACAGGGTTAGATACAGAGTAAAGCTCCCTCGATACTGTCACAATCAAACACTTTGTGCAATCTCACTTTGCAATTTAACCCTTGGAAACCAGGTCTCATTCTGGCAAAGCTGTGATGCACTCGAACTGTCTAAACTGCCCCTGGAGTGTCGGATTAACCCGGGTCACTCACATACACCCAGGTCAGGTTCAAGATTCACCTGTCTCACTCACTGAGACGCTCCTGTATCACTGGCCTTATTGTAGTCGGATGCCGCGTTGGGAGCAAGACAGGTAGACGGGATTAGGATGACTGCTCATGTGGAGGGTAAACACGAGGAATCTGTCAGAGAATCAGAACAGACCAGGGAGAATCAAACAAGTAAACTGATGTTCAATTTATTAGGCCTGATTGGTGGATTGTTTTTGTTTTGGGCGAGAATGTTGCCAACAAACACTCTCAGAGATGATGCAGCAGGGGCTAGATACAGAGTAAAGACCCCTCGATACTGTCACCATTAAACGCTCTCACGACAGGCACAGCACGGGATTAGACACAGAGTAAAACTCCCTCTATAGTGTCCCGATCAAACACTCCCAGGACAGGTACAGCACAGGGTTAGATACAGAGTAAAGCTTCCTCTACACTTTCCCCATCAAACACTCCCTGGACAGGAAAGAAAAGGGTTAGATACAGAGTAAAGCTCCCTCTATACTGTCCCCATCAAACACTCCCAGGACAGGTACAGCAAGGGGTTAGATACACAGTAAAGCTCCCTCTACACTGTCCCCATCAAACACTCCCAGGACAGGAACAGGACGAGGTTAGATACAGAGCAAAGCTCCCTCTATAATGTCCCCATCAAACACTCCCAGGACAGGAACAGGACAGGGTTAGATACAGAGTAAAGCTACCGCTACATTTTCCCCGTCAAACACTCCCAGGGCAGGTAAAGCACTGCTTAAGATATGGAGTAAAGCTCCGTCTATACCGTCCCCATCAAACACGCCCAGGACAGTTACAGCACAGGGTTAGATACAGAGTAAAGCTCCCTCTACACTGTCCCCATCAAACACTCCCAGGGCAGGTACAGCACGGGGTTAGATACAGAGTATAGCTCCCTCTACACTGTCCCCATCAAACACTCCCAGGACAGGTACAGCACGGGGTTAGAAACAGAATAAAGCTCCCTCTGCACTGTCCCCATCAAACACTCCCAGGGCAAGTACAGCACAGGGTTAGATACAGAGTAAAGCTCCCTCTGCACTGTCCCCACCGAACACTCCCTGGACAGGAACAGGTCAGGGTTAGATACAGAGTAAAGCTCCCTCTACACTGTCCCCATCAAACACTCCCTGGACAGGAACAGGACAGGGTTAGATACAGAGTAAAGCTACCTCTACACTTTCCCCATCAAACACTCCCAGTGCAGGTAAAGCACTGCGTTAATTACAGAGTACAGATTCCTCTAAACTGTCCCCATCAAACACTCCCAGGACAGGAACAGGACAGGGTTAGATACAGAGTAAAGCTCCCTCTACACTGTGCCCATCAAACACTCCCAGGACAGGTACAGCACAGGGTTAGATACAGAGTAAAGCTCCCTCGATACTGTACCCTTCAAACAATCCCAGGACAGGTACAGCACGGGGTTAGATACAGAGTTAAGCTCCCTCTACACTGTCCCCCTCAAACACTCCTAGGGCAGGTACAGCACGGGGCTAGATACAGAATAAAGCTCCCTCGATACTGTCACCATCAAACACTCCCAGGATATGGTGCAGCACGGGGGTAGACACAGAATAAAGGTCCCACTGCACTGTCCCGATCAAACACTCAAAAGGGAAAGTACAGCACGGGGTTAAATACAGAGTAAAGCTCCTGCTATACTGTCCCCATCAAACACTACCAGGACAGGTACATCACAGAGTTAGATACAGAGTAAAGCTCCCACTGCACTGTCCCATCAAACACTCCCAGGACAGTTACAGCACGGGGTTAGATACAGAGTAAAGCTCCCTCTACACTGTCCCCATAAAACACTCCCAGGACAGGAACAGGACAGGTTTAGATACAGAGTAAAAGCTACCGCTACACTTTCCCCATCAAACAATCCCAGGGCAGGTAAAGCACTGCGTTAGATCCAGAGTAAAGTTCTCTCGACACTGTCTACATCAAACACTCCCAGGACAGTTACAGCACGGGGTTAGATATAGAGTAAAGCTCCCTCTACAATGTCCCCATCAAACACTCCCAGGGCAGGTACAGCACGGGGCTAGATACAGATTAAATCTCCCTCGATAATGTCACCATCAAACGCTCCCAGACAAGGTACAGCACGGGATTCGATACAGAGTAAAGCTCGCTCGATACTGTCGCCATCAAACACTCCCAGGCCTGTTACAGCACGGGGTTAGATACAGTGTAAAGCTCCCTCTACACTGTCCCCATCAAACACTCCCAGGACAGGAACAGGACAGGGTTAGATACAGTGTAAAGCTCCCTCTTCACTGTGTCCATCAAACACACCCAGGGCAGGTACAACAAGGGGTTAGATACAGAATGAAGCTCGCTCTGCACTATCCCCATCAAACACTCCCAGGGCAATCACAGCACGGGGTTAGATACAGAGTAAAGCTCCCTCTATACTGTCCCCATCAAACACTCCCAGGACAGGTACAGCACAGAGTTAGATAAGGAGTAAAGCTCCATCTACACTGTCGCCATCAAACACTCCCAGGACAGGTACAGCACGGGGTTAGATACAGAGTAAAGCTCCCTCTACACTGTCCCCATCAAACACTCCCAGTACAGGAACAGGACAGGGTTAGATACAGAGTAAAGCTCCATCAATACTGTCCCCATCAAACACTCCCAGGACAGGAACAGCACGGGTTGAGATACAGAGCAAAGCAACCCCTACACTTTTCCCATCAAACACTCCCAGGGCAGGTAAAGCAATGGGTAAGATACAGAGTAAAGCTCCCTCTACAATGTCTCCATCAAACACTCCCAGTACCGCTACAGCACAGGGTTAGATACAGAGTGAAGCTCTCTCTACACTGTGCCCATCAAACACTCCCAGGGCAGATACAGCACGGGTTGAGATAAAGAATAATGCTCCCTCTTTACAGTCCCCATCAAACACTCGCAGGGCACGTACAGCACGGGGTTAGATACAGAGTAAATCTTCCGCTACACTGACCCCATCAAACACTCCCAGGACAGGTAAAGCACTGGGTTAGATACAGAGTAAATCTCCCACTACACTGACCCATCAAACACTCCCAGGACAGGAACAGGACAGGGTTAGATACAGAGTAAAGCTCCCACTACACTGTGCCCATCAAACACTCCCAGGGCATGTAAAGCACTGGGTTAGATACAGAGTAAAGCTCCCTCGATACTGTCCCCATCAAACACTCCCAGGACAGGTATTGCACGGGGTTAGATACTGAGTAAAGCTCCCTCGATACTGTCCCCATCAAAAACTCCCAGGACAGGTACAGCACGGGGTTAAATACAGAGTAAAGCTCCCTCTACAATGTCCCCATCAAACACACACAGGGCAGGTACAGCACGGGGTTAGATACAGAATAAAGCTCCCTCTGCACTGTCCCCATCAAACACTCCCAGGGCAAGTACAGCACAGGGTTAGATACAGAGTAAATCTTCCTCTACACTGATCCCATCAAACACACCCAGGACAGGTAAAGCACTGGGTTAGATACAGAATAAAGCTCCCTCTACACTGTGCCCATCATACAGTCCCAGGACAGGTACAGCACGGGGTTAGATACAGAGTAAAGCTCCTGCTATACTGTCCCCATCAAACACTCCCAGGGGAGGTACAGGACAGGGTTATATAAAGAGTAAAGCTCCCTCTAAACTGTCCCCATCAAACACTCACAGGACACGTACAGCACGGGGTTAGATACAGAGTAAAGCTTCCTCTACACTGTCCCCATCAAACACTCCTAGGCCAGGAACAGGACAGGGTTAGATACAGAGTAAAGCTCCGTCTATCTTGTCCCCATCAAACACTCCCAGGACAGGTCCAGAACGGGGTTAGATACAGAGTAAATCTCCCCATACACCGTATCCATCAAACACTACCAGGGCAGGTAAAGCACGGAATTAGATACAGAGTAAAGTTTCCTCTACACTGTGCCCATCAAACACTCCAAGGGCCGGTACAGCACGTGGTTTGATACAGAATAAAGCTCCCTCTGCACTGTCCCCATCAAACACTCCCAGGGCAAGTACAGCACTTGTAGATACAGAGTAAAGCTCCCTCTATTCTGTACCCATCAAACACTCCCAGGACAGGTAAAGCACTGGGTTACACAGAGAGTAAAGCTCCCTCTACACTGCCTCCATCAAATACTCCCAGGACAGGTACAGCACGGGGTTAGATACAGAGTAAAGCTCCCTCTACACTGTCCCCATCAAACACTCCAAGGACAGGAACAGGACAGGGTTAGATACAGAGTAAAGCACCCTCTATACTTTCCCCAAGAAACAGCGGTCCTGTCCTGTTATTAACATTCAATGGACAGCAGCAGCAAGGGGTCCTGTCTGGGAAGAGAGAGGGAGAGAGAAAGCTGGAGTGACAGAGACAGGGAAATTTCACCCCCTCCCCCAGAAACGTCGTGTGTTCCCTGTTGCTGTTCAGGAAAAGCTGCAGGCCGTTTCTGCACATGGCGATCCCACAGACAGCAATGTAATGCTATCAGGATGGGAACAGGGAGACACATTTCCTTCCCCATCCTCATGCCTGCTGTAACCCTCCCTCTTCCCCCTCTCCCCCCCACCCCGGGCACCATGTGTGCTCTGAGTCCGGACACATCCCCAGAAAGGCCTAAACTCCTTCTCTTCAAACCGGGAACAAGCTGCTGCTTCCTGGGGGAGACTTTTTGAAATCTTCGTCCCAGCATCGATTTTTACAAACCAGGCGTCCCCGGGAGGGTGTGACTGAGGCTTTTCTGCAGAGACTGGGAGCTGGGCACTGACTGCACACTGGAGACCCTCCCCTAACCCCCCCCAGACCCTGTGTCTCTTCCTCACCCCCAACCCCTGCCTCTGTTTCACTGTCTTTTCCTGTTCCCCTCAATCTCCCCCCTCTCTCTCTGTTGTAACGTAGGGACACATCCTAGAGAGACTGAATTCAAATGACTGTTCCACCTCCCAATTCATCGCCCTGCCTAAAACACCAGCATTATTCAGGAATTAGCACAAACTTTTACACACTCTCACAGTTAGGACTTGGTAAAGGGCTCCTGAGGGACAGGAAATGAGTCCAATCAGCACATTTTTAATAAATTAACTGGTTGTGGCACAGTATGAAACACTGCAGGGAATTTGTGCACAGCAAGATCCCACAGGGTGCAGTCAGCTCTGTTCAGCACTTTTTAAATGGGGCAATATTTACACAGAGAGAGAGAGGCAGCAAGTTGGAGAGGGACTAAGACAGTGAAGACCCCCGACCCCTTCAGAACCTCAGAAAGACTGAGCGCTTTGCAGTGAACGAATGAATGTTTAAAATGCTCTCATTGTTAGTGAGTCACTTGCTTCAATGTCCCTGGATTCATTTTCGCAATTCAGCCTTTTCTAAAAGATGTGACTGGGAGCTGGGCAGAGTCTACACATTGGAGACCCCCAGATCCTGTGTCTATTCACACCCCCTCCTCTTGTTTTGCTACCTCAGCCCCTCTGTTTCAACCCTCTTTCCAGACATTATGGCAAACTTGTGCCATTCTAAACTATTATCTTAAATTGTTAATAAATACTGAGAAACAGACACAGACACGGGCTTTGCAGCAGCAGAAAGAATGTGAATCATTCCATCCCGGGGGTTTTTACTTCCAGATTTAGTTTTAGAAAATTCAGAAGTCAAATTCACAGCAGCAAAGTGTGGGAGTGAACGCCCGGATCCTTCAATATTCCAGGGAATACACGTGGAATTTATGTCTCCATACCAGTGTCTCTGTCACGTTTAAAATACTAATGTTACATGAGTCAACTCTGTCCTAAGTGTCCCATTGCTGTGGGGACATAAAATGGCCACTGTGAACAAACCTAAAATGGCTGCCTGGTGTTTGTAGACTAGATTCTCAGAGGAAGAGAGACAGGGAGAGAGGGAAAGAGAGCTGGGTAAGCGAGTGAGATAGAGAGAGGAGATGAAGCGATAAAAAAGGGTTGAGGTGAGAGAGAGAGATGAAGAGAGGGGAGCGAGTGTAGGGTAAAGATATGGGGTGAGATTGAGAAACAGAGAAATATATAGGGTGGCAGAGAGATGGGGTGGGAGAGGGAGAGAAGGAACGAGACAGGGTGAGAGAAAGAGAAAGTGTAGGGGGAAACTGAAAATGATCATAAATTTGTTAACTTTATTGAGTATAAAGAACAATATCCTGTGAGACATCCCTTCTCCATCTTTAAATTAGGAGAGCTATTAAACAACTTTAAAATGGGGGGAGACCCCTTCCTCAATTTGTGATGTGGAATTGCTGGAATCTAATCGAGGGGTTCGGGGTGGTTTATATATAGAATAACAGATACCCGGGAGTGAGTTACAGACTGGAATCTAATCGAGGGGTTCGGGGTGGTTTATATACAGAATCACAAATACCCTGGAGTGAGTTACAGACTGGAATCTAATCGCGGGGTTCGGGGTGGTTTATATATAGAATAACAGATACCCGGGAGTGAGTTACAGACTGGAATCTAATCGAGGACTTCAGGGGGTTTATTTATAGAATAACAGTTACCCGAAAGTGAGTTACAGACTGGAATCTAATCGAGGGGTTCGGGGGGTATATATGTAGAATAATTGATTCGCTGGATTGAGTTCCAGGCTGGAATCTAATCGAGGGGTTCAGGGGGTTTATATATAGAATAATAGATTCCTGGGCTTGTGTTACAGACTGGAATCTAATCGAGGGGTTCAGGGGGTTTATATGTAGAATAATTGATTAGCGGGATTGAGTTACAGACTGGAATCTAATCGAGGGCTTCAGGGGGTTTATATGTAGAATCATTGATTCGCGGGATTGAGTTACAGGCTGGAATCTAATCGAGGGGTTCAGGTGGTTTATATGTAGAATAATTGATTCCCAGCCTTGTGTTACAGACTGGAATCTAATCGAGGGGTTCAGGGGATTTATATGTAGAATAATTGATTCGCGGGATTGAGTTACAGACTGGAATCTAATCGAGGGGTTCAGGGGGTTTATATGTAGAACAATTGATTCCCGGGAGTGAGTTAGACTGGAATCAAATCGTAGGTTTGGTGGTTGTTTATATATAGGAAAACAGATACCCGGGAGTGATTTTCAGGCTGGAATCTAATTGAGGTGTTCGTGGTGGTTTATATATAGAATAACAGATACCTGCGAGTGAGTTACAGACTGGAATCTAATCGAGGGGGTCGGGGTGGTTTATATATAGAATAACAGATACCCGGGAGTGAGTTACAGACTGGAATCTCATTGAGGGGTTCGGGGGATTTATATATAGAATAACAGATACCCGGGAGTGAGTTACAGACTGGAATCTCATCCTGGGTGTCGGGGGGGGGGTTTATACTTAGAATAACAGTTACCCGGGTGTGATTTACAGACTGGAATCAAATCGAGGGGTTTGGGGTGGTTTATATATAGAATAAGAGACACCCGGGAGTGAGTTACAGACTGGAATCTAAAAGAGGGGTTTGGGGTGGTTTTTACATAGAATAACAGATACCCGGGAGTGAGTTACAGAACAGAATCTAATGGAGGGATTTGGAATGGTTTATACATAGAATAACACAAAGGGAGTGAGTTACAGAGTGGAATCTCATCGAGGGGTTCGGGGGTTTATATATAGAATAACAGTTACCCGGGAGTGAGTTACAGACTGGAATCTCATCGAGGGTTTCGGGGTGTTTATACATAGAATAACAGTACCCGGGACTGAGTTACAGACTGGAATCAAATCGAGGGGTTCGGGGTGGATTATATATAGAATCATAGATACCCGAGAGTATGTTAAAGATTGGAATCTAATCGAGGGGTTTGGGGAGTGTATATATAGAATAACAGATTCCCTGCAGTGAGTTACAGACTGGAATCTAATCGAGGTGTTCAGGGGGTTTATATGTAGAATAATTGATTCCCGGGAGTGAGTTACAGACTGGAATCTAATCGAGGGGTTTAGGGGTTTTAAATATAGAATCACAGATAACCAAGAGTGAGTTAGACTGGAATCAAATCGTAGGTTTTGTGGTGGTTTATATATAGGATAACAGATACCCGGGAGTGATTTTCAGGCTGGAATCTAATTGAGGTGTTCGTGGTGGTTTATATATAGAACAACAGATACCCGCGAGTGAGTTACAGACTGGAATATCATCGAGGGGTTCGGGGGATTTATATATAGAATAACAGATACCCGGGAATGAGTTACATACTGGAATCAAATCGAGGGGTTTGGGGAGGTTTATATAAGAATAACAGTTACCCGGGAGTGAGTTACAGACTGGAATCCAATCCAGGGGTATGGGGTGGTTTATATATAGAATAACAGACACCCGGGAGTGAGTTTCAGACTGGAATCTAATCGAGGGGTATGGGGTGGTTTACATATAGAATAAGAGACACCCAGGAGTGAGTTACAGACTGGAATCCAAAAGAGGGGGTTGGGGTGGTTTTTACATAGAATAACAGACACCCGGGAGTGAGGTGCAGACTGGAATCTAATTGAGGGGTTGGAGTGGTTTATATTTTGAATAACAGATACCCGGGAGTGAGTTACAGAACAGAATCTAATGGAGGGATTTGGGATGGTTTATACATAGAATAACATAATGGGAGTGAGTTACAGAGTGGAATCTCATCGAGGGGTTCGGGGTTTTTATATATAGAATAACAGTTTCCCGGGAGCGAGTTACAGACTGGAATCTCATCGAGGGGTTCGAGGTGGTTTATAATTATATAGAATAACAGATACCCGGGAGTGAGTTACAGACTGGAATCTCATCGAGGGGTTCGGGGCTTTTATATATAGAATAACAGTTACCCGGGAGTGAGTTACAGACTGGAATATAATCGAGGGGTTCAGAGGGTTTAAACATAGAATCATAGATACCCGAGAGTATGTTACAGACTGGAATCTAATCGAGGGGTTTGGGGTGGTGTATATATAGAACAACAGCTTCCCCGGAGTGAGTTACAGACTGGAATCTAATCGAGTGCTTCCGGGTGGTTTATATATAGAATAACAGATTCCCCGGAGTGAGTTACAGAGTAGAATCTAATCGAGTGGTTTTGGGAGGTTTATATGTAGAATAATTGATTCCCGGGTTTGAGTTACAGACTGGAATCTAATCGAGGGGTTCAGGGGGTTTATATGTAGAATAATTGATACCCGGGATTGAGTTACAGACTGGAATCTAAATAAAGGGTTCAGGTTGTTTATATAGAGAATAATAGATACCCGGGATTGAGTTACAGACTGGAATCTAATCGAGGGGTTCAGGGGGTTTATATATAGAATAATAGATACCCGGGATTGAGTTACAGACTGGAATCATGAACCGTTGAAAATATCATTTTTCTTGTGATGTGCTGAAGTGCAGGTTACAGAGGCTGATTCATGGAATGGGTAGTGTGAGTTTTTAATCAGCTTTATCCCAAATATCAAATTTAATTTCTGATTGGAACTGTCTGATGTTTTCTTAGTCTTGACACAAATGGATAGGGACTCTTTGGACCCTCACTGTTTGCAGCTTTTCACCATTTATAATGTAACCTGTTCCATCCTTTTTAAAGTGGGCAGCCACACATTTGCCTATAATGAAATCCATCTTTCACTATTTCACCCATTCACATAAGGTGTACATATCTCTTTGGAATTTGAAGTGCAGGTTACAGATTGGATTGGAACTTCCTGCTTTCTGAATCATTAGCCAAGTTTCACAGAGTTAAACATCAAAACTGACATTCTGAAACAGGAGAGGGCCCCACAACTTCAATTCTGTGATTCACTGGTATCTCATGATCTGTATCTTACAATATCTCTGCCCCCTTCATGTCTCTGAAGACTTGGGAAAGTGTTTCAGACATTGGGGAACCACTTCTGTCAACCGGGATATTTCCTTTGAAGCATTTCATTGTCTCGGGACATTTACAGTAAACGGCTTCTTCAAAGGACATCATTAAAATTCACTCTTTAATCATCCAAATCGTGTTGTCCATTCAGACTCCCTGGCCCTACATCCTATTGTTTCAAAGCTAACTTACATTTCACAATGTAGGAATGTGTGAATGCAAACACTTTCTTCACACGTTTCCACAATACTAAGGCTCACACTATTCAGGGTGAAATTTTCAAGACAACATTCATCAACTGAGAGATTTCCAGCTCCAGCTAATTGTAGATTTTTATTTTTAATTTTGGGATAACAGGACTGAAATTGTACGGCATCCCAGTGTGAGATTTAAACACCTGTTTATTTCAATCTTTAGCTCAGGAATTCACATTAAAACATGCAGAGAATTGAAACCTTCCTCATACAGTTGCCTGTTTGTTCCAGTGTTGGTATATTCCCTCTTTCTCTTGCGTTTTCACTTGTCTGAAGAAATTGAATTGTTGACATTGGATAATCATCCCTTTCCCATGAAAATGTAAACTCCTGGGAAACTGCAACAGACACAATCTAATGCAGTGAACAAAATCCTGCACCTTTATTCATCAATCCCATTTCCTATCTCTGTAGAAACTCCCTTCCACTGACAGATTCTGAGATCCATACTCAATCTCAAAAACCACCACAGAAAAGTGACTGCTTATTTTAAACAGTGAATCTGAACTATTTGAAGTTCTGACTCAGTCACAGAATCGCAGAAATTTTGACTCTGTGGGATGAAAATTATCAGAATAACTTTGCAACATACAGGTAACCTGTAGTGACAGGTGGATACTTGTCTGTTCAAAAGGGATTCGATAAGATGCCTCACAAAGCTTGTTACTCAGGACAAGAGCTCATACATTCCCCTAATCTCCCCCCTCAGTTCCTCTCAGGATTTGATAATTTGATCAAGTCACCCCTGATGCTACTAAATTTCAGGGAATACAACCCGAGTTTGTGCAATCTCACTTTGCAATTTAACCCTTGGATTCCAGGTCTCATTCTGGCAAAGATGTGATGCACTCAAACTGTCTAAACTGTCCCTGGAGTGTCGGATTAACCCAGGTCACTCACATATACCCAGGTCAGGTTCAAGACTCACCTGTCTCACTCAAGAGGTTCCTGTGTCACTGGCCTTACTGTAGTCGGATGCCGCGTTGGGAGCAGGACAGGTAGACGGGATTAGGATGACTGCTCATGTGGAGGGTAAACACGAGGAATCTATCAGAGAATCAGAACAGACCAGGGAGAATCAAACAAGTAAACTGATGTTCAATTTATTAGGCCTGATTTGTGGATTGTTGTTGTTTTGGGCGAGTATGTTGCCAACAAACACTCCCAGAGATGATGCAGCAGGGGCTAGATACAGAGTAAAGCTCCCTCTATACTGTCCCCATCAAACACTCCCAGGACAGGTACAGCACAGGGTTAGATACAGAGTAAAGCTCCCTCGATACTGTACCAATGAAACACTCCCAGGACAGGTACAGCACGGAGTTAGATACAGAGTAAAGCTCCCTCGATAATGTACCAATCAAACACTCCCTGGACAGGAACCGGACAGGGTTAGATACAGAGTAAAACTCCCTCTATACTCTCCCCATCAAACACTCCCAGGACTGGTACAGCACGGGGTTAAATACACAGTAAAGCTCCCCCTACACTTTGGACATCATACACTCCCAGGGCAGGTACACCACGGGGTTAGATACAGAATAAAATTCCCTCTACACTGTCTACATCAAACACTCCCAGGACTGGTACAGCTCAGGGTTAGATACAGAAAAAAGCTCCCTCTATACTGTCCCAATCGAACACTACCAGTACAGGTACAGCACGGGGTTAGATACAGAGTAAAGCTCCCTCTACACTGTCTACATCAAACACTCCCAGGACTGGTACAGCTCAGGGTTAGATACAGAGTAAAGCTCCCTCTATACTGTCCCCATCGTACACTCCCAGGTCTGGTACAGCACGGGTTTAGATACAGACTATAGCTCCCCCTACACTGTGCCCATCATACACTCCCAGGGCAGGTACAGTACGGGGTAAGATGCAGAGTAAATCTCCCCCTACACTGTGCCCATCATACACTCCCAGGGCAGGTACAGCACGGGGTTAGATACAGAGTAAAGCTCCCGCTAACCTGTCCCCATCAAACAGTCCCAGGACTGGTACTGCCCGGGGTAAGATACAGATTAAAGCTCCCTCTACACTGTCCCCATGAAGCACTCCCAGGGCAGGTACAGGACAGGGTTATATACAGAGTAAAGCTCTCTCTAAACTGTCCCCATCAAACCCTCCCAGGACAGGTACAGCACGGGGTTAAATACAGAGTAACGCTCCCTCTACACTGTCCCCATCAATCACTCCCAGGGCAGGTACAGCACGGTGTTAGACACAGAGTATATCTCCCTCTACACCGTCCCCATCAAACACTACCAGGACAGGTACAGCACAGGTTTAGATACAGAGTAAAGGTCCCTCTGCAATGTCCCCGTCAAACACTCCCTGGACAGGAACAGAACAGGGTTATATACAGAGCAAAGCTCCCTCGATACTGTCCTCATCAAACACTCCCAGGACAGGAACAGGACAGTGTTAGATAGAGTAAAGCTTCCTCTACACTTTCCCCATCAAACACTCCCAGGGCAGGAAAAGCACTGGGTTAGATACAGAGTAAAGCTCCCTCTACACTGTCTCAATCAAACACTCCCATGTCCGGTAGAGCACAGGGTTAGATACAGTGTAAACCTCCCTCTATACTCTCCCCATCAAACACTCCCTGGACTGGTACAGCACGGGGTTAGATACAGAGTAAAGCTCCCCCTACACTGTGCCCAACATACACTCCCAGGGCAGGTACAGCACGGGGTTAGATACAGAGTAAATTTCCCTCTAAGCTGTCCCCATCAAACACTCCCAGGACAGGTACAGCACGGGGTTAGATACAGAGTAAAGCTCCCTCGTTACTGTCCCCATCAAACACTCCAAGGATAGGTACAGCAAAAGGGTTAGATACAGAGTAAAGCTCCCTCTACACTGTGCCCATCAAACACTCCCAGAGCACGTACAGCATGGGGTTAGATATAGAGTAAAGCTCCCTCTACACTGTGTTCATCAAACACTCCCAGGATAGGTAAAGCACTGGGTTAGAATTAGAGTAAAGCTCCCTCTACACTGTTCCCATTAAACACTCCCAGAACAGGGTTAGATACAGAGTTAAGCTCCCTCTATACTGTCCCCATCAAACACTCCCAGGACAGGAACAGGACAGGGTTAGATACAGACTAAAGCTACCTCTACACTTTCCCCGTCAAACACTCCCAGGGCAGGTAAAGCACTGTTTTAGATACAGAGTAAAGCTCCCTCGAAACTGTCCCCATCAAACACTCCCTGGACAGGTACAGCACGGGGTTAGGTACAGAGTAAAGCTCCCTCGATACTGTCCCCATCAAACACTCCCAGGACAGGTACAGCATGGGGTTTGATACAGAGTAAAGCTCCCTCAACACTTGAGTTATGCTGTTAAAAAGCCTCATTCTCCTTTGAATTAGATTTCAAAATAAATACAGTGTTCAAATTAAAAGTTCATCAGCTGGAGAAAATGGAAAAGCTCCAATTATTTTTCAATGTGCCTGGGTATAAACAACATTGTCCTGTCATATCGTTTATCCATGGAATCTAATCGAGGGATTTTGGGGATTTATATACAGAACAACATACCCGGGAGTGAGTTACAGACTGGAATCTAATTGAGGGGTTCGGGGTAGTTTATGTATATAATAACAGATACCCGGGAGTGAGTTACAGACTGGAATATAATCGAGGGGTTCGGGGTGGATTATATACAGATTAACAGATAACCGGGACTGAGTTACAGACTGGAATCTAATCAAGGGGTTCGCGGTGGTTTATATACAGAATAACAGGTACCCGGGAGTGAGTTACAGACTGGAATCTCATCGAGAGTTTCGGGGGGTTTATACATAGAATAACAGTTACCCGGGTGTGAGCTACAGTCTGGAATCAAATCGAGCGTTTTGGGGTGGTTTATATATAGAACAACAGACACCCGGGAGTGAGTTACAGACTGTATCACTCCCCATAGATAGAGAGTGATGCTCTCTCTACACTGTGCCCATCAAACACTCCCAGGGCTGGTACAGCACGGGTTAAGATACAGAATAAAGCTCCCTCTGCACAGTCCCCATCAAACACTCCCAGGACAGGTACAGCACAGAGTTAGATACAGATTAAAGCTCCGTCTATACTGTCCCCATCATACATTCCCAGGACAGGAACAGGACAGGTTTAGATCGAGAGTAAAGCTAACTCTACACTTTCCCCATCAAACACTCCCAGGACTTGTACAGCACATGGTTAGATGCAGAGTAAATCTTCCTCTACACTGACCCCATCAAACACTCACAGGACACGTACAGCATGGGGTTAGATACAGAATAAATCTCCCTCTACACTGTCCCCATCAAACACTCCCAGGGCAGGTAAAGCACTGGGTTAGATACAGAGTCAAGCTCCCTCGATACTGTCCCCATCAAACACTCCCAGGACATGTACAGCAAGGGGTTAGATACGGATAAAGCTCCCTCGATACTGTCCCCATCAAACACTCCCTGGACAGGTACAGCACGGGGTTAGATACGGATAAAGCTCCCTCGATACTGTCCCCATCAAGCACTCCCAGGAAAGGTACAGCACGGGGTTAGATACAGAGTAAAGCTCCCTCTATACTGTCCCCATCAGAAACTCCCAGGACAGTACAGCACGGGGTTAGATACGGATAAAGCTCCCTCGGTACTGTTCCCATCAAGCACGCCCAAGACAGGTTAGCACGGGGTTAGATACAGATAAAAGCTCCCTCTATACTGTACCCATCAAACACTACTAGGACAGGAACAGCACGGGGTTAGATACAGAGTAAAGCTCCCTCGATACTGTACCCATGAAACACTCCCAGGACAGGTACAGCACGGGGTTAGATATAGAGTAAAGCTCCCTCTATACTGACCCATCAAACACTCCCATGAAAGGTACAGCATGGAGTTAGACACAGAGTAAAGCTCCCTCTGCACTGTTCCAATCAAACACTCCCTGGACAGGAACAGGACAGGGTTATATACAGAGTAAACCTCCCTCTATACTCTCCCTATCAAACACTCACAGGACTGGTACAGAACGGGGTTAAATACAGAGTAAAGCTCCCCCTACACTGTGGACATCATACACTCCCAGGGCAGGAACAGCACGGGGTTAGATACAGAATAAAATTCCCTCTACACTTTCTACATCAAACACTCCCAGGACTGATACAGCTCAGGGTTAGATACAGAGTAAAGCTCCATCTATACTCTCCCCATCAAACACTCCCAGGGCAGGTACAGCACGGGGTAGGATACAGAGTAAATCTCCCCCTACACTGTCCACATCATACACTCCCAGGACAGGTACAGCACGGGGTTAGATACAGAGTAAAGCTCCCTTGCACCGTCCGCATCAGACACTCCCAGGGAAGATACAGCACAGGGTTAGATACAAAGTAAAGCTCCCTCTACACTGTCCACATCAAACACTCCCAGGGCAGGTACATTACGGGGTTAGATGCAGAGTAAAGCTTCCTCTACACTGTCTCCCTCAAACACTCCCAGGACAGCTACAGCACGGTGTTAGATACAGAGTAAATCTCCCTCTGCACTGTCCCCATCAAACACTCCCAGGACAGGAACAGAACAGGGTTAGATACAGAGTAAAGCTCCCTCTATACTGTCCCCATCAAGCACTCCCAGGACAGGAACAGGACAGGGTTAGATACAGAGTAAAGCTCCCTCTACACTTTCCCCATCAAACACTCCCATGTCCGGTACAGCACAGGGTTAGATACAGTGTAAACCTCCCTCTATACTCTCCCCATCAAACACTCCCAGGACTGGTACAGCACAGGGTTAGATTCAGAATAAAGCTCCCTCTGCACTGTCCGCATCAAACGCTCCCAGGACAGGTACAGCACGGGGTTAGATACCGAGTAAAGCTCCCTCTACACTGTCCACATCAAGCACTCCCAGGGCAGGTACAGGACAGGGATACATACGGAGTAAAGCTCCATCCAAACAGTCCCCATCAAACACTCCCAGGACAGGTACAGCACGGGTTTAGATACAGAGTAAAGCACCCACTACACCGTCCCAAACAAACAGTCCCAGGGCAGGTACATTACGGGGTTAGATACAGAGTAAAGCTTCCTCTACACTGTCCCCATCAAACACTCCCAGGACAGCTACAGCACGGTGTTAGATAAAGAGTAAATCTCCTTCTACACCGTCCCCATCAAACACTCCCAGGGCAGCAACAGGACACGGTTAGATACAGAGTAAAGCTACCTCTACACTTTCCCCATCAAACACACCGAGGGCAGGTAAAGCAATGGGTTAGATACAGAGTAAAGCTCCCTCTACACTGTGCCAATCAAACACTCCCAGGGCAGGTACAGCACGGGCTCAGATAAAGAATAAAGGACCCTCTACACTGTCTCCATCAAACACTCCCAGGACAGGTACAGCACAGGCTTAGATACAGTGTAAACCTCCCTCTATACTCTCACCATCAAACACTCCCAGGACTGGTACAGCACGGGGTTAGATACAGAGTAAAGCTCCCTCTAGGCTGTCCCCATCAAACACTCCCAGGACTGGTGCAGCACAGGGTTAGATACAGAGTAAAGCTCCCTCTACACTGTCCCCATCATGCACTCACAGGGCAGGTACAGGACAGGGTTGGATATAGAGTAAATCTCCATCTACACCGTCCCCATCAAACACTCCCAGGGGAGGTACAGCCCGGGTTTAGATACAGAGTAAAGCTCCCTCTACACCGTCCCCATCAAACACTCCCAGGACAGGTACAGCACAGGGTTAGATACAGAGTAAAGCTCCCTCGATACTGTCACAATCAAACACTTTTTGCAATCTCACTTTGCAATTTAACCCTTGGAAACCAGGTCTCATTCTGGCAAAGCTGTGATGCACTCGAACCGTCTAAACTGTCCCTGGAGTGTCGGATTAACCCGGGTCACTCACATACACCCAGGTCAGGTTGAAGATTCACCTGTCTCACTCACTGAGACGCTCCTGTATCACTGGCCTTATTGTAGTCGGATGCCGCGTTGGGAGCAGGACAGGTAGACGGGATTAGGATGACTGCTCATGTGGAGGGTAAACACGAGGAATCTGTCAGAGAATCAGAACAGACCAGGGAGAATCAAACAAGTAAACTGATGTTCAATTTATTAGGCCTGATTGGTGGATTGTTTTTGTTTTGGGTGAGAATGTTGCCAACAAACACTCTCAGAGATGATGCAGCAGGGGCTAGATACAGAGTAAAGACCCCTCGATACTGTCACCATTAAACGCTCTCACGACAGGCACAGCACGGGATTAGACACAGAGTAAAACTCCCTCTATAGTGTCCCGATCAAACACTCCCAGGACAGGTACAGCACAGGGTTATATACAGAGTAAAGCTTCCTCTACACTTGCCCCATCAAACACTCCCAGGACAGGAATAGAAAAGGGTTAGATACAGAGTAAAGCTCCCTCTATACTGTCCCCATCAAACACTCCCAGGACAGGTACAGCACGGGGTTAGATACAGAGTAAAGCTCCCTCTACACTGTCCCCATCAAACACTCCCAGGACAGGAACAGGACAGGGTTAAATACAGAGCAAAGCTGCCTCTATAATGTCCCCATCAAACACTCCCAGGACAGGAACAGGACAGGGTTAGATACAGAGTAAAGCTACCGCTACATTTTCCCCGTCAAACACTCCCAGGGCAGGTAAAGCACTGCTTAAGATATGGAGTAAAGATCTGTCTATACCGTCCCCATCAAACACGCCCAGGACAGTTACAGCACAGGGTGAGATACAGAGTAAAGCTCCCTCTACACTGTCCCCATCAAACACTCCCAGGGCAGGTGCAGCACGGGGTTAGAAACATAATAAAGCTCCCTCTGCACTGTCCCCATCAAACACTCCCAGAGCAAGTACAGCACGGGGTTAGATACAGAGTAAAGCTCCCTCTGCACTGTCCCCACCGAACACTCCCTGGACAGGAACAGGACAGGGTTAGATACAGAGTAAAGCTCCCTCTACACTGTCCCCATCTAACAATCCCAGGGCAGGTACATTACGGGGCTAGATACAGAGTAAATCTTCCTCTACACTGACCCAAACAAACACTCCCAGGACAGGTAGAGCATTGGTTAGATACAGAGTAAAGCTCCCTCGATACTGTACCCTTCAAACAATCCCAGGAGAGGTACAGCACGGGGTTAGATACAGAGTTAAGCTCCCTCTACACTGTCCCCCTCAAACACTCCCTGGACAGGAACAGAGCAGGGTTAGATACAGAGTAAAGCTCCCTCTATACTGTCCCCATCAAGCACTCCCAGGACAGGAACAGGACAGGGTTAGATACAGAGTAAAGCTCCCTCTACACTTTCCCCATCAAACACTCCCATGTCCGGTACAGCACAGGGTTAGATACAGTGTAAACCTCCCTCTATACTCTCCCCATCAAACACTCCCAGGACTTGTACAGCACAGGGTTAGATTCAGAATAAAGCTCCCTCTGCACTGTCCGCATCAAACACTCCCAGGACAGGTACAGCACGGGGTTAGATACCGAGTAAAGCTCCCTCTACACTGTCCACATCAAGCACTCCCAGGGCAGGTACAGGACAGGGATACATACGGAGTAAAGCTCCATCCAAACAGTCCCCATCAAACACTCCCAGGACAGGTACAGCACGGGTTTAGATACAGAGTAAAGCACCCACTACACCGTCCCAAACAAACAGTCCCAGGGCAGGTACATTACGGGGTTAGATACAGAGTAAAGCTTCCTCTACACTGTCCCCATCAAACACTCCCAGGACAGCTACAGCACGGTGTTAGATAAAGAGTAAATCTCCTTCTACACCGTCCCCATCAAACACTCCCAGGGCAGCAACAGGACACGGTTAGATACAGAGTAAAGCTACCTCTACACTTTCCCCATCAAACACACCGAGGGCAGGTAAAGCAATGGGTTAGATACAGAGTAAAGCTCCCTCTACACTGTGCCAATCAAACACTCCCAGGGCAGGTACAGCACGGGCTCAGATAAAGAATAAAGGACCCTCTACACTGTCTCCATCAAACACTCCCAGGACAGGTACAGCACAGGCTTAGATACAGTGTAAACCTCCCTCTATACTCTCACCATCAAACACTCCCAGGACTGGTACAGCACGGGGTTAGATACAGAGTAAAGCTCCCTCTAGGCTGTCCCCATCAAACACTCCCAGGACTGGTGCAGCACAGGGTTAGATACAGAGTAAAGCTCCCTCTACGCTGTCCCCATCATGCACTCACAGGGCAGGTACAGGACAGGGTTGGATATAGAGTAAATCTCCATCTACACCGTCCCCATCAAACACTCCCAGGGGAGGTACAGCCCGGGTTTAGATACAGAGTAAAGCTCCCTCTACACCGTCCCCATCAAACACTCCCAGGACAGGTACAGCACAGGGTTAGATACAGAGTAAAGCTCCCTCGATACTGTCACAATCAAACACTCCCAGGACAGGTACAGCACAGGGTTAGATACAGAGTAAAGCTCCCTCGATACTGTCACAATCAAACACTTTTTGCAATCTCACTTTGCAATTTAACCCTTGGAAACCAGGTCTCATTCTGGCAAAGCTGTGATGCACTCGAACCGTCTAAACTGTCCCTGGAGTGTCGGATTAACCCGGGTCACTCACATACACCCAGGTCAGGTTGAAGATTCACCTGTCTCACTCACTGAGACGCTCCTGTATCACTGGCCTTATTGTAGTCGGATGCCGCGTTGGGAGCAGGACAGGTAGACGGGATTAGGATGACTGCTCATGTGGAGGGTAAACACGAGGAATCTGTCAGAGAATCAGAACAGACCAGGGAGAATCAAACAAGTAAACTGATGTTCAATTTATTAGGCCTGATTGGTGGATTGTTTTTGTTTTGGGCGAGAATGTTGCCAACAAACACTCTCAGAGATGATGCAGCAGGGGCTAGATACAGAGTAAAGACCCCTCGATACTGTCACCATTAAACGCTCTCACGACAGGCACAGCACGGGATTAGACACAGAGTAAAACTCCCTCTATAGTGTCCCGATCAAACACTCCCAGGACAGGTACAGCACAGGGTTATATACAGAGTAAAGCTTCCTCTACACTTGCCCCATCAAACACTCCCAGGACAGGAATAGAAAAGGGTTAGATACAGAGTAAAGCTCCCTCTATACTGTCCCCATCAAACACTCCCAGGACAGGTACAGCACGGGGTTAGATACAGAGTAAAGCTCCCTCTACACTGTCCCCATCAAACACTCCCAGGACAGGAACAGGACAGGGTTAGATACAGAGCAAAGCTCCCTCTATAATGTCCCCATCAAACACTCCCAGGACAGGAACAGGACAGGGTTAGATACAGAGTAAAGCTACCGCTACATTTTCCCCGTCAAACACTCCCAGGGCAGGTAAAGCACTGCTTAAGATATGGAGTAAAGATCTGTCTATACCGTCCCCATCAAACACGCCCAGGACAGTTACAGCACAGGGTGAGATACAGAGTAAAGCTCCCTCTACACTGTCCCCATCAAACACTCCCAGGGCAGGTGCAGCACGGGGTTAGAAACATAATAAAGCTCCCTCTGCACTGTCCCCATCAAACACTCCCAGAGCAAGTACAGCACGGGGTTAGATATAGAGTAAAGCTCCCTCTATACTGTCCCCACCGAACACTCCCTGGACAGGAACAGGACAGGGTTAGATACAGAGTAAAGCTCCCTCTACACTGTCCCCATCTAACAATCCCAGGGCAGGTACATTACGGGGCTAGATACAGAGTAAATCTTCCTCTACACTGACCCAAACAAACACTCCCAGGACAGGTAGAGCATTGGTTAGATACAGAGTAAAGCTCCCTCTAGACTGTCCCCATCAAACACTCCCTGGACAGGAACAGGACAGGGTTAGATACAGAGTAAAGCTCCCTCTACACTGTGCCCATCAAACACTCCCAGGACAGGTACAGCACAGGGTTAGATACAGAGTAAAGCTCCCTCGATACTGTACCCTTCAAACAATCCCAGGAGAGGTACAGCACGGGGTTAGATACAGAGTTAAGCTCCCTCTACACTGTCCCCCTCAAACACTCCTAGGGCAGGTACAGCACGGGGCTAGACACAGAATAAAGCTCCCTCGATACTGTCACCATCAAACACTCCCAGGATATGGTACAGCATGGGGTTAGATACAGAATAAATGTCCCACTGCACTGTCCCGATCACTCAAAGGGAAAGTACAGCACGGGGTTAGATACAGAGTAAAGCTCCTGCTATACTGTCCCCATCAAACACTACCAGGACAGGTACATCACAGAGTTAGATACAGAGTAAAGCTCCCACTGCACTGTCCCATCAAACACACCCAGGACAGGTACAACACGGGGTTAGATACAGAGTAAAGCTCCCTCTACACTGTCCCCATAAAACACACCCAGGACAGGTACAACACGGGGTTAGATACAGAGTAAAGCTCCCTCTACACTGTCCCCATAAAACACTCCCAGGACAGGAACAGGACAGGTTTAGATACAGAGTAAAGCTACCGCTACACTTTCCCCATCAAACACTCTCAGGGAAGGTAAAGCACTGCGTTAGATCCAGAGTAAAGTTCCCTCAACACTGTCTCCATCAAACACTCCCAGGACAGTTACAGCACGGGGTTAGATATAGAGTAAAGCTCCCTCTACAATGTCCCCATCAAACACTCCCAGGGCAGGTACAGCACGGGGCTAGATACAGATTAAATCTCCCTCGATAATGTCACCATCAAACGCTCCCAGACAAGGTACAGCATGGGGTTAGATACAGAGTAAAGTTCCCTCTACACTGTCCCCATCAATCACTCCCAGGACAGGAACAGGACAGGGTTAGATACAGTGTAAAGCTCCCTCTTCACTGTGTCCATCAAACACACCCAGGGCAGGTACAACAAGGGGTTAGATACAGAATAAAGCTCGCTCTGCACTATCCCCATCAAAAACTCCCAGGGCAATCACAGCAGGGGGTTAGATACAGAGTAAAGCTCCGTCTATACTGTCCCCATCAAACACTCCCAGGACAGGTACAGCACAGAGTTAGATAAGGAGTAAAGCTCCATCTACACTGTCGCCATCAAACACTCCCAGGACAGGTACAGCACGGGGTTAGATACAGAGTAAAGCTCCCTCTACACTGTCCCCATCAAACACTCCCAGTACAGGAACAGGACAGGGTTAGATACAGAGTAAAGCTCCATCAATACTGTCCCCATCAAACACTCCCAGGACAGGAACAGCACGGGTTGAGATACAGAGTAAAGCTACCTCTACACTTTTCCCATCAAACACTCCCAGGGCAGGTAAAGCAATGGGTAAGATACAGAGTAAAGCTCCCTCTACAATTTCTCCATCAAACACTCCCAGTACCGCTACAGCACAGGGTTAGATACAGAGTGAAGCTCTCTCTACACTGTGCCCATCAAACACTCCCAGGGCAGATACAGCACGGGTTGAGATAAAGAATAATGCTCCCTCTTTACAGTCCCCATCAAACACTCCCAGGGCACGTACAGCACGGGGTTAGATACAGAGTAAATCTTCCGCTACACTGACCACATCAAATACTCCCAGGACAGGTAAAGCACTGGGTTAGATACAGAGTAAATCTCCCACTACACTGACCCATCAAACACTCCCAGGACAGGAACAGGACAGGGTTAGATACAGAGTAAAGCTCCCCCTACACTGTGCCCATCAAACACTCCCTGGGCATGTAAAGCACTGGGTTAGATACAGAGTAAAGCTCCCTCGATACTGTTCCCATCAAACACTCCCAGGACAGGTACTGCACGGGGTTAGATACTGAGTAAAGCTCCCTCGATACTGTCCCCATCAAAAACTCCCAGGACAGGTACAGCTCGGGGTTAAATACAGAGTAAAGCTCCCTCTACAATGTCCCCATCAAACACACACAGGGCAGGTACAGCACGGGGTTAGATACAGAATAAAGCTCCCTCTGCACTGTCCCCATCAAACACTCCCAGGTCAAGTACAGCACAGGGTTAGATACAGAGTAAATCTTCCTCTACACTGATCCCATCAAACACACCCAGGACAGGTAAAGCACTGGGTTAGATACAGAATAAAGCTCCCTCTACACTGTGCCCATCATACAGTCCCAGGACACGTACAGCACGGGGTTAGATACAGAGTAAAGCTCCCTCTAACCTGTCCCCATCAAACACTCCCAGGGGAGGTACAGGACAGGGTTATATAAAGAGTAAAGCTCCCTCTAAACTGTCCCCATCAAACACTCACAGGACACGTACAGCACGGGGTTAGATACAGAGTAAATCTCCCCATACACCGTATCCATCAAACACTGCCAGGGCAGGTAAAGCACGGGATTAGATACAGAGTAAAGTTTCCTCTACACTGTGCCCATCAAACACTCCAAGGGCAGGTACAGCACGTGGTTTGATACAGAATAATGCTCCCTCTGCACTGTCCCCATCAAACACTCCCAGGGCAAGTACAGCACTTGTAGATACAGAGTAAAGCTCCCTCTATTCTGTACCCATCAAACACTCCCAGGACAGGTAAAGCACTGGGTTACATAGAGAGTAAAGCTCCCTCTACACTGCCTCCATCAAATACTCCCAGGACAGGTACAGCACGGGGTTAGATACAGAGTAAAGCTCCCTCTACACTGTCCCCATCAAACACTCCAAGGACAGGAATAGGACAGGGTGAGATACAGAGTAAAGCACCCTCTATACTTTCCCCAAGAAACAGCGGTCCTGTCCTGTTATTAACATTCAATGGACAGCAGCAGCAAGGGGTCCTGTCTGGGAAGAGAGAGGGAGAGAGAAAGCTGGAGTGACAGAGACAGGGAAATTTCACCCCCTCCCCCAGAAACATTGTGTGTTCCCTGTTGCAGTTCAGGAAATGCTGCAGGCCGTTTCTGCACAGGGGGATCCCACAGGCAGCAATGTAATGCTATCCGGATGGGAACAGGGAGACACATTTCCTTCCCCAGCCTCATGCCTGCTGTAACCCTCCCTCTTCCCCCTCTCTCCCCCCCCGGGCACCATGTGTGTTCTGAGTCCGGACACATCCCCAGAAAGGCCTAAACTCCTTCTCTTGAAACCGGGAACAAGCTGCTGCTTCCTGGGGGAGACTTTTTGAAATCTCCGTCCCAGCATCGATTTTTACAAACCAGGCGTCCCCGGGAGGGTGTGACTGAGGCTTTTCTGCAGAGACTGGGAGCTGGGCACTGACTCCACACTGGAGACCCTCCCCTAACCCCACCCGGACCCTGTGTCTCTTCCTCACCCCTAATCCCCTGCCTCTGTTTCACTGTCTATTCCTGTTTCCCTCAATCTCCCCCCTCTCTCTCTGTTGTAACGTAGGGACACATCCTAGAGAGACTGAATTCAAATGACTGTTCCACCTCCCAATTCATCGCCCTGCCTAAAACACCAGCATTATTCAGGAATTAGCACAAACTTTTACACACTCTCACAGTTAGGACTTGGTAAAGGGCTCCTGAGGGACAGGAAATGAGTCCAATCAGCTCATTTTTAATAAATTAACTGGTTGTGGCACAGTATAAAACACTGCAGGGAATTTGGGCACAGCAAGATCCCACAAGGTGCAGTCAGCTCTGCTCAGCACTTTTTAAATGGGGCAATATTTACACAGAGAGAGAGAGGCAGCAAGTTGGAGAGGGACTAAGACAGTGAAGACCCCCGACCCCTTCAGAACCTCAGAAAGACTGAGCGCTTTGCAGTGAACGAATGAATGTTTAAAATGCTCTCATTGTTAGTGAGTCGCTTGCTTCACTGTCCCTGGATTCATTTTCGCAATTCGGCCATTTCTAAAAGATGTGACTGGGAGCTGGGCAGAGTCTACACATTGGAGACCCCCAGATCCTGTGTCTATTCACACCCCATCCTCTTGTTTTGCTACCTCAGCCCCTCTGTTTCAACCCTCTTTCCAGACATTATGGCAAACTTGTGGCATTCTAAACTATTATCTTAAATTGTTAATAAATACTGAGAAACAGACACAGACACGGGCTTTGCAGCAGCAGAAAGAATGTGAATCATTTCATCCCGGGGGTTTTTACTTCCAGATTCAGTTTTAGAAAATTCAGAATTCAAATTCACAACAGCAAAGTGTAGGACTGAACGCCCGGATCCTTCAATATTCCAGGGTATACACGTGGAATTTATGTCTCCATACCTGTGTCACTGTCACGTTTAAAATACTAATGTTACATGAGTCAACTCTGTCCTAAATGTCCCATTGCTGTGGGGACATAAAATGGCCACTGTGAACAAACCTAAAATGGCTGCCTGGTGTTTGTAGACTAGATTCTCAGAGGAAGAGAGGTAGGGAGAGAGGGATAGAGAGCTGGGTAAGCGAGTGAGATAGAGAGAGGAGATCAAGCGATAAAAAAAGGGATGAGTTGAGAGAGAGAGATGAAGAGAGGGGAGCGTGTGTAGGGTAAAGATATGGGGTGAGAGAGAGAAACAGAGAAATGTATAGAGTGGCAGAGAGATGGGGTGGGAGAGGGAGAGAAGGAACGAGACAGGGTGACAGAAAGAGAGTGTAGGGGGAAACTGAAAATGTTCAAAAATGTGTTAAAATTATTGAGTGTAAAGAACAATATCCTGTGAGACATCCCTTCTCCATCTTTAAATTAGAGGGAGAGCCTTTAACCAACTTTAAAATGGGGGGAGACCCCTTCCTCAATTTGTGATGTGGAAGTGCTGGAATCTAATCGATGGGTTTGTGGGGTATTTATATAGAATAACAGATACCCGGCAGTGAGTTACAGACTGGAATCTAATCGAGGGGTTCGGGGTGGTTTTTATATAGAATAACAGATACCCGGGTGTGAGTTACAGACTGGAATCTAATCGAGGGTTTCGGGATGGTTTATATACAGAATAACAAATACCCGGGAGTGAGTTACAGACTGGAATCTAATCGAGGGGTTTGTGGGGTTTATATATAGAATAGTAGATACCCGGGAGTGAGTTGCAGACTGGAATCTAGTCGAGGGGTTTGTGGGGTTTATATATAGAATAATAGATACCAAGGATTGAGTTACAGACTGGAATCTAATCGAGGGGTTCGGGGTGGTTTATATATAGAATAACAGATACCTGGCAGTGAGTTACAGGCTGGAATCTAATTGAGGGGTTCGAGGTAGATTATATATAGAATAACAGATACCCGTGAAGGAGTTTCAGACTGGGATCGAATTGATGGGTTTGGATGGTATATATATATATATATATATATAGGCTAACAGATACCTGAGTATGAGTTACAGATTCTAATCTAATGGACGAATTTTGGGATGGTTTAAATAAAGAAAATCAGATACCTGAGAGTGAGTTATAGACTGGAATCTAATCGAGAGTTTCGCGGATTTATATATAGAATCACAGATACCCGAGAGTGAGTTACAGACTGGAATCTAATCGAGAGTTTCGCGGATTTATATATAGAATAACAGACACCCGGCTGTGAGTTACAGACTGCAGTCTAATGGATGGATTTGGGGTGGTTTATATATAGAATAATCAATACCCGGGATTGAGTTACAGACTGGAATCAAGAACAGTTGAAAATATCATTTTTCTTGTGATGTGCTGAAGTGCGGGTTACAGAGGCTGATTCATGGAATGGGTAGTGTGAGTTTTTAACCAGCTTTATCCCAAATATCAAATTTAATTTCTCATTGGAACTATTAGATGTTTTATTAGTCTTGACACAAATGGATAGGGACTCTTTGGACCCTCACTGTTTGCAGCTTTTCACCATTAATAATGTAGCCTGTTCCATCCTTTTTAAAGTGAGGAGCCACACATTTGCCTATAATGAAATCCATCTTTCACTATTTCACCCATTCACATAAGGTGTACATATCTCTTTGGAATTTGAAGTGCAGGTTACAGATTGGATTGGAACTTTCTGCTTTCTGAATCATTAACCAAGTTTCACAGAGTTAAACATCAAAACTGACATTCTGAAACAGGAGAGGGCCCCACAACTTCAATTCTGTGATTCACTGGTATCTCATGATCTGTATCTTACAATATCTCTGCCCCCTTTATGTCTCTGCAGACTTGGGAAAGTGTTTCAGACATTGGGGAACCACTTCTGTCAACCGGGATATTTCCTTTGAAGCATTTCATTGTCTCGGGACATTTACAGTAAACGGCTTCTTCAAAGGACATCATTAAAATTCACTCTTTAATCATCCAAATCGTGTTGTCCATTCAGACTCCCTGGCCCTACATCCTATTGTTTCAAAGCTAACTTACATTTCACAATGTAGGAATGTGTGAATGCAAACACTTTCTTCACACGTTTCCACAATACTAAGGCTCACACTATTCAGGGTGAAATTTTCAAGACAACATTCATCAACTGAGAGATTTCCAGCTCCAGCTAATTGTAGATTTTTATTTTTAATTTTGGGATAACAGGACTGAAATTGTACGGCATCCCAGTGTGAGATTTAAACACCTGTTTATTTCAATCTTTAGCTCAGGAATTCACATTAAAACATGCAGAGAATTGAAACCTTCCTCATACAGTTGCCTGTTTGTTCCAGTGTTGGTATATTCCCTCTTTCTCTTGCGTTTTCACTTGTCTGAAGAAATTGAATTGTTGACATTGGATAATCATCCCTTTCCCATGAAAATGTAAACTCCTGGGAAACTGCAACAGACACAATCTAATGCAGTGAACAAAATCCTGCACCTTTATTCATCAATCCCATTTCCTATCTCTGTAGAAACTCCCTTCCACTGACAGATTCTGAGATCCATACTCAATCTCAAAAACCACCACAGAAAAGTGACTGCTTATTTTAAACAGTGAATCTGAACTATTTGAAGTTCTGACTCAGTCACAGAATCGCAGAAATTTTGACTCTGTGGGATGAAAATTATCAGAATAACTTTGCAACATACAGGTAACCTGTAGTGACAGGTGGATACTTGTCTGTTCAAAAGGGATTCGATAAGATGCCTCACAAAGCTTGTTACTCAGGACAAGAGCTCATACATTCCCCTAATCTCCCCCCTCAGTTCCTCTCAGGATTTGATAATTTGATCAAGTCACCCCTGATGCTACTAAATTTCAGGGAATACAACCCGAGTTTGTGCAATCTCACTTTGCAATTTAACCCTTGGATTCCAGGTCTCATTCTGGCAAAGATGTGATGCACTCAAACTGTCTAAACTGTCCCTGGAGTGTCGGATTAACCCAGGTCACTCACATATACCCAGGTCAGGTTCAAGACTCACCTGTCTCACTCAAGAGGTTCCTGTGTCACTGGCCTTACTGTAGTCGGATGCCGCGTTGGGAGCAGGACAGGTAGACGGGATTAGGATGACTGCTCATGTGGAGGGTAAACACGAGGAATCTATCAGAGAATCAGAACAGACCAGGGAGAATCAAACAAGTAAACTGATGTTCAATTTATTAGGCCTGATTTGTGGATTGTTGTTGTTTTGGGCGAGTATGTTGCCAACAAACACTCCCAGAGATGATGCAGCAGGGGCTAGATACAGAGTAAAGCTCCCTCTATACTGTCCCCATCAAACACTCCCAGGACAGGTACAGCACAGGGTTAGATACAGAGTAAAGCTCCCTCGATACTGTACCAATGAAACACTCCCAGGACAGGTACAGCACGGAGTTAGATACAGAGTAAAGCTCCCTCGATAATGTACCAATCAAACACTCCCTGGACAGGAACCGGACAGGGTTAGATACAGAGTAAAACTCCCTCTATACTCTCCCCATCAAACACTCCCAGGACTGGTACAGCACGGGGTTAAATACACAGTAAAGCTCCCCCTACACTTTGGACATCATACACTCCCAGGGCAGGTACACCACGGGGTTAGATACAGAATAAAATTCCCTCTACACTGTCTACATCAAACACTCCCAGGACTGGTACAGCTCAGGGTTAGATACAGAAAAAAGCTCCCTCTATACTGTCCCAATCGAACACTACCAGTACAGGTACAGCACGGGGTTAGATACAGAGTAAAGCTCCCTCTACACTGTCTACATCAAACACTCCCAGGACTGGTACAGCTCAGGGTTAGATACAGAGTAAAGCTCCCTCTATACTGTCCCCATCGTACACTCCCAGGTCTGGTACAGCACGGGTTTAGATACAGACTATAGCTCCCCCTACACTGTGCCCATCATACACTCCCAGGGCAGGTACAGTACGGGGTAAGATGCAGAGTAAATCTCCCCCTACACTGTGCCCATCATACACTCCCAGGGCAGGTACAGCACGGGGTTAGATACAGAGTAAAGCTCCCGCTAACCTGTCCCCATCAAACAGTCCCAGGACTGGTACTGCCCGGGGTAAGATACAGATTAAAGCTCCCTCTACACTGTCCCCATGAAGCACTCCCAGGGCAGGTACAGGACAGGGTTATATACAGAGTAAAGCTCTCTCTAAACTGTCCCCATCAAACCCTCCCAGGACAGGTACAGCACGGGGTTAAATACAGAGTAACGCTCCCTCTACACTGTCCCCATCAATCACTCCCAGGGCAGGTACAGCACGGTGTTAGACACAGAGTATATCTCCCTCTACACCGTCCCCATCAAACACTACCAGGACAGGTACAGCACAGGTTTAGATACAGAGTAAAGGTCCCTCTGCAATGTCCCCGTCAAACACTCCCTGGACAGGAACAGAACAGGGTTATATACAGAGCAAAGCTCCCTCGATACTGTCCTCATCAAACACTCCCAGGACAGGAACAGGACAGTGTTAGATAGAGTAAAGCTTCCTCTACACTTTCCCCATCAAACACTCCCAGGGCAGGAAAAGCACTGGGTTAGATACAGAGTAAAGCTCCCTCTACACTGTCTCAATCAAACACTCCCATGTCCGGTAGAGCACAGGGTTAGATACAGTGTAAACCTCCCTC